>NC_079196.1:141241317-141544130 GCF_029499605.1 Hyla sarda
CTTTATTATATCGGAGGAGGCGCCGGATCTCATCCCAATTTTTCTCCCTATTCCAGCATCAGTTGCCTGATACATTGATGTAATGGTAAAAATGATGACTGGATCGTGCTTCAATTATAATATGAAAGTGCAAATTTATTAAACAATATAAAATACATATAAAATATAAACAATAACTCCTCGAAACACAAGGGCCCTTGTGCCGAGGAAAATTACAATATAAAACTTATACACACACCAATAGCTAGCATTGAGAATTTTTTTGAGAATTTTTTAATTAATGCAATAGTACTTTAAATCCGGCCTCCGATATTTCAAATGGGTTAAATGTCCCTTAAAAGGTATGGATTCCAATTATACGTAAGTTAAAGTCCCATATAGGATATAGATTCCAAATTTTAAGCGTAGAATAGGTAAATTATAGTTACCAGTCTGCAATACATCCCGATAGAAAGTCACCTTGAGTTGAAAATGTGGAGTCCGCACGGTTAGGTGGTACCAGACGCTGGAATGCGTCCTCGCGGCGGTCTGCCTGCCACAGACCAGCTGTTATAATAACCGCTTGCTGATGTTTCGCTGCAGATGGTAACCACACGATGAAGCAGGTGCGGACTTAAGTAACTCGATGGTGGGTGACGTCACAGGTGCTTGGGCAATGCTGCCTGGAAGATGATTCCGGGAATGGTGTACTGCTTAGCAGAACTGGATCGGAGTTCGCCTTTGAATAGTCAGGTAGCGGTGATGTATAGTTTTCTTATACCTAGACGCGTTTCTGGGCTCACATGTGCTTTATACACGGCCCTTTCCTCAGTAGGCTTGCATGATCTCTGAAGCAACAGATCTACTATATATTCATCCGGTCGTAATCAAATATTTTGTTCAAAGGTGATACTTAAGATATTCAAAAACTAGGAATGGATCACTTTGGAGGGGTTTGATGTGTAAAACGCGAACTGGTATTAGTATGGACTCGTAAGTCAGTACATACTTGCGGATCTTGCGTTATCGCATTGTATTTATTGGTTTTAGCGATAGTTTCAACAAATTCACAATGGGCAGAAAACATATACTAACATCAACTGTATATATCCTAAAGTTAAATAGAGGCTCTAAACATAAGAAATATAAAAGTTTCGCATGATGCGATGGGAATTCGCATTTGCAACCTAACCATCGCATCGTGTGAACGGAGACAATAGCAGATATGGTTCGTGTGAGCCAGTATATATACGAATATAAAGAAAAGGAATAGATATAGTATTACTAAAAAATAAAAATGAAAATGGAAATAAAGACAATTAAATAAAATTAAATGAAATAAGATATAAAGAAACACAATAATATTAATAAAATTAAAACTAGAAAATTAATAAAAATAAATAAAAATAAATAAATAAAAATAAATAAAATAAAAATAGAAAAAAATTAAATAAATAGATAATGAAAAATATATAAAAATAAATAAATAAAAATAATAAAAATGAAAATAAAAATAAAGATAAAAATAATAAACATTTTTTTTTAATTAAAAATAGAATAAAAATAAAAAATAGAAGTAAATAAAAATTTATTAAATACAATATTAATTACAATGAATATTACAAAATAAACTGACCATACAGTTGTCTCAGACCCGAGAAACTGATAAATATACTTTTTTATATAGATACCACATTCTCAAGTGTGACTCTTGGTACTTGAGAATGTGGTATCTATATAAAAAAGTATATTTATCAGTTTCTCGTGTCTGAGACAACTGTATGGTCAGTTTATTTAGTAATATTCATTGTACCGTATTTATCGGCGTATAACACGCACTTTTTAGGCTAAAATTTTTAGCCTAAAGTCTGTGTGCGTGTTATATACGCCGATACACCCCCAGGAAAGGCAGGGGGAGAGAGGCCGTCACTGCCCGCTTCTCTCCCCCTGCCTTTCCTGGGGTCTAGAGCGCTGCTGTCGGCCCTTTTCACCCCCTGGTTATCGGCGCCGCTGCCCGTTCTGTCCCCCTGGCTATCGGTGCCGGCGCCGATTGCCAGGGAGAGAGAAGCGGCGCCGACAGCCAGGGGGAGAGAAGGGGCAGCGGCACCCATTGCCGGCGCTGCTGCCCCGTTGCCTCCCCCCATCCCCGGTGGCATAATTACCTGAGTCCGGTCCGCGCTGCTCCAGGCCTCCGTCGTGCGTCCCCGACGTCATTGCTATGCGCTGAACGACGCGGCGCATGACGTCAGAGCGCCGCGCCGTGCATAGCAACGACGCTGGGGACGCACGACGGAGGCCTGTCGGCGCCGCTTCTCTCCCCCTGGCTATCGGCGCCGGCACCGATAGTCAGGGGGACAGAACGGGCAGCGGCGCCGATAACCAGGGGGTGAAAAGGGCCGACAGCAGCGCTCTAGACCCCAGGAAAGGCAGGGGGAGAGAAGCGGGCAGCGACGGCCTCTCTCCCCCTGCCTTTCCTGAGGGTATATCGGGGTATACACGCGCACACACGCACCCTCATTTTTTCATGGATATTTGGGTAAAAAACTTTTTTTACCCAAATATCCTTGGTAAAATGAGGGTGCGTGTTATAGGCCGGTGCGGGGTATACCCCGATAAATACGGTAATTATTGTATTTAATTAATTTTTATTTACTTCTATTTTAATTTTTTTTATTTTTATTCTATTTTTAATTAAATTTTTATTTTTATTATTTTTATCTTTATTTTTATATTATTTTTATTTTTGTTTTCATTTTTATTTATTTATTTTTATATATTTTTCATTATCTATTTATTTTATTTTTTTCTATTTTTATTTATTTTTATTTATATTTATTTTATTTTTATTATAAATTTTCTAGTTTTAATTTTATTAATATTATTGTGTTTCTTTATAGCTTATTTCATTTAATTTTATTTAATTGTCTTTATTGCCATTTTCATTTTTATTTTTTAGTAATACTATATCTATTCCTTTTCTTTATATTCGTATATATACTGGCTCACACGAACCATATCTGCTATTGTCTCCGTTCACACGATGCGATGGTTGGGTTGCAAATGCGGATTCCCATCGCATCATGCAAAACTTTTATATTTCTTATGTTTAGAGCCTCTATTTAACTTTAGGATATATACAGTGGATGTTAGTATATGTTTTTTACCCATTGTGAATTTGTTGAAACTATCGCTAAAACCAATACATACAATGCGATAACGCAAGATCCGCAAGTATGTACTGACTTACGAGTCCATACTAATACCAGTTCGGGTTTTACACATTAAACCCCTCCATAGTGATCCATTCCTAGTTTTTGAATATCTTAAGTATCACCTTTACACAATCTATTTGATTACGACCGGATGAATATATAGTAGATCTGTTGCTTCAGAGATCATGCAAGCCTACTGAGGAAAGGGCCGTGTATAAAGCACATGAGCCCAGAAACGCGTCTAGGTATAAGAATACTATACATCACCGCTACCTGACTATTCAAAGGCGAACTCCGATCCAGTTCTGCTAAGCAGTACACCATTCCCGGAATCATCTTTCAGGCAGCATTGCCCAAGCGCCTGTGACGTCACCCACCATCGAGTTACTTAGAAGTCCGCACCTGCTTCATCGTGTGGTTACCATCTGCAGCGAAACATCAGCAAGCGGTTATTATTACAGCTGGTCTGTGGCAGGCAGACCGCTGCGAGGACGCATGCCAGCGTCTGGTACCACCTAACCGTGCGGACTCCACATTTTCAACTCAAGGTGACTTTCTATCGGGATGTATTGCAGACTGGTAACTATAATTTACATATTCTACGTTTAAAATTTGGAATCTATATCCTATATGGGACTTTACCTTACGTATAATTGGAATCCATACCTTTTAAGGGACATTTAACCCATTTGAAATATCGGAGGCCGGATTTAAAGTACTATTGCATTGTTAAAAAATTCTCAATGCTAGCTATTGGTGTGTGTATAAGTTTTATAAGTTTTATATTTTAATTTTCCTCGGCACAAGGGCCCTTGTGTTTTGAGGAGTTATTGTTTATATTTTATATGTATTTTATATTGTGTAATAAATTTGCACTTTCATATTATAATTGAAGCACGATCCAGTCATCATTTTTACCATTACATCACTGTATCAGGCAATTGATGCTAGCCTAGAGGGGTTGGCTACTTTTTTAGTTTTGTTTCCCTTATCACAACACCAGGTGTAGGTGTACAGCCCTCTTACCTCGGCTAGTTAATTGTGAGCTGCACATCCCCAGTTTTTTACCTATTTAGATTTGTAAATTACTTCTATTAAAAAATCTTAATCCTTCCTGTACTTATTAGCTGCTGAATACTACAGTGGAAATTCTTTTCCGTTTGAAACACAGAGCTGTCTGCTGACATCATGAGCACAGTGGTCTCTGCTGACATCTCTGTCCATTTTAGGAACCATCATTTGGGAGGGGCAATGTGTATAATTTCCAGAGGTGGAATTTCTAGAGGGAGTAGGGGAGGGTTGGTGACATTGGGGGGAAGCCCTAAAAAAGTGGTTGAATTTTGGGCTTGGAGACCATCATGTAAGTTATACTCTGTATTGGATGTGGGAGTGTTATGTATAGACAGATCTAGAGAGTCAGTGTTTGGAGTGAAAAATAATTGATGTTCAGAATTACCCCTATTTTATTGGATACAAGATTAGCATTGGAAATATGACAATCAGTGGTCCCTATGGTTGGTATCCCTTTGTTAGTGGGATCTGACACTGGTCTATTAGCTATTGTTATTTGTTTTCCTAAACCGTGAAGATTACATCAAAGAGGCTTTGAGACTTGTATCTGATGACACATTATACACCTCTCTCATACAATCCCACTTAGAAATACAAAAATGTACTTAACCCCTTCAGGACCAAGCCCATTTTGGCCTTAAGGACCAGAGCGTTTTTTGCACATCTGACCACTGTCACTTTAAACATTAATAACTCTGGAATGCTTTTAGTTATCATTCTGATTCCGAGATTGTTTGTTTTTTCGTGACATATTCTACTTTAACATGGTGGTAAATTTTTGTGGTAACTTGCATCCTTTCCTTGTGAAAAATCCTAAAATTTGATGAAAAATTTGAAAATTTTGCATTTTTCTAACTTTGAAGCTCTCTGCTTGTAAGGAAAATGTATATTACAAATAAAAAAAATTTTTATTCACATATACAATATGTCTACTTTATGACTGCATCATAAAATGTATGAGTTTTTACTTTTGGAAGACACCAGAGGGCTTCAAAGTTCAGCAGCAATTTTCCAATTTTTCACAAAATTTTCAAACTCACTATTTTTCAGGGACCAGTTCAGGTTTGAAGTGGATTTGAAGGGTCTTCTTATTAGAAATACCCCACAAAAGACCCCATTATAAAAACTGCACCCCCCAAAGTATTCAAAATGACATTCAGTCATCATTTTAACCCTTTAGGTGTTTCACAGGAATAGAAGCAAAGTGAAGGAGAAAATTCACAATCTTCATTTTTTACACTCGCATGTTCTTGTAGACCCAATTTTTAAATTTTTACAAGGGGTGAAAGGAGAAAATGTATACTTATATTTGTAGCCCAATTTCTCTCGAGTAAGCACATACCTCATATGTCTATGTAAAGTGTTCGGCGGGCGCAGTAGAGGGCTCAGAAGGGAAAGAGCGATAAGGGGATTTTGGAGAGTACGTTTTTCTGAAATGGTTTTTGGGGGCATGTTGCATTTAGGAAGTCCTTATGGTGCCAGAACAGCAAAAAACCCTCACATGGCATACCATTTTGGAAACTACGTGTGTACGTAACAAGGAATAAAGTGAGCCTTAATACCCCACAGGTGTTGCACGACTTTTGCATATGTAAAAAAAAATATATTTTTTTTCACTAAAATGTGTGTTTCCCCCCAAATTTCACATTTTTCCAAGGGTTAATAGCAGGAAATACCCCCCAATATTTGTAACCCCTTCTCTTCTGAGTATGGAGGTACCCCATAAGTTGACCTGAAGTGCACTATGGGCGAACTACAATGCTCAGAAGAGAAGGAGTCATTTTGCTCGGGGGTCATTTTGCTCGGGGGGCATGTCGCATTTAGGAAGCCCCTATGGTGCCAGAACAGCAAAAAATACCCACATGGCATACCATTTTGGAAACTAGACCCCTTGAGGAATGTAATAAGGAATAAAGTGAGCCTTATTACCCCACAGGTGTTTCATGACTTTTGCATATGTAAAAAAAAAAAAAAAAATTTCCACTAAAATGTGTGTTTCCCCCCTAATTTCACCTTTTTGCAAGGGTTAATAGCAGAAAATACCCCCCAAAATTTGTAACCCCATCTCTTCTGAGTATGGAGGTACCCCATAAGTTGACCTGAAGTGCACTATGGGCGAACTACAATGCTCAGAAGAGAAGGAGTTATTTTGCTCGGGGGTCATTTTGCTCGGGGAGCATGTCGCATTTAGGAAGCCCCTCTGGTGCCAGAACAGCAAAAAAAAACACACATGGCATACCATTTTGGAAACTAGACCCCTTGAGGAACGTAACAAGGGGTACAGTGAGCATTTGCCCCCCACTGGTGTCTGACAGATCTTTGGAACAGTGGGCTGTACAAGTTTTCATTTTCATGGACCACTGTTCCAAAGATCCGTCAGACACCTGTGGGGGGAAAATTCTCACTGCACCCCTCATTACATTCCGTGAGGGGTGTCGTTTCCGAAATGGGGTCACATGTGGGGTTTTGTTTTTTTTGCGTTTGTCAAAACCGCTGTAACAATCAGCCACCCCTGTGCAAATCACCTCAAATGTACATGGTGCGCTCTCCCTTCTGGGCCTTGTTGTGCGCCCCCAGAGCACTTTGTGCTCACATATGGGGTATCTCTGTAGTCGGGAGAAATTGCGTTACAAATTTTGGGGGGCTTTTTTCCCTTTTACCTCTTGTGAAAATGTAAAGTATAGGGCAACATCAGCATGTTAGTGTAAAAAAAAAAAAAATTTACACTAACATTCTGGTGTAGACCCCAACATTTCCTTTTCATGAAGGGTTAAAGAAGAAAAAGCCCCCCAAACCTTGTAACGCAATTTCTCCCGAGTACGGCGATACCCCATATGTCGCCCTAAACTGTTGCCCTGAAATACGACAGGGCTCCAAAGTGAGAGCGCCATGTGCATTTGAGGCCTAAATTAGGGATTTGCATAGGGGTGGACATAGGGGTATTCTACACCAGTGATTCCCAAACAGGGTGCCTCCAGCTGTTGCAAAACTCCCAGCATGCCTGGACAGTCAACGGCTGTCCGACAATACTGGGAGTTGTTGTTTTTCAACAGCTGGAGGCTCTGCTTTGGAAACAGTGGTGTACCGGACTTTCTTATTGGGGGAGGGGGGCTGTGTAAGGGTATGTGTATATGTAGTGTTTTTAACTTTTTATTTTATTTTGTGTTAGTGTAGTGTAGTGTTTTTAGGGTACAGTCACATGGGCGGGGGATTACAGCGAGTTTCCCAGCGCAAAATTTGCTGCATCTCAAGATGCGAGAAACCCACTGTAAAAGCCTCGCACATGTGAATGTACCCTGTACATTCACGGGAGTGGCGGGGGGGGGGGCTTGCATCAGCTGTTGCAAAACTACAACTCCCAGCATGCATGGTCTGTTAGTGCATGCTGGGAGTCATAGTTTTGCAACAGCTGGAGGCACACAGGTTAGGAAACACTGAGTTAGAAACAGACAATGTTTCCCAACCAGTGTGTCTCCAGTTGTTGCAAAACTACAACTCCCAGCATGCCCAGACAGCTGAAGGGCATGCTGGGAGTTGTAGTTCGGCAACATCTGAAGGGCCAGATGTTGCTGAACTAAAACTCCCAGCATGCCTGGACAGTCAGTGCATACTGGGAGTTGTAGTTTTGCAACAGCTGGAAGAGCACAGATTGGAGACCATTATACAATGGTCTCCAAACTGGGGCCCTCCAGATGTTGCAAAACTACAACTCCCAGCATGCATGGTCTTTTAGTGCATGCTGGGAGTTATAGTTTTGCAACAGCTGGAGGCACACAGGTTAGGAAACACTGAGTTAGAAACAATGTTTCCCAACCAGTGTGTCTCCAGCTGTTGCAAAACTACAACTCCCAGCATGCCCAGACATCTTAAGGGCATGCTGGGAGTTGTAGTTCGGCAACATCTGAAGGGCCAGATGTTGCTTAACTAAAACTCCCAGCATGCCTGGACAGTCAGTGCATGCTGGGAGTTGTAGTTTTGCAACAGCTGGAAGAGCACAGATTGGAGACCATTATACAATGGTCTCCAAACTGGGGCCCTCCAGATGTTGCAAAACTACAACTCCCAGCATGCCCAGACAGCCAAAGGCTGTCTAGGCATGCTGGGAGTTGTAGTTTTCAGACTCCTAGAAGCAGCAGTGAAGATCTTCACTGCTGCCTCTGAGGACTACATACTTACCTGCTGGTCCCGTCGCTGCTCGTCCACGTGGCCGGTCCTGCCGCTGATCCTCGGTCCTGCCGCTGCTCCAGGTAAGTCCGCCGGTCCCCACGTGTTCCCCCCTATGCTGCAGGTCCCCGCGAGCCCCTGCAGCCTTTGTCCCCCGTTCTGCCCGACTTCCAGGGGCGGGCAGTGCGGGGGATCTGAACTTTCACCCCAGATCACTGTGATTGGTCCACAGGGACCAATCACAGTGATCGCTGACCAGGACCATCAATTGATGGTCCTGGGGGTGAAGCAGAAGTTGTCCCCTGCTGGAAACAGCGGGACTTCTGCCAGTTAACCCGTGCGATGCTGCGCATCGCCGGGTTAACTGCATGTCATTTATAAACGCCGGGATGCGCGAACGCACTGCACAACCCGGCGTTTATATATGACATTCTGCGGGAAGGGGTTAAAGATTTGGTTTTAGATGGTTTTAACAAATGTGTTTTAGACAAAGCAGAACGTGATTAGATTTTAGTATTGGTACTGGCTTTACCGATTTATTACTATTTACCAAAGGTGCATAAACATCTTGCAAATCCACCGGGGCACCCAATTATCTCTGGGATTAACTCGTTATCAGCCAATTGAGCCCATTATATAGATATATTGTTACATAAACATGTTTTCTCTTTGGAATCATATTTAAAAGACACAACAGACTTTATAAAAAGCATTATAGAGGTACCTTGGAAAAATGAATACTTTTTGGTAACGATGGATATTTCACCGTTATATACAGTTATTGATAATGAACTTGGGATAAAAGCCACTGCCCATATCTTGGAACTTGATAAAAATATGCCAGCAGCACAGGTCGATTTTGTTATAAGGAGCCTTAGATTCATCTTGACTCACAATTATTTTGAGTTCAATCAACAAATATATTCTCAACATACTGGTATGGCCTTGAGGTCTAAGGTGGCACCCAGTTTTGCCAACCTGTTT
Source organism: Hyla sarda (assembly GCF_029499605.1). Taxonomy (NCBI): domain Eukaryota; kingdom Metazoa; phylum Chordata; class Amphibia; order Anura; family Hylidae; genus Hyla; species Hyla sarda. The sequence goes on from NC_079196.1 coordinate 141,250,728, forward strand.
GTGGCAAAACAGGTTATATACCCACACCCGCTTTTTAAATATTGTATGTATTTTAAAAGATATATTGATTACATCTTTTTTTATCTGGAGTGGGAACCTTTTAGAACTTAATGATTTTTTATCCTTAATGTAAATGAATGGGGTCTTCATTTTACTCACAATATTTTTAAAAACCATGCAGAATTTCTGAACGTTATAGTTTATCATGGCAACACAGACAAACTTTACACAAAAACATATTTTAAGAAGGTCGACAGTAACAGTTATTTGGAATTTTACAGTGCACACTACACCAAATGGATCACTATCATTCCATATGGACATTTTAAACGGGTGAGACAAAACTGCACAACTGAGAGAGACTTTTACGAACAGAGTAAGCTACTAAAAGCCAGGTTGCGTGTGAAAAATTACCCTAAAAAGTTAATTTATTTTTCATTCCTAAAAGCAAGTAAACTTACCGAACAATATTGTCTCAAACCTGGTAAGCGCACCACCGGATCTCGATCTAATATGCCGCTGACCACTGTACCTGATTCCCAATGGTCTATAAATTTCATTACCACATTCTGTAGAGAGAGTAAGACCATTAAGAAAATTATTTCTAAACCCTGGCATATTCTCCAACAAGACCTCCATCTTAACAAGATACTACCATCTGTGCCCGGGATTACGTTCAGGAGAAATCGCACGCTCCGAAACATTCTGGCACAAGTAAGCTAAAAACAAACAAACATTTAACACAGACCTTTTTGGATAAAAAGGGTAGTTTTAAATGTGGTGCCCCTTGGTGCAAATGTTGCGCCCAGATGTGCAATAAAACTGAGTCTTTTACCTCTAGGGTTACTAAAGAATTGTTTCCCATCCAGTCTTATTTGACATGTCGTTCCAAATATGTCATTAATCTCTTTCAATGTCCTTGTGGGCTCCAATATATAGGACGGACTACCCAATGTTTGAGACAGGATTAATAAACATAGAAGTAATACGAATCTAGGCTTTTTACTACATAGTGTGTCTAGACATTTGGTAGAGGTACACAATTCTGACTTCAGAGCCATTTCAGTGTTGCCCATTGAAAATATAGCAAGAGAAACCCGGACGTTTCTCGGTCCTAAAAAGGCGTGAAAATTATTGGATCTTTAAGCTACGGACCCTAATGCCTTCCGGGCTTAATGAATTCATAGAAAGCTCTTTATGATCATGAGGATCCATACTCACATGGTATGCTCCATTCGTCATATCACACTCTTTTATTTATTTTATTTTTTTTTTAATATTGTTTGCCATTTGTCTATTATATGTGTCACTATCTGCCGATTATTTCAATAAGCATTCTTACATAATTCTGCAATATATCTACCTGTAACGGTACCCTTTTTATATTCATAATTTTTAATAATATCTTTTAACTATTTATGCTGCTATCTACAAATTGGCTGCTATCCATTTATATGCTGCTATCAATTTTTGCTAATTTATGCTGCTACCTGCTATATTCTTTTGATATGCTATTCTTTTGATGTGTTGCTTTGCGCATGTCCCTTTATGCTGCTATTTTGTATGTTTATTCATGTTGCCACCCATGAATTAATTTCATGCTGCTATCTCATAAGCTACTGTATGCGGTCATTTATTGACTGGCTGCTATCCTGTATGGGCTGCTAACTAATATTTATTCTTTTATGCTGCTGCTATGCCATTTTAGTACATATTTGTCTTTCTTATATTAATTATTTTATTAATCCTTATGCTCCTCTTTTTAATGTTGTTTATATTATTATACTAACCACTTATTATTTATAAACCCCTTTTACAGACTTTGTGCACCTTAATGGTTCCTAAAATAACAGGTTATAACTAGAAGTTATGGCCCCTTTTATAGTAGCTGATATTATACCACCTTTATAATACTTTGATATTATATAATAGTCTCAGATACCTTTGTCATGTCTGTATATAAAATACACCATGATCTCAAGCACCTTTCTTCTTGACACTTACTTAATTATTCTATGCTTTTCTCCATGAACGCCGCCAGCAGCCTGTGACCTCCGCTGGACATCACCTCTGACAGCATGAGCGAATTGCAGGCTTCACTATACTGTGTTCATCTTCCTGCATGTGATTGGCGATTTCTTCCCACGTGGGTCCCGGCCCCGGCGACGCGTCCATAGATACACTCTCTCTTCTCTCTGCACTCTGCGAAGCCGCTCATGTCTCGAATCCTGGTAACGCGTCCTTGGTTACCAGCTCCGCTACAAACAAGTGGATGTGTACAATGTTGTGATACGCTTCTATTTACATTCATCCATTCACCCTCGCTTTCAACTACCACCGCCGGAGCACTGGATCACAGGGCATGCTTTGACCTGTAGTCACGCTACCCTGTGATCCTATATGCTATGAAATTACAATACTATTTTAATGTATGCTGCTTGTTTTTAACATACTGTGCACTTTGCTAATTAATTTGATGTATCTTTTGTTCCGTATTAATAATTTTGAATTTCATGTTTGCTCCGCCTACTTGATTTGGGCGCCCATTTTATTGTATAAATATACTGCCTGTTATGTCTGTCTCCATGCCAATCTGATGAAGGAGGAGATACCCTCCGGAATGTGTTATTGCATGAAATAAACATAGTGCCTTTGGCACTTTCTTTTTACACCTTTGTACTACATATATTTGGTTGTGAGCAGCGCCTTTTTGGGTCCATTTTTTCTGGTTTCCTGTCTTAAAGGCAGCAATATCGTCTGAAATAAAAATTATCTTCTGGTCAGATCATGCGCCAATAGTCCTAACATTAAAAGATAGTTTTGCACTTTAAGTAGAACGACCATGGCGAGCATACCTACATATAATAACCAAGAGATGAGTGAATGTTTGGCTTCATGGATACCATCCTTTTTTGAAGCTAATAAAGGTTGAGTTTCCTCTGAGACTACCTTGTGGTGTGCATTTAAAGCGTTAAGAGGACAAATTATAGGCCAAATAACATATCAAAGAAAACAAACCCAGTATAGGAAATTAGAACTCCTAACAAAACTTGCTGATTTACATAGGAAGAATAAAATAAATTACAATCCCCAGATAGCCTCTTCCATAACATTCATTACAATAGAACTGCATAACATGGAGTTACATAAGTTCGAGTTGGCAATAAAAAAAAAAAAAATCTAATTACATTTCTACTGGTTGGCAAATAAACCCGACTCCTTCCTAGCATGACAAATTAAAAAAAGGGACTCCGAAAACAAAATTCCATATTTAACCCCTTAACGACGCAGGGCGTAAATGTACATCCTGGTGAGGTGGTACTTAACGCACCAGGACGTACATTTACGTCTTAAGCATAACAGCGTGCATCGGAGCGATGGCCGGATCATGCGCGGCAGGTCCCGGCTGCTGATCGCACCCAGGGCCATGAACGTAATGGCAGACATCCGCGATCCCGCGTATGTCCGCCATTAACCCCTCAGATGCCGTGATCAATACAGGTCACGGCATCTGCAGCATCGCGGTCACTAAAATGGATCCGATCATCCAGCACGGCAGACGGAGGTCTCCTCACCTGGCTCCGCTGCCTTCACGGTGTCTTCTGATCTGCCTTCCCGCAGACCAGAGCAGAAGATGACCAATAATGCTGATCAGTGCTGTGTCCTTTACATAGCACTGAACAGTATTAGCAATCGAGTTGCTATTAGCAATCGATTGCTATAAATAGTCCCCTATGGGGACTATTAAAATGCAAAAATAAAAGTACCGTATATACTCGAGTATAAGCCGACCCGAGTATAAGCCGAGACCCCTAATTTCAACCCAAAATCCCAGGAAAAGTTATTGACTCGAGTATAAGCCTAGGGTGGGAAATACATCATCCCCCCCCTGTCATCATCCAGACCCGTCATTAACATCCTCATCATCATCACCGCCTGTCATCATCCAGACCCTCATCATCATCACCTGTCATCATCCCCTTGTCGTCATCCCACACCCCACCCTTCATCATCCCCTTGTCATCATCCCCACCCCCCTTCATCATCCCCTTGTAATCATCCCACACCCCCCTCCCTTAATCATCCCCTTGTAATCATCCCACACACCCCCCTTCATCATCCCCTTGTCATCATCCCCACCCCCCTTCATCATCCCACACCCCCCCCCTTCATCATCCTCTTGTCATCATCCGCCCTCAGTGGTCTTCAACCTGCGGACCTCCAGAGGTTTCAAAACTACAAATCCCAGCAAGCCCGGGCAGCCATCGGCTGTCCCGGCTTGCTGGGAGTTGTAGTTTTGAAACCTCCGGAGGTCCGCAGGTTGAAGACCACTGCGGCCATCGACATCATCCAGCCCCCTCTCACCCCCTTTAGTTCTGTACAATACTCGCCTCCGCTCGGCGCTGGTCCGTTGCTGCAGGGCTGTCCGGTGAGTAGGTCGTCCGGTGGGATAGTGGGTCCGGGCTACTATCTTCACTGGGGGCGCCTCTTCTCCGTGCTTCGGGCCCAGAATAGAGGCGTTGCCTTGACGATGACGCAGAAGTACGTTGGCAATGAACGTACCTCTGCATCGTTGTCAAGGCAACGTGACTATTCTGGGGCCGGGCCCGAAGCGCTTAGAAGAGGCCTCCCCGGTGAAGATAGCAGCCCGGAACCACTATCCCACCGGACGACCTCCTCTCCGGACAGTCCTGCAGCATCGGACCAGCGCCGAGCGGAGGCGAGTACTGTACAGAACTAAAGGGGGTGAGAGGGGGCTGGATGATGTCGAAGGCCGCAGTGGTCTTCAACCTGCGAACCTCCGGAGGTTTCAAAACTACAACTCCCAGCAAGCCCGGACAGCCGATGGCTGCCCGAGCTTGCTGGGAGTTGTAGTTTTGAAACCTCTGGAGGTCCGCAGGTTGAAGACCACTGCGGGTGAAGAGTTCACTCGAGTATAAGCCGAGGGGGGTGTTTTCAGCACGAAAAATCGTGCTGAAAAACTCGGCTTATACTCGAGTATATACGGTAAAAAAAATTAAGTTAAAAAAAATGTGAAAAACCCCCATTCCCCAATAAAAACGTAAATTGTCCCATTTTCCCTATTTCACCCTCAAAAAGTGTTAAAAAAATATATTTTATAAACAATATTTGAAAATAGACCAAAAGGCGCAAATAGGGTAGAGTCCTGCGTCAAGACCACACTTTAGCATATGAGGGTCACCAAGCAAATAAACAATAAACCCCTATTAACATGTTTAGGGGTGTGCCTAAAACGTAACTTTTACTTAATTATAGATAAAATACAAAACATAAATCATGTATTTGTGAACATAGATTACCATTGCCAATAAAATTGCAAAGGATTCTAGCTGTATGGTGGATGGCTCAGGTGGGCTCTGCTTGGCCTTGCCAGCTCAACCGTGCCTTTTGCACAACAAATTCTCCCAACCAAATAAAGACCGCTGACTCATTTCTACCAGCACTCAGGTTGGTGTCATTAGGGAGTTAACGTCATTGGTCAAAACATATAAAATGTATAGACAGTGAATTACTATATAGATCCAGGTACGGGGTTGCTGCAAAGAAAAGGCTGACCCTAATTATTGTAACATCAGGGATTCATATAGTTAGCCTGTAAGAAAAAATGCAGCTCTATCCCTATAGGTATTTAGTTCCCCAGGATCTCCAGTTCAGGTCCACCTAAAAAATAAGCACAAATACATATAGCCCAGTCAGTATTAACCTGCAAGAGAAACGTTGGGGAGCTACAAGAGTTCCCTAGTCCTACTCACTGTTTCCACGGTACAGACAGGGTAATGCAGAACCTGCTGTAGCGCAGGGAGCCGGAGAATCTCCGCTCTACTCGCTTGTTCCAGCGAGGTGTCGGCGTCTGACATCACTTCCTGTCAGTCTGCCGGATATACGCGCGCAATCAGTGCGCGTCACGCGTGACACGCTCTGAGGGCGTGCCCAAATGCCGGCATAACAAACAGTTGTGCGCGCATATAGTATCGGCCCCTGACATTGGTTAAGTGATGCTTTAATCAAATTACACTGATTTCGGCAGATTTAATTCATGCTCAATAGAACAGTCAGAAAATGTATATAGATGTCCATTTTTTAATTATATTAAGATCTTGTTATATGCAAAGAGGATCTGAATACAAGGATGCAGGATGGACTCGGAGACAGAGGGCAACCACATATGTAAACAGTTTTTGCTCATAGATACACATGTTGGGGTATAAAATTGGAGTAATTAGGTCCATTAATCTATGCGGGGGAACCTGGTAGTAAGGGGGCATAATGGGGGAGGGGCTTATCTCTATCAAAGGAGGTGACCGGAGAATGACAGGGCCCTAGGGAACCTGGCACTGGCCCTATAAGTCCCTAGTTACTGTCCCTAGTACCTAGGCGGGGTGGCCGCCCTAAAAAGGTACAATACTATACAATACTACAGATGTTACAGTAAGGATGGTGACGCCTACCTCCTATTGGGCCCACTAAGGGCCCTCCCTTACTACCTGACCAGTCACCAGGGTTGATGCCCCCTCACTTGACCATTTCCCCCTTATAGAAAGCAACCAAAGTTCAGCTGCTCATTCAGTCCCTTAGGGGAGACTGTATCCAACCGGTGTATCCACCGACACTCCGTTTGGAGCAAAAGTCTGTCTGTGCTGCCTCCCCTTTGTGGGATTGGGTAAAATTTCACTCTCACAAACTGTACTGATGACAAATTGCCATCATGTTGTTGGTTAATATGGACCACTAAGGGGGTTTCTCTCCTATTTCTAATATCCCCCAACACTCTTCTCCTCAACTCTCTAATTGTCTTCCCCACATATTGTAGGGGACAAGGACAGAAGGCAATATATATCACAGATTTGGATGAACAATTGATGAAGTGTCTTATTGGGGTAGGTCGATGTTGATGTGGTAAATTTTTAGTTTTTAAGATGTTATTACAGGCACGACAATGACCACATTTATAGCAGCCCTGCGGATTACTTCTCTTCTCCAGCCAAGTAGATGATCTTGTACTCTCTGGACTCAGATGGCTCTGGACTAATGAGTCCCCTATAATGCGACCTCATCGGTATGTTATCTGGGGCAATGGGCCCACTGTGTCCTGTAAGTCTGGATCCATATGTAGTATGTCCCAATGGTGTGAGATTATATTGCGCACAGCATAGGACATCCGATCATACGTACCAATGATCCGTGTCACACCCTAACCGGACCTGTCGCTGTTAATTTTGGTTACAAGTAGGTCCCTTCTTGGTGTTTTTTTTGCATTTTGAAAAGCTGGTGCTAGGGTGAACTCCAGATACCCTCTGTCTCTAAATCTTGACCTCATCACATCTGCCTCCCTCTTAAAGTCCTCTGGCAACGAACAGTTCCTCCTGAGGCGGAGGTACTGCCCCTTAGGGATCCCCCTTTTTAGGGGGCCCGGGTGGCAGCTCTCCCACCTAAGGAGACTGTTTGTTGCCGTTTTTTTGCGATAAATAGTGCTCTGTAGAGTTCCCTCTAAGTCTCTCTAAATTTTAACATCCAAAAAGTTTAATTCCTTCTCTTGAATTTCGAAAGTGAAAAATAAACCTAATGTGTTTGTGTTGATGGATTCAACCAAATCTTGGAACTCCTCTTTGGTTCCACTCCAGATTACAAACACATCATCTATGAAGCGTAGCCAGGTACCCCTGAGCGGTCCCCCTGAGCTGGTGGAAGACACAACCTTTAAACAAGAAATAATTCTTTGTTACAACAAAATTAAGTAGTTGTAATACCAAATTATTATGTGCTCGAAAAGAGGTCCCTCGTGTATTCAAAAAATATCCAACTGCTTGCAAACGCACTTAATGTTTAACCTCTTAAGGACCAATGACGTTGTGGAATGTCATGGCACCCTGGGCTTTAAGGACCAATGACGTTCCACAACGTCATGGCGTTTTCTGGTCCCTGCCGCTCGCCGGGCAGAGATTGGAATCGGATGCCTGCTAAAATGCTTCAGCAGGCATCCAGGGCAAACGCCGAGGGGGGCCATGAGGGGGACCCGACCGCCCGGTAATTTTGCATGATCCCGGTTGTCACAGACAGCCAGGATCATGCTGGAGGCTAGGAGCGAGGTGGCAAGCCTGCCACCTCCTCCTATCCCCTGCGATCCGTCGGTTAGCTAACCGACCAATCGCAGGGGGGGGGCAGTTACTTCCTCCCGCCCTGCCCCAGGAAGTCCGGAGGACATGGTGGAGGGACGGGGGAGTGCTGGGGCCCGGTACTTACCTCGTCCCTGAAGAGCCGGATCCCGGCGATGAAGGCGGCGGCGACAGGCGAGTTCCTCTTCAGCCGCGGTCGCGCCCTTTACAGCAATGTACGTCGCCGTAAAGCGACATGCATTGCTGTATTGGGACCCTGTACAGTGACCCCCCCAACTTATGATGGCCCCGACATGTGATCATTTCAACATATGATGGCCTCTCAGAGCCCATCGTATGTTGAAGGCAGCATTGACATATGATGCTGCTGTGTGTCGGGGCCATCATACAAACAGCTATCTGACAGCGCTGACAACTTCAGCAACTGACAGTTGTTTAATGTGCCCCGTTCTGCCTCCTGTTACTCACATGCTGTCCTGCTAACTCACGCAGGCTTCCACTGTGAGCTCCGTGTAAGCCCCCCCCCAGTGCAGCCATAGCCAATAGCTAATTTTGGGGGCTTTTTCTCCTTTCACCCCTTATGAAAAGGTGAAGTTGGGGTCTACACCAGCATGTTAGTGTAAAAAAATAAATTTTTTACACTAACATGCTGGTGTTGCCCCATATATGGGCGCGAAGTGCTCTGGGGGCGCACAACAAGGCCCAGAAGGGAGAGTGCGCCATGTACATTTGAGGTGATTTGCACAGCGGTTTTGACAAACGCAAAAAAAAAAAAAGCCCACATGTGACCCCATTTCGGAAACTACACACCTCACGGAATGTAATGAGGGGTGCAGTGAGAATTTACACCCCACTGGTGTCTTTGGAACAGTGGGCTGTGCAAATTAAACATTTTGTACAGCCCACTGTTCCAAAGATCTGACAGACACCAGTGGGGGGTAAATGCTCACTGTACCCCTTGTTACGGTCCTCAAGGGGTCTAGTTTCCATGTGGGGGTTATTTTGCTGTCCTGGCACCATAGGGGCTTCCTAAATGCAACATGCCCCCCGAGCAAAGTTTGCTCTCAAAAAGCCAAATATGACTCCTCTTCTGAGCATTGTAGTTCGCCCGTAGTGCGCTTCAGGTCAACTTATGGGGTACCTCCATACTCAGAAGAGATGGGGTTACAAATTTTGCGGGGTATTTTCTGCTATTAATCCTTCCATAAATGTGAAATTTGGGGGGGAAACACACATTTTAGTGAAATTTTTTATTTATTTTTTACATATGCAAAAGTCGTGAAACACCTGTGGGGTATTAAGGCTCACTTTATTCCTTGTTACGTTCCTCAAGGGGTCTAGTTTCCAAAATGGTATGCCATGTGTTTTTTTTTTTTTTTTTTTTTTTCCCTGTTCTGGCACCATAGGGGCTTCCTAAATGCAACATGCCCCCCAAAAACCATTTCAGAAAGACGTACTCTCCAAAATCCCCTTGTCGCTTCTGAGCCCTCTACTGTGCCCACCGAACAATTTACATAGACATATGAGGTATGTGCTTACTCGAGAGAAATTGGGCTACAAATATAAGTATACTTTTTCTCCTTTTACCCCTTGTAAAAATTCAAAAATTGGGTCTACAAGAACATGCGAGTGTAAAAAATGAAGATTGTGAATTTTCTCCTTCACTTTGCTGCTATTCCTGTGAAACACCTAAAGGGTTAAAACACTGACTGAATGTCATTTTGAATACTTTGGGGGGTACAGTTTTTATAATGGGGTCATTTGTGGGGTATTTCTAATATGAAGACCCTTCAAATCCACTTCAAACCTGAACTGGTCCCTGAAAAATTGTGATTTTGGAAATTTTGTGAAAAATTGGAAAATTGCTGCTGAACTTTGAAGCCCTCTGGTGTCTTCCAAAAGTAAACACTTGTCAATTTTTTGATTCAAACATAAAGTGAACATATTGTATATGTGAATTAAAAAAAAATATTTAGAATATCCATTTTCCTTACAAGCAGAGAGCTTCAAAGTTAGAAAAATTCAAAATTTTCTATTTTTTTTTCATCAAATTTTGGAATTTTTCACTAAGAAAGGATGCAAGTATCGACAAAATTTTACCAACAACATAAAGTAGAATATGTCACGAAAAAACTATCTCGGAATTAGAATGATGGGTAAAAGCATCCCAGTTATTAATGCTTAAAGTGACAGTGGTCAGATATTCAAAAAACGCTCTGGTCCTAAGTAGAGATGAGCGAACTTACAGTAAATTCGATTCGTCACGAACTTCTCGGCGCGGCAGTTGATGACTTTTCCTGCGTAAATTAGTTCAGCCTTCAGGTGCTCCGGTGGGCTGGAAAAGGTGGATATATTCCTAGGAAAGAGTCTCAGAATGTCTGAGGAAGAGGACGGAGCGTCCTTGAAACGCGTTACATGTAATAAATACTTTCATCTTACCTTGGTTGTGGACAGCGCTGTAATATTCCTATTACCTGTGCACCACAAAAAGTGCACATTTTTCACTTCATGTTCCCTATGCCTAGCCATGGGCGGGATAAGATGCAGTCCTAGGTGGATATCCAGGTGAAGTCTCCATCCCAACCATCCGAAAGGATTACATGCCTGCTAGAGCGTTGTGCCTCTATAGCACAACATCATCTGGTGAGTCTCTCTATTATTAGGGGCTCACTTTCTTTTGTCTATTGTCCTTCACAGTGGAGCGCTTCTCCATCCTTTTTATTTCAGTAAGGTGTAAAATGGCCTGGTCCTTAAGGGGTTAATGAACGAATATAAGGCCTCGACGTCAATGCTGGCGAGAATCCTCTAGGAGGAAGAAAAGAAAAATCTTGAGACAGTCCGTGCGCTTCAAGGGTGACCCAGAGTTCTCTAAAAAAAAAAAGAAACACAATTGCAAAATAACATAGAAAAGTATCAATACTATTTCAAATTCCGCAAGCACACTCAATTTGTGCGTGATCTTGCGGATTTCAAAGAGAATCGGGCATATAAGGTTCTGGAGGAAAAGAATTCTACTACCAGAGAGACCGACTTTGAAATCTCTTCTTCCGATACGGATATATCGGAGGGAGGTTCGGTTGGGAACAAAAGCGGTGGAAATAGGGGCACCAATAGGGGTCGTCGAGGAAAATCTAGAGGAAGATATCGTGGGGCGAATAACAGTCAGAACACACAATGTGGTGGTTCATCGTCATCATTTCCCTCACCTTTTCAGAAAGACCCCTACCATTTACGGTATCCACCAAGGGTCCCAAACAACTCTCAGAGAAAGTAGAGAAACCAGAGGTTACGCAGATTGTGAATTTATCAAGTGTGACATTAACGGAGGCACAGAAGTCGGTCCTTTTAAAGGGCCTAACTTTTGTGCCAACAGTCAATTTTGATGAGTTCGAATGGAGTAAAGACATAATGTTATTTGTTCGCAAATTAAGATGGCACAAATTCTTTAAAATGCATAATAGACACGAGGGACAAAATTTGGGCATGTCTCCAGATGATTTTGTGGTAACGAACAAATTAAAGGGGTACTCCGGTGAAAAACTTTTTTTTTTTTAAATCAACTGGTGCCAGAAAGTTAAACAGATTTGTAAATTAAAAACTTAAAATTAGGTGCAGCTCACAACAGAAGGACCGAGGCAATCAAAGCTAAAGCAGTACCCCACCGGCAACAGTAATAAATATCAATTGGAATATACAGCTTATGCCTCTAGGACCTCACCAATGGTGCATAATGATGTGGGCAATAATAAATTGTGGCAGCGTTAATCAAAAATTGTTTTTAATTCAGATTATAAAATATAAATATATAAAACAATGACAAAGTAACACATTAAACTGGCACTGTCTAGTGAAAATCCCACTGGGCCCTAGTGGGATATCCAAAATAGAATATAAAAAATATAAAAATGTTGAATTAATGTTCCAATAAGTCCATAAATCTGCAAATAAAAAATAATAAAATCCGCAAAGAGTATGGATAGATATTCGGTTTTGTGGCAAAATAGACTTGTAACATAAAGTCAATGTACTTGTAACATAGTCAATTTTTTTGATTTTTTTATATTTTTTTTCATTCATTCATTTTTTTGATTATTGACTTTGTTACAAGTACATTGACTTTATGTTACAAGTCTATTTTGCCACAAAACCGAATATCTATCCATACTCTTTGCAGATTTTATTATTTTTTATTTGCAGATTCATGGACTTATTGGAACATTAATTCATAATTTTTATATTTTTTATATTCTAGTTTGGATATCCCATTAGGGCCCAGTGGGATTTTCACTAGACAGTGCCAGTTTAATGTGTTACTTTGTCATTGTTTTATATATCTATATTTTATTGTCACGATTCGGCTGGCTGGAGGTGGATCCTCTGTGCCAGAGAGGGATTGGCGTGGACCGTGTTGGTGGACCGGTTCTAAGTTGCTACTGGTATTCACCAGAGCCCGCCGCAAAGCGGGATGGTCTTGCAGCGGCGGTAGCAACCAGGTCGTATCCACCAGCAACGGCTCAACCTCTCTGACTGCTGAAGATAGGCGCGGTACAAGGGAGTAGACAAGAGCAAGGTCGGACGTAGCAGAAGGTCAGGGCAGGCAGCAAGGATCGTAGTCAGGGGCAACGGCAGGAGGTCTGGAACACAGGCTAGGAACACACAAGGAAACGCTTTCACTGGCACAATGGGAACAAGATCCGGCGAGGGAGTGCAGGGCAAGTGAGGTATAAGTAGGGAGTGCACAGGTGAACACACTGATTAAGCCTGCTGCGCCAATCAGTGGCGCAGTGGCCCTTTAAATTGCAGAGACCCGGCGCGCACGCGCCCTAAGGAGCGGGGCCGCGCGCGCCGGGACAAGACAGACGGGGAACGAGTCAGGTACGGGAGCCGGGATGCGCATCGCAAGCGGGCGCCTCCCGCATCGCGAATCGCATCCCGGCTGAGAGAGATATTGCAGCGCACCCGGTCAGCAGGTCTGACCGGGGCGCTGCAAATGCGAGGATGCTGCGAGCGCTCCGGGGAGGAGCGGGGACCCGGAGCGCTTGGCGTAACATTTATAATCTGAATTAAAAACTATTTTTGATTAACGCTGCCATAATTTATTATTGCCCACATCATTATGCACCATTGGTGAGGTCCTAGAGGCATAAGCTATATATTCCAATAGATTTGTAAATTACTTCTATAAAAAAATCTTAATCCTTCCTGTACTTGCTGAATACTACAGTGGAAATTCTTTTCCGTTTGAAACACAGAGCTGTCTGCTGACATCACGAGCACAGTGCTCTCTGCTGACATCTCTGTCCATTTTAGGAACTGTCCAGGGTAAAAGGTAATCCCCAAAGCAAACATATGCTGTTATGGACAGTTCCAACTGGACAGCACCACCTGCCGTAGATCCTCCACTTTCTCTTCTGTCCAAATCTACTACCCGGCCGCTGGCAGACGCAGCATCCTTTAAGGATCCAGCGAACAAGTAGATCAAGAACTTGGCAAAATTTGCATTTGAAGCGGCAGGTTTGTCCTTGCTACCCACCTTCACTTATGCTTGGGTGTTGAAGGCAATTTCAGTTTTGGCTTCTCAGCTACGGCAGGGCATCCTGTCAGGCGCCCCTTTTTTAAAGGTAGTAAAAAATTTAAAAAAAATAAAAAATAAATGTTGTATAGTTGTAATCGGCCAGAAATAAGATAATATCATTTTTACCAAAAAGTACCCTTTTTTTAATATATATTTTAGATTTCGTGGTTTTGGAGATTTTATGGTTAAATATGTAATGCCATTACAAAGTGTAATTGGTGGCACTAAAAAACAAGCTCTCATATGGGTCTGTAGGTGAAAAATTTTAAACATTATGGCTATTAAGGCGAGGAGGAAAAAAAAACGAAAATAAAAAATTGCTGCGTCCGTAAGGGGTTAAAGTGGTCCTGGTGCATTTCTTTCCTTCTCTCCTCCCATTTAACTGTTTAGAATCAAATATACAAGTTTACATAATGTTTTGATATATTTGTTTCGTTTATGCTTATTTACAGGGAGCAGCGAAGGCATTTTCAAACAATTGTTGAACAAAAATTCAATGAATGGCTTGTTAAGACTGGAAATCGACATCAGTTGGATAGCCTTGTGTCTCCTAGTGATGGGACAAAACAAGTTGCTGGATAAAACACATCTTGACCTAAATAAAACTTCAGATTGTAAGTGAGATGCATTTTGTGACTAACAGCTCATTCATATCATAATTCTGCAATACACTGCTTGTATTTTTCTGCAACCGGTCATATATATGCCTATATTGGCATTGTCACCATTGACCATATTGGCCTGGACATAGTCAACTAGTGACTGCATTTGGGTCATTTAATGAATGTGTACTTGTATTTTACAGGACTCAAATGTGCAGCACATCACACTTTTGAATCCAAGAAAATACACCTATAGATTAGAGAAATTATCTGAAAGTAGTCACTAGTTGAATATGTTTGGGCCATTAAAGTCATTGAAGCCCACTTCAGTATGATGGCATCCCATTTTGACTGGTTATGTTGCCGATGTATACAAGCAATGTATTGTGCATTTGTGATGCTATTGAGCCCTAAGATATATTTAGATTTTGTTAGTATTGAAATTTATACTTTTTCTTTTGGAAGATGGAAAAGTCAGTAATGTCAGTCATGAAACCTTTTTTATACCAGTTTTGTGATTCTAAACTTACAAGTTAAGGAGAGTAAAAAAATAACCATGATTGTATGGGGTTCAGTTGAATAATACATTTTTAAATAACTATTAAATGATGCTGAAAAATAGAAAACAGAAGACAACGTCCCCTTGGAGGACGTTTACCAATCTTGCCTAATTATTTACACTTCTTTACACAGTGGCTCTTGCTGTTTGAGCCTTTTATTCACAACACCTAGTCTAATTCGGGACCTCTCACATACTTCAGAGTTTTATTTCTGAGGTATTCACTCCATTGACATTGGAAACTTGTGTTGTGTTGTGCAGACTGTTTGTTACAGCATGATAAAACACGATGGCCCTGATTTACTATTAAAACCCAACCTGTTTTGTCGGGTTGTGCGCCAAAATCAAAAGAAAACTTGTAACAAAAAAATCAAAAACCCAACCAACTCTCCATTTTACAGAGGAAACCTAAAAGGGGGCATGGCCACTGTGGAAAAGGGGGTGTGGTCGCCAAATAGGGGTCTTGTCCCTGACATTTTCGTAAAATCCCAACAAATTGTCTAAGGTTTCCACAGAAAATGTGGTGGATTTGAGCTCTGGAAAACCCCACATTTCAGAGCATTTGTTTAAAAAAAAAATAATAATAATATTTAGGGAAAAGTTTAAAATGTAGGGAAACCTTATTAACCCCTTAACGACAATGGACGTAAATGTACGTCATGGTGCCATGGTACTTAACGCACCATGACTTACATTTACAGGCCGCCATGACCACGAGCACCGGAGCGGTGCTCGCAGCAGGTCCCAACTGCTATCAGCAGCCAGGGACCCGCCGGTAATGGCGGACATCCGCGATTGTGCTGATGTCCGCCATTAACCCCTCAGATGCCGTGATCAATACAGATCACGGCATCTGCAGCAGTGCGGTACTTTGAATGGATGATCGGATCGCCTGCAGCGCTGCCTTGGGGATCCGATCATCCAGCATGGCAGCCGGAGGTCCCCTCACCTGGCTCCGGCTGACTGACGGGGTCTTCTGCTCTGGTCTGAGATCGAGCAGACCAGAGCAGAAGATCGCCGATAACACTGTTCAGTGCTATGTCCTATGCAAAGAACTGAACAGTATTAGCAATCAACTGATTTCTATAAATAGTCCCCTATGGGGAATATTAAAGTGTAAAAATAAAAGTAAAAAAATTTAAAATAAGTACAAACATGTGAAAAATCCCCTTCCCCTATAAAAAAGTAAAACGTCTGTTTTTCCCATTTTACCCCCAAAAAAGCGTAAAAAAAATTTATACTCATATTTGGCATCGCCGCATGCGTAAAAGTCTGAACTATTAAAATCTATTGTTAATTATCCCGCACGGTGAACGTCGTAAACTTAAAAATATTTTTAAAAAGTCAAAAATTGCAGCTTTTTGTCACATTTTATTCCCTAAAAAAATTATAAAACGTAAGACCTAAGCAAAAGTAGTACGGATAAAAACTACAGATCATGGCGCAAAAAATGAGCCCTCATACCGCCCCATATACGGAAAAATGAGAGAGTTATAGGTGGTCAAAATAGGGCAATTTCAAACATACTAATTTTGTTAAAATGGTTTGAGAGATTTTTTTAAGCAGTACAATTATAGAAAAGCATATAACATGGGTATCATTTTAATTGTATTGATCCACAGAATAAAGAAAACAGCTCTCATATGGGTCTGTGGATGGAAATGAGTTATGATTTTTAGAAGGCGAGAAGGACCTTAAGTCCTTAAGGTCAAAATGGGCCTGGTCCTTAAGAGGTTAAATACTGTGGAAAAATACCTGTTGGGGAAAAAAGAAAAAACAAAGAAAACTACACTCCATTCTTAGTAAATCAGAATTGTGTATTCACAAACACTGGATCCGCAATTGTGCATCTGCAGTTGTGGATTTAGCAAAGCAGTCAAAAGGACATAAGAATTGACTTGTAATATCAATTGCGGATTTAACAACTTTAAATCTGCAACTGCAAATTTTTCAACTTCAGATCCACAGCAGATCCTGTGTGTGTGTGTGTGTGTGTGTGTGTGATTGGACCATAAAAGTGGATTTGGTGGAATTTGCTGTTGAAGTTGACGGTACTTTTAAATGTAACGTGTCATCAGCAAATGACCTTTTTATGTTAAACAAACATATTTAAGGCTTTTTAGTGATAATTTTCCATTTTACTATCTGTTTTAAAATAAACCAGAAAATTTGCAATATTTATTCTGACCAATAAGGGCTCTTTTACATTACTGTCTGTACCCGTATTCTCATGCCGTTATTAAATCCGTTCTTGACATGTTCAAACAGCTTGCAAACGGCTGTAAATGAATCCCATGTCAATGGGAGTTTTTTTAAAGTCCTTTGCAAGCCTCTTGCTCCCGTTTGGTTCCCAATTCGTTATTTTTGACGGCAAAAAGACGTTGCATGCAGTATTTTTTTTCCTGTCAAAAATGACTGAATAGAAATTGATATTATAAATTTTACATTGAAGTCTATGGGTAACAGATGAGACTTTAATGTCTCCGTTTGCACCCGTTCCTTCCAATTCGTTTTTGATCTGTTACTACTTCTGAGCATGCCTGGAAGTAGTCAGACAAAAATAAAAACAGACAATAAACGGATTAAAAACTGATGCAAAAGGATGGCACCCTTATGCATAAATTTACATCCGTTTGTTAGTATGGTCCGTTTAGCAGCAATGACAGGAGAATAGCGGAATGGGAGACAACAGCCGTGTAAACCTAGCCTAAGCCTAAAACTAACAGAGCATCCCCAGAGCCCTTTTCCATTCATGTCAAAGGGACAGCTCTTGTCTTTTGCTGTGCTCTTATGGAGCATATCATTAAATGCTGTTAAAAAAAAAATTTAACCTAAGGTGTCAGCGACAATTACGTTTGTTTGATAATTCTGGCACATATGTAGACAATCTAATCTTTAAGCCTTTCCAACTACACGACATAAAGTCACACATGATAGCGGTAAGGTAATTATGTATGTTATTTATGTCCAATGCCACTAGATGGCTCTGTAACTGTGAGGTTCTTAACCCCTTGGGGACGGAGACCATTTTTACCTTAACCCCTTAAGGACGCAGCCCATTTGGGCCTTAAGGATGCAGACAATTTAATTTTAACGTTTTAGTTTTTTTCCTCCACGCCTTCAAAAAATCATAACTCTTATATTTTCATCCACAGACTAGTATGAGGGCTTGTTTTTTGCGTGACCAGTTGTCCGTTGTAATGCCATCACTCACTTTACCATAAAATGTATAGCGCAACCAATAAAACACTATTTGTGTGGTGAAATTTTTAAGAAAACCGCAATTTTGCTAATTTTGGAAGGTTTTCTTTTCACGCCGTACAATTTACAGTAAAAATGACATGTGTTGTTTATTCTATGGGTCAATACGAATAAAATGATACCCATGATAATATACTTTTCTATTTATATGTATGTAGGTATGACTAAGGTCCAGTCTTAGGACTGAAACGCGTCACCCTGTCATGTTCTCCTGGTCTTTGTAGCTTTTATTGGAATAAATATCCTGTTTTCTGATACTCGCGCTGGACACCTTGCCTTTGTACTTTTCTATTAATGTTGCGCTTAAAAAAAATCGCAAACTTTTTAACCAAATTAGTACGTTCAAAATCCCCCTATTTTGAAGACCTATAACTTTCATTTTTCCGTATAAGCGGCAGTATGAGGGCTAATTTTTTGTGCCATGATCTGTACTTTTTATTGATACCATATTTGCTTATATAGAACTTTTAATCCATTTTTTATAAATTTGGGGAATAAAATGTTATAAAAAAGCATCTACTTTGGACTTTTTTTTATTTTTACGTTCACGCCGTTCCCCGTACGGTATCATTAACATTTTATTTTAATAGTTCAGATATTTACGCAGGCAGCGATACTAAATATGTATATAAAATATTTTTTTAACACTTTTTGGGGATGAAATAAGGAAAATGGGACAATTAATGTTTTTATTGGGGGAGGGGGTTTTTCACATATTTTTGTAACTTTTTTTACTTTTATTTTTACACTTTAATAGTCCCCATAGGGAACTATTTATAGCAATCACTCGATTGCTAATACTGTTCAGTGCTATGTATAGGACACAGCACTGATCAGCATTATCGGTCATCTGCTCTGGTCTACGGGAAGGCAGATCAGAGCATAAGATGCCGGGAAGGCAGCGGAGCAAGGTGAGGGGACCTCCGTCTGCCATGCTGGATGATCGGATCGCCGCGGCAGCGCTGCGGGCGATCCGATCATCCATTTTAGTGACCACGATGCGGCAGATGCCGTGATCTGTATTGATCACGGCATCTGAGGGGTTAATGGCGGACATCCGCGCGATCGTGGATGTCCGCCATTGCGGGCGGGTCCCTGGCTGCGATCAGCCGGGACCTGCCGCGCATGATCCGGGCATCGCTCCGATGCTCGCGGTTATGCTTAGGACGTAAATGTACGTCCTGGTGCGTTAAGTACCACCTCACCAGGACGTACATTTACGTCCTCCGTCATTAAGGGGTTAAGGACAAGAGTATTTTTTGCACATCTGACCACTATCACTTTAACCCCTTGGGGACGGAGCCCATTATAACCCTAAGGAAGGGAACATTTTTTTTTGCAAATCACTTTAAGCATTAACCCCTTAAGGACTGAGCCCTTTTTCACCTTAAGGACTTTTTTTTGCAATTCTGACCACTGTCACTTTATGCATTAATAACTATGGGATGCTTTTACAGATTATTCTGATTCAGAGATTGTTTTTTCGTGACATATTCTACTTTGATAGTGGTAAATTTTCATTGTTACTTGCATCCTTTCTTGAAAAATGAAAAATCCCAAAATTTCATGGGAAACTCTCTGCTTGTAAGGAAAATGGATATTGCAAATAAATTATATATTTATTCACATATACATATGTCTACTTTATATTTGCATCATGAAGTTGACATGTTTTTACTTTTGGAAGACATCAGAGGGTTTCAAAGTTCAGCAGCAATTTTCCAATTTTCCACAGAATTTTCAAAATCAAAACTGAACTGGTCCCTGAAAAATTCCGAAGTGAATTTGAGGGGTCGTCTTATTAGATATACCCCATAAATGACCCCATTATAAAAACTGCACCCCCCAAAGTATTCAAAATGACATTCAGAAAGTGTGTTAACCCTTTAGGTGTTTCACAGGAATAGCAGCAAGGTAAAGGAGAAAATAAAAAATTTTCATTTTTTACACTCAAGTGCTCTGTGGGTGCACTACAAGACTCAGAAAGGAAGGAGCAACAATGGGATTTTGGAGAGTGAGTTTTTCTGAAATGGTTTTTGGGGGGTATGTCACATTTATGAACAGCAGAAAAAAAAACCACATGGCATACTATTTTGGAAACTACACCCCCAAAGAAACGTAACAAGGAGTCCACTGAGCCCTTAACACCCAGCAGGTGTTTGAAAACTTTTCGTTTAAAGTTGGATGTGTAAATGAATTTTTTTTTCACTAAAATGCTGGTTTTTACAAAGGGTTATAGGAGAAAAAGCCCCCCAAAATTTGTAACCCCATCTCTTCTGAGTATGGAAATACCCCATGTGTGGACGTCAAGTGCTCTGCTGGCGCACTACAATGCTCTGAAGAGAAGAAGTCACATTAGGCTTTTGGAAAGCTAATTTTGCTGAAATAGTTTTTGGGGGGCATGTCACATTTAGGAAGCCTCTATGGTGCCAGAACAGCAACAAAAAAAAACACATGGCATACTATTTTGGAAACTACACCCCTCAAGGAACGTAACAAGTTGTACAGTGAGCCTTAACACCCCACAGGTGCTTGACAAATTTCTGCTAAAGTTGGACGTGAAAATTAAAAAAAAAATTTTTTCACTAAAATGCTGTGTTACCCCAAATTTTTCATTTTCACAAGGGGTAATTGGAGAAAAAGCCTCCCAAAATTTGTAACCCCATTTCTTCTGAGTACGGAAATACCCCATATGTGGATTTAAAGTGCTCTGCGGATGAACTACAATCCTCAGAAGAGGAGGAGCGCCATTGAGCATTTGGTGAGAGAATTTGGTTGGAATAGAAGTGGGAGGCCATTTGCGTTTACAAAGTCCCCCGTGGTGCAAGAACAGTGGACCCCCACATGTGACCCCATTTTGGAAACTACACCCCTCACAGAATTGAATAAGGGATGCAGTGAACACCCCACTGGCGTTTGACAGATCTTTGGAACAATGGGCTGTGCAAATGAAAAATAAAGTGTTTCATTTTCACGGATCACTGTTCCAAAAATCTGTCAGACACCTGTGGGGTGTATATGCTCACTGTACCCCTTATTACATTATGTGAGGGGTGTAGTTTCCAAAATGGGGTCACATGTGGGGGGGGGGATCCACAGTTCTGGCACTATGGGGGCTTTGTAAACACACATGGCCTTCAAGTTCAGACACCTTCTCTTGCCAAAATCCCAATGGCACTCCTTCTCTTCTGAGCATTGTAGTGCACCCGCAGAGTACTTTACATCCTCATTTGGGGTATGTTCTTACTAAATTTTGGGAGGGCTTTTTTCCTTTTCTCCCTTGTGAAAATGAAAAATGTTGGGTAACACCAGAATTTTAGTGAAAAAAATGTTTTCTTTAATTTTCACGTCCAACTTTAACGAAAATTTGTCAAACACCTGTGGGGTGTTAAGGCTCACTATATCCCTTGTTACATTCTGCTGTAAAATCAGTGCAAATCACCAATTTAGACCTCAAATGCACTCTTGTTGTGCGCCCACAGAGCACTTTACCCCCACATATGGGGTATTTCTGTACTCAGGAGAAATTGCGTTACAAATTTTGGGGGTCTTTTTTTTCCTTTTACTGCTTGTGAAAATTAAAAGTATGGGGCAACACCAGCATGTTTTTTTTTTTAACATTAACATGCTGGTGTAGACCCCAACTTTAACTTTTAATAGGGTTTAAAGGAGAAAAAGCCCCCCAAAATTTGTAACGCAATTTCTCCAGAGTACGGAGGTACCCCATATGTGGCCCTAAACTGTTTCCTTGAAATACGACAGGGCTCCGAAGCAAGAGAGCACCATGCGCATTTGAGGCCTAAATTGGGGATTTGAATCCGCCACAAAAATACCCTACAGCAGTGTTTCCCAAACAGGGTGTCTCCAGCTGTTGCTAAACTCTCAGCATGACAGTCAGTGACTGTGACTGCTGACACACTCCAGCCACATGAGGTCTAGCATTGTCTTGCATTAGGAGGAACCCAGGGCCAACTGCACCAGCATATGGTCTCACAAGGGGTCTGAGGATCTCATCTCGGTACCAAATGGCAGTCAGGCTACTTCAGGCAAGCACATGGAGGGCTGTGCGGCCCCCTCCAAAGAAATGCCACACCACACCATTACTGACCCACTGCCAAAATGGTCATGCTTGAGGATGTTGCAGGCCTCTCCAGACTCTGTCACGTCTGTCACATGTGCTCAGTGTGAACCTGCTTTCATCTGTGAAGAGCACAGGGTGCCAGTGGCGAATTTGCTAATCTTTGTGTTCTCTGGCAAATGCCAAACGTCCTGCACAGTGTTGGGCTGTAAGCACAACCCCCAACTGTGGATGTTGGGCCCTCATACCACCCTCATGGAGTCTGTTTCTGACTGTTTGAGTGGACACATGCACATTTGTGGCCTGCTGGAGGTAATTTTGCAGGGCTCCTGCAGTGCTCCTACTGCTCCTCCTTGCACAAAGGCGGAAATAGCGGTCCTGCTGCTGGGTTGTTGCCCTCCTACGGCCTCCTCCACGTCTCCTGATGTAGTCGCCTGTCTCCTGGTAAGGCCTCCATGCTCTGGACACTACGCTGACAGACACAGCAAACCTTCTTACCACAGCTCACATTGATGTGCCATCCTGGATGAGCTGCACTACCTGAGCCACTTGTGTGGGTTGTAGACTCTGTCTCATGCTACCACTAGAGTGAAAGCACCGCCAGCATTCAAAAGTGACCAAAACATCAGCCAGGAAGCATAGGAACTAAGAAGTGATCTGTGGTCACCACCTGCAGAACCACTCCTTTATTGGGGGTGTCTTGCTAATCTTATATATAAAAAGAAGACCTGACTCATCAACGCCCAGCCTAAACCCTTGGACCTAGAAACCTGGATTTTTGCACAGGTGTTGTTTTTAAGACATAGATAAGGAATAAGAAAGTATTTTTCAAAATTCCACCCTTAGGGTACGTTCACACGAGCGGATTTTTGCAGCGTATTTCGCTGCGGATCCGCTGGTGAAGGCCCGCTCTATGCTGTCTTTACATGTGACTGCTCGTAGCGGCAATACGCCGCTACGAGCAGACACACTGCGATGTGCAAGTCGCAGTATACTCTCACATCGTGGAAGCTCTCTGCCTAGCTCAGAGCAGGGAGAGTGGCCGCGATGTGCGAGTACGCCGCACACATAGCTGCAGTGTGTCTGCTCGTTGCGGCATATTGCAGCTACGAGCAGGCACATGTAAAGACAGCATAGAGCGGGCCTTCACCAGTGGATCAGCAGCGTAAAATACCCTTTAAATCCGCTCGTGTGAACGTACCCTGAAAAATGTTTTTTTTTTTTTTGTTTGTTTTTTTAAAGTCCCATAAAAGTCAATGGGAAATGTGTTACTGCATAACTTCCAAATGGCTGGAGATATTTCGATAATACTTGGTCACATGTTACTTATATGTCCACTTAAAATATATTAGTTTCACTTTCTCTTCTTTTTTTTTTTTCCTCACTTTTTAGTAGGATCATGTACTTTACCTGAATTTCTGTACTGCTCTATAATTTCTTTATCTTCTTTATTCCTTTTTCTTATTCTTATGTACAGTGCTATCATATTAAGTGCTCATGTACTGTATTCATGCAATGTTAACTAGATTTATTGTACATCCATCTTTATTCTTTTTTCTGTATGTTACAATGGAAAAAACTCTTCTAAATAAACAGTTATAAAAAAAAATATAGGATAGTTAACCCTTAACTACCCCCATTTGTGAGGGTCTGGGTTTTTGCTTAGTCCCATGGAAATAAATGGGAAATGTATGTTCCCACATAACTTCCGTATGGCTGGAGATATTTCAATACCTGGTACACATATTACTGGTCGGGATAGGAGGTCGAGATAGCAGGTCAAAATAGGAAATCAAGATAGGAGGATGGGATAGGAGGTCGAGTTAGGAGGATGGGATAGGAGGTCGGGATAGGAGGTTGGGATAGTAGGTCGGGATAGGAGGTCAAGAGGTGGGTTAGGAGGACGGCATTGGAGGTCAGAATAGGAGGTAAAGATAAGAGGTTGAGATAGGAGGAAGGGATAGGAGGACGGCATAGGAGGTCGAGATAGGAGGACGGGATATGAGAACTGTTGGCAGTATATAAACAGCGCGAGAAAGCGGGTTCCCCTGCGCGCAGACTCGGCGGTAAAAGGCCTCAAAGAATGTCTATCTTCCATTCCATGAAACAGCAGATGTAATGTTTCGGGTTGTTTGGATGCCCGTAGACTTTACCCAGAGCGGCCTCATTACTATAGGATCGTAAAAAGTAAATCTATGTTACGCGAGCGATTTAACGCGAGCTAGTTGCCTATAATTTCCACCTGTTGTCTTTTCCATTTGCACAACAGCATGTGAAATTGATTGTCAATCAGTGTTGCTTCCTGTGTTGTTTAAGTGTTCCCTTTATTTTTTTTTGCAGTGTGTATATAGTTTACCTAATTTAATGTAATTGTGGATTGCAATACATTGGACGCACTTCCCAAACACTCAGAAATAGAATGAATAGTCACAGACAGATTCAATGTACTCCACAAATTCGAAAAGCACAGTGTATCACGCCATGCCAACCAATCCAATAACAATACCTTCTCCGATTTTATCATCACAGGCATAGAACAGATATCAGAAAATAGTGCCGATAGATTTGAGACCCTAAAAGGAGAGAGTAGTACTGGATTTTTAAAATGAAATTTCTAGTTCCATACGGCCTGAATGAGGGCATTGAAAATATCTACTAATATACCTCAGATCCAATTCTGCTTCCAATCAGACATCCAGGATACCATCTTCCCTTAATCCCTCTCCCATTTTCCTTCTTTCTTTTTCCTCTTTATTACCTCCTTCCCCAATCTGGTACCACTGTCCTTTTTTATCCACATAAGATCTATACCATGCGGTTTGTTCCTTACATTTGTATATTCCTGATAATCACCATTCCAGCTTCCTTAATATTACATCACCACCATTTCCAAATTAACTTTCTCCTTACAGTAACTTCATCCATCAGTACTGTATATTGACTCTCACACCATCATCAGTGACCCCTTTCTGTAATCCTCCTACCTGTATAGCCAGCCAAATAACCGCTCTTTATTCCCAGTTATTCTCTAATAGCACTAACTCATTACCACTACTTTTTAGTTTCCTACATACCAATACTTTCGCAAAAAAAAACTAAAAAAATCATCCCATAAATGTTTTATATACTTACAATTTATATAACAATATAGCATCTGAGTTCCATTGTAGTTCATCTCAATATATTGCAGTAATGTATATGCAGAACTACTGATCACTGCATTCCTCAATATGCCAGCATAGTCACGCTCTCTCTCCAGAGCGAGCACCAGCATGTCTACAGTTTGTTTTTTAATTACCACTCGCTAATACACCAACTCAGACCAGACCGGCACCATTAACATAGTGATATCGTAATCAGATAATTACATCCACAATGCAATACAAGTGCACATAACATTCTAACACAGTACCTGTGAATCTAATAACCAGCAAGGAGCCCTGCAATGTATATCGCAGTACAGTGGAGAGCACAGTCTGTCATTTTGCATGGAAATAATGTCGATATAATCAATAGTACATCATAAATAAAAACAATAAAACATCTCCTTGTGAGGAAGGATTGAGGCGGTCAGCGATCAGCGTGTCTGACAATGCGCTGATCGCTGACTCGCCTCATTAATCCTTCCTCACAAGGTGATGTTTTATTGTTTTTATTTATGATGTACTATTGATTGTATCCACATTATTTCCATGCAAAATGTATACTATATGCACTTTCACTACCAATACTTCTAAACTTGTGACATGATATCAATGTGCCTAACTGGATTCTGTCATAATAGAAGGGACCAGTACGCCTATAAATAGTGATCAAATTACTATCTGTATACTTGCTTTGTTCACATTGAGAAAGGGGCTTATGCTCCGAAACAAGTCTGTTTTAAGGCTACCAGAATAAAGTTGAAGTGTTTTAAAGACACCTGGATCTCCTGCTGCTAATTTCCTGAAGCGGATGTGCCGTCAGACCCGGTAATTTTCTACCTCCCATTCATAGAGTATTCTTCTGACTACTGCATCTTCAGCTATGGACCATTCCCTATCCGATCACCGGGCAGTTGCACTGTGTAACGCAGCACAGGCGAACAAGCTGTTGTGTCCAACACCATTTTGATATACTACCCCATGAGAAGCTCTGATTTTCTTTTATCTTTTATTTGTATAGAATCGCATTAGTTTTAAGAAGAGA
Source organism: Hyla sarda (assembly GCF_029499605.1). NCBI lineage: Eukaryota > Metazoa > Chordata > Amphibia > Anura > Hylidae > Hyla > Hyla sarda. The sequence goes on from NC_079196.1 coordinate 141,277,126, forward strand.
CCTTCTGCCAATATATCCACACTAAGCGGGCGAGGTATGGCGTGAAACTCTATAAACTCTGTGAGACCACCTCAGGGTACACTTACAAGTTTAGAGTGTACGTGGGACGGGATTCCCGTATTGAACCCTCAGAATGCACCCCCCAACTCTGGGTGTTAGTGGGAAACTTGTGTTGGACCTTTTGCACCCGCTGCTGGATAAGGGTTACCGCCTTCACGTGGATGAATTTTATACCAGCAAAAAGGAATGTCCGGCACCAGATATCAAATTACATAGTAACATTACTATTAAATTACTGCCCAAATATAAAAGAGGGCAAGGGGAGGCACAGTTCATATGTGTAACAGAAAATATGGAGAGTTCCAATTTCTTTTTGGATTTAAGAGATTTGTAAATTACTTCTATTAAAAAAAATCTTAATCCTCCCAGTGCGAATATACCCTAAAAACACTACACTAACACATAATAAAGGGTAAAACACTACATATACACCCCCTTACACTGAACCCCCCCCCCCCCCCCCCCATAAAAATGAAAAACGTATTGTATGGCGGTGTTACCAAAACGGAGCATCCAGCTGTTGCAAAACAGCAACTCACAGCATTTCCGGACAGCCACTGACTGTCCAGGCATGGTGGGAGTTTAGCAACAGCTGAAGGCACCCTGTGTGGCGTAAAATATCCCTATGTCCACCCCTATGCAATCCCTAATTTAGCCCTCAAATGCGCATGGCACTCTCTCATTTCAGAGCCCTGTCGTATTTCAAGGAAACAGTTTAGGGCCACATATGGGGTATTTCCGTACTCGGGAGAAATTGCACTACAAATTTTGGGGGGCTTTTTCTCCTTTTACCCCTCATGAAAAGGAAAAGTTGGGGGCTACACCAGCCTGTTATAGTGAAAAAAATAAAAATAAATTTACACTAACATGCTGGTGTTGCCCAATACTTTTTATTTTCACAAGCGCTAAAAGGAAAAAAAGACCCCCAAAATGTGTAACGCAATTTCTCCCGAGTACGGAAATACCCCATATGTGGGCTTAAAATGCTCTGCGGACGCTCAGGAGTGAGAGCACACCATGTACATTTGAGGCCTAAATTGGTGATTTGCACAGGGATGGCTGATTTTACAGCGGTTCTGACATAAACGCAAAAAAATAAATACCCACATGTGACCCCATTTTGGAAACTACACCCCTCACTGAATGTAACCAGGGGTATAGTGAGTCTTAATACCCCACAGGTGTTTAATGAAAATTCTTCAAAGTTGGATGGAAAAATTAAGAAAAAAAATTTTTTACACTAAAATGCTGGTGTTACCCTAAATTTTTGGGGAAAATAGGAAAAAAGCCCCCCAAAATTTGTAACCCCATTTAATACCCCATTTAATTTGAACATACCCCATATGTGGATGTAAAGTGCTCTGCGGGCGAACTACAATGCTCAGAAGAGAGGGAGCGCCATTGGGCTATTGAAGAGAAAATTTGTCCGGAATTGAAGGCCACGTGTTTACAAAGCCCCCATTGTGCCAGAACAATGGACCCCCAACCCCCACATGAGACCCCATTTTGGAAATTACACCCTTCACGTAATTTAATAAGGGGTACAGTGAGCATTTACGCTCCACAGGTAATTAAATTTTTCATTTGCACAGCCCACTGTTCCAAAGATCTGTCAAATGCCAGTGGGGTGTAAATACTCACTGCACCACTTATTAAATTCTATGAGGAGTGTAGTTTCCAAAATGGGGTCACATGTGGGGGGGTTCACTGTTCAGGCAGCACGGGGGACTTTGTTAACGCACATGGCCCCTGACTTCCATTCCAAACACATTTTTTTTCCAAAAGGTCAATGGCGCTCCTCCTCTTCTGAGCATTGTAGTGCGCCAGCAGAGCACTTGACGTCCACACATGGGGTATTTCCATACTCAGAAGAGATGGGGTGACACATTTTGGGGGGCATTTTCTCCTATTACCCCTTGTAAAAATTAAAAATTTGGGGGAAAACTAGCATTTTAGTGGAAAAAAAAATCATTTACACATCCAACTTTAACGAAAAGTCGTCAAACACCCGTTCCTTGAGGGGTGTAGTTTCCAAAATAGTATGCCATGTGTTTTTTTTTTTTTTGCTGTTCTAGCACCATAGGGGCTTCTTAAATGTGACATGCCCCCCAAAAACCATTTCAGAAAAACTCACTCTCCAAAATCTCACTGTCGCTCCTTCCCTTCTGAGCCCTCTAGTGCACCCGCCAAACACTCGACAAACACATGTGAGGTATTTCCTTACTCGAGAGAAATTGGGTTACACATTTTAGGAAGATTTCTCTCCTTTTGCCCCTTCTAAAATTGGGGCTACAATTCTAAAATTGGGGCTACAAGAACATGCCAGTTTAAAAAATGAAGTTTTTGAATTTTCTCCTTAAAGGGTTAACTTTGTTAAAGGGTTAACAAACCTTTTGAATGACTCTTTGAATACTTTGAGGGGTGCAGTTTTTATAATGGGGTCATTTATGGGGTATTTCTAATACCTTCAAATACACTTCTAAACTGAACTGGTCCCTGAAAAATTTCGATTTAGAAAATTTTGTGAAAAATTTGAAAATTGCTGCTATACTGCTGAAGCCCTCAGATGTCTGTCATAAGTAAAAACATGTCCACTTTATGATGCCAACATAAAGTAAACATATTGTATATGTGAATCAATATATAATTGCTTATAAGGAAAATTAATATTCCAAATAAGAGAGCTTCAAAGTTAAAAAAAATAAAAATTAAAAAAAATACAAAACTTTTGGATTTTTTTACCAAGAAATGATGCAAGTATAGCCAAAATTTTACCACTAACATAAAGCTGAATATGTCACATAAAAACAGTCTCTGAATCAGAATGAAAAGTAAAAGCATCCCAGAGTTATTAATGCTTAAAGTGACAGTGGTCAGATATGCAAAAAATGGCCGGGTCCTACAGTGAACATTGGCTGGGTCCTTAAGGGGTTAAGCACCAAGCATTTTTCTGTTTTTGCACTTTGTCTTTTCCTCACCTTTTAAAAATCATAACCCTTTCAATTTTGCACCTAAAAATCCTAAACCTAAACCAGGGCTTATTTTTTGCGCCACCAATTTACTTTGTAATGACATCAGTCATTTTACTCAAAAATCTACGGTGAAGCGGGAAAGAAAATAGAAGAAAAAACTAAATGTTTTTACTTTTGGGGGCTTCCGTTTCCATGCAGTAAATTTTTTGGTAAAAATGACACTTTATCTTTATTCTGTAGGTCCATATGATTAAAATGATACCCTACTTATATAGGTTTGATTTTGTCGTACTTTTGGAAAAAATCATGACTTCATGCACGAAAATGTATACATTTAAAATTGTCATCTTCTGACCCCTATAATTTTTTAATTTTCTGCGTATTTGGTGGTATGAGGGCTAATTTTTTTGTGCCGTGATCTGAAGTTTTAATCAGTATCATTTTTGTTTTGATCTGACTTTATGATCGCATTTTATTCCTTTTTTATGGTATAAAAAGTGGCCAAAAATACGCTATTTTGTACTTTGGACGCCATTGACCGTACGGTTTAATTTTTGATATATTTTTTTTATAGTTTGAACATTCACGCATGCGGCGATACCACATATGTTTATTTTTATTATGTTTATATATTTTTTTTATGGTATTTGGGGAAAGGGGGGGTGATTTAAACTTTTAATAAGGAAGGGGTTAATGTATGTGATTTTAAACTTTTTTTTTTTTTTTACACTTTTAGTCCCCTTAGGGGACTTTTAGGAGGAATCATTTGATTCCTTATACAGATGAATGTGGTTCTATAAAACCACATTCATCTGTGTGCTCTGTGCTTGATTGATAAAGCTTGGTCCTGCCAGGCTTTATCATTCTGAGCACCAAAGCCGACATGGAAAGAGAGGTAAGCCATCAGGCTACCTCCACAGTGGATCACACTCCCCCTCGTGATCGCGCTGTGGGGAAGGGGGGGGGGGCGATCCACCCCACTGGACCACCAGGGATGGGATCTAAAGGGATAACAGCCAGCTACAAGAATCAGCTGGGGGCCAGCCTATATGATGCGGGCTCGAGTCGGGAGCCCTATATGATGCGGGCTCGAGTCGGGAGCCCGCCTCATACACGGTTAACGGCCATTGGACAAGTATAGACATCCATGGGCGTTAACCAGTTAGGAGAACTTGTCACCAGGTTTTACTCAAAAAAAGAAAAAAAAACAACCACACATACTGAACTGTGGGACAATAAATAATCTTGCCTACCATGCCCATGTTGTAGCAAGCCATTGGTGCAGTCAAGTGAAAAAGAACAATTTTTTTAGCAAGTAGTCCTTGGGGCAGATACTAGTTTTCAATAAGCTAGGGGGAGGAATTGACTTCGGTTGGTTTGGAAGGTATCTTGTGGGTTTAAGTCTAGAAGAGAAGTTGTTGGATTAGTTAAGGGCCCTATTTCATAGGGTGATTATTGGCTGAACAAGCTAAAATTCACCCTTTATAATCGGGCCAGCAATTTGACAATGAATAAATGTCTGATTGCAAGTTTAAAAATTATTTGTTGGCCACATGTGGCCCTTTGTAATAGAGCATGTGCAGTCGACAAATGGCCATGTAATAGGCTCAGTAAATCTAGGAGATCCGGACTCATATCAGAAGGGACTTGGGCTGTGTGACTCAGTGAATTGGTCTGTTATTTTAGGATTTTGGAAGGAATAATTGATTAAAGTAGTACTCCGGCGCGCATTTTTTTCTTTTTATCCCATCCGGGCTACAAAATAAAAGAAAACCGGCTTTCTCTTACCTGCCAACGAGCCACCGGTACAGGTGTTTGGTCCCCGGGCTGTATTCTTCTTACAGAAGGAAGGATTGTCCGGCACCAGGTATGCTCTAAAAGATTGCTTTTATTCATGCCATAGCAAGGAAACAGACATCACAGGACTGTGGTAATCTGACGCGTTTCGCTCTCTTGAGCTTAAACGTAGACTAAATTCAACAGACCAACATGCAAATTTAAAACAGAGACTCTATGGTCACATGATAAAATACCTGACATAGGTAGTAATTATAAAAACCCGGCATGGATATCATCTGTTAGTATTACAGAATGGGTTGGATCCTACCATTAGTGCGTTATTCGCTGTGTGTTTATCCTATGAGTGTGAATATACTCCAAACATTAAGTGCAAAAATCGACAGGTATGCACACAATAGGTTGCAGTATGTTGATATCGTGCATGTATAGGTCAATAGTAGAATGGGATAATCTACCTCATTGACTAAAACTCAGAGATCTGCATACATGGATATATATGTTAAAATTACATGCATTAAATGGATTACGGCATGTCAATATCACACATGCACGGGTAAATAATGGAAAAGGATAAGCAACCTCTTTCTATGTGTAGTTCTGAGACCTACGTGCATGTATACATATATTAAAAGATGATATATATGCCATGAATTAATAGATGTACATAAATAAATTGAAACACTGCACAATTTGCTCTGTTTTGGTTTACATATATATCCATTACGTATTAATACTATAATTTTCAGTAACCGCACTCTAATAGGTATCAAAACACACTAGGCGGAATCACCCTCCCAACACTCGCACCAAGAGAAATTATTGGTCTACCAAAAATATATAAATAAAACATAATAAGGGGCTACGGCGCTCGGGGCATCCGGGGAGGCATATAACGCTAGACTATATTCTTATGTACAGGTCATGATTAAATCTAAGCGTTTGTTCATTCCCCGCGGGTATCTGGTATCCAAAAGAAATATCCAATATGTCTCTCTATTGAAGAGGCGTTTTCTCGCATCCCCTCCTCTAATACCTATCTTAACCTTTTCTATACCAGACACCCGCAGGGAATCCAACTCCCCCGCGTGCACATCCCAAAAATGGCGTGATAACATGGAAATGCCTACTCCTTCACTCCTACTGTCGGAGATGTGTCTCCTGATTCTTGTTTTAAGGGTATTGGTAGTGCACCCTACATATTGCATGTTACACTTGGTGCATGTGGCCACATAAACTAACATCGTAGTATTGCAGTTAATGTATTCACGTAGTTGGTATGATTTTTTAGTTACACAAGACATTATTTCTTTAGAGTGGTGCATATATTTGCATGGAATACATCGGTTGTGACCGCAACCCCAATTCCCTACAATATCCAACCAATTACCCTGTTTAATTTTGTCCTTTGTCTTGTATTCTCCTTTTTTAGAATTGAATAGACTTGGTGATAGGGAGGAGCCCAATGAGGGTGCTTTTCTGGAGACCGCCATGATACCCTCTTTAACCACCTCCCTCAGTATTGGGTCTCCCTCTAGAACTGGTGTATACTTATGGATTATATTTTTAATTTGGGCAAATTGCGCACTGTATGTGGTAACAAAAACTGCTCTTTTTTGTTTATTTTTGGTATTTTGTGAACTATTTGCCCTTTTTCTTTTCCCAGTATATTTAATCAATTGCTCTCTATTAATGCCTTCTACTCTTTCCTGAGCCTTATTAAGACAGTCCTCTGTATAGCCCCTTCTGGCAAATCTGCTTTTAAGCTCTCCTATCTCTTTTTCCCCATTGTACAGGATCAGAGCAGTTCCTCTTGGTTCTGCACATCTCCCCAAAGGGGATATTCTGGACCACATGCTTTGGGTGGCAGGAGGATGCCATGAGGACTGAATTTGTCGCCGTCTCCTTTCTGTAGGGGACGACAACAATCTTAGACTCTCTGCTGGATAGGGAGATGTCCAAAAAATTGACTAAGGTGCTACTAAACTGAGCTGTAAATTTAAGATTTAAATGATTATTATTAATATAAGAAACGAACTAAAAAAAACGACATTCTGTACTCCCCCAGATAATCAATAAATCATCTATGTAACGCCCTATCCAGCAGATGTTCTCAAAAAAAGGGTTACTGGGTGTAAACAAAAATTGCTGCTCCCAATAAAACATGAAAATGTTTGCGAAGGAGGGTGAATATTTGGCACCCATGGACGCTCCCCGGGTCTGAAGGAAGAAATCGCCATCAAACATGAAATAATTGTGCTGCAACAAAAATTCAGTAACCATGACGATAAATTCCTTCAGACCCGGGGAGTAACTGCTAAATTGATCCAAATGACATGCCAGGGCAGTAAGACCCGCATCCCATGGGATGGATGGATATAATCCCACTACATCACAGGTAGCCCAAGACATATGTTCACTCCACTCTTTCTGATCTAGAATATTAATGACATGTTTGGTATCCTGTAAAAAAGTGGGCGTGATTTTAGTGAGGAGCGAGAATAACTATATTGTCACACGTAATGCAGACAAGGGGGGTAATGTGATAGTGCTTGATTCTGATCTGTATAAACAGTTAAACATAGAGCTCCTTTCAGACGGTGACACCTATAGGAAACTCAGTAGCGATCCAACAAAAACAATTCAAACTAAGCTAAAAAGAGTTTTGGAAGAGGGTGTTGCTATGGGTATTCTCAGCAGTAAGTTGGCAGAATATCTACATGTAGAGGCCCCAGTAGTTCCTGTGTTTCACTCACTCCCCAAGGTGCATAAAGGGGTATTTCCACCTCCCCTTAGACCAATCGTGGCAGGCATAGGATCGGTCACTGAGCGCCTTGGGGAGTGGGTGGACCACTATTTGCAACCCCTCACTAAAATCACGCCCACTTTTTTTACAGGATACCAAACATGTCATTAATATTCTAGATCAGAAAGAGTGGAGTGAACATATGTCTTGGGCTACCTGTGATGTAGTGGGATTATATCCATCCATCCCATGGGATGCGGGTCTTACTGCCCTGGCATGTCATTTGGATCAATTTAGCAGTTATTCCCCGGGTCTGAAGGAATTTATCGTCATGGTTACTGAATTTTTGTTGCAGCACAATTATTTCATGTTTGATGGCGATTTCTTCCTTCAGACCCAGGGAGCGTCCATGGGTGCCAAATATTCACCCTCCTTCGCAAACATTTTCATGTTTTATTGGGAGCAGCAATTTTTGTTTACACCCAGTAACCCTTTTTTTGAGAACATCTGCTGGATAGGGCGTTACATAGATGATTTATTGATTATCTGGGGGAGTACAGAATGTCGTTTTTTTGAGTTCGTTTCTTATATTAATAATAATCATTTAAATCTTAAATTTACAGCTCAGTTTAGTAGCACCTCAGTCAATTTTTTGGACATCTCCCTATCCAGCAGAGAGTCTAAGATTGTTGTCGTCCCCTACAGAAAGGAGACGGCAACAAATTCAGTCCTCATGGCATCCTCCTGCCACCCAAAGCATGTGGTCCAGAATATCCCCTTTGGGGAGATGTGCAGAACCAAGAGGAACTACTCTGATCCTGTACAATGGGGAAAAAGAGATAGGAGAGCTTAAAAGCAGATTTGCCAGAAGGGGCTATACAGAGGACTGTCTTAATAAGGCTCAGGAAAGAGTAGAAGGCATTAATAGAGAGCAATTGATTAAATATACTGGGAAAAGAAAAAGGGCAAATAGTTCACAAAATACCAAAAATAAACAAAAAAGAGCAGTTTTTGTTACCACATACAGTGCGCAATTTGCCCAAATTAAAAATATAATCCATAAGTATACACCAGTTCTAGAGAGAGACCCAATACTGAGGGAGGTGGTTAAAGAGGGTATCATGGCGGTCTCCAGAAAAGCACCCTCATTGGGCTCCTCCCTATCACCAAGTCTATTCAATTCTAAAAAAGGAGAATACAAGACAAAGGACAAAATTAAACAGGGTAATTGGTTGGATATTGTAGGGAATTGGGGTTGCGGTCACAACCGATGTATTCCATGCAAATATATGCACCACTCTAAAGAAATAATGTCTTGTGTAACTAAAAAATCATACCAACTACGTGAATACATTAACTGCAATACTACGATGTTAGTTTATGTGGCCACATGCACCAAGTGTAACATGCAATATGTAGGGTGCACTACCAATACCCTTAAAACAAGAATCAGGAGACACATCTCCGACAGTAGGAGTGAAGGAGTAGGCATTTCCATGTTATCACGCCATTTTTGGGATGTGCACGCGGGGGAGTTGGATTCCCTGCGGGTGTCTGGTATAGAAAAGGTTAAGATAGGTATTAGAGGAGGGGATGCGAGAAAACGCCTCTTCAATAGAGAGACATATTGGATATTTCTTTTGGATACCAGATACCCGCGGGGAATGAACAAACGCTTAGATTTAATCATAGCCTGTAAAAGAGAAAAGAGAGACCGGAGGGAGGCGCCTCGTGTGATACCGTATGGGTAAGCAACATGAAAAACTTGGGGGTCGGTTAAGACACACCCCTAGGTAGTGGCTGCTCACCTGAGAGCAAGTGAAAACTTGCGTGTCAACCCACAATGGGGTTACCAGAAGTGGCAAAGATGGTAGGACTGCTGCCAAGCCGGAGGTCACAGGGGAGGAAAGACAACCAATCCTGATGAAACTTTAGGCAGGTAGAACAAAAAGACCCCAATAGGCGCTGCAGATTCCCACGAAGTAAACCAAACCAGAGATGAAGTGGTAATAGTGCAAAACACTGGAAGGTTTATTGTAGTAAAAACAATAAAATACAGATTACGCGTTTCGGGGGAGCCACCCCCTTCTTCAGATCAGAGATACTCTGATCTGAAGAAGGGGGTGGCTCCCCCGAAACGCGTAATCTGTATTTTATTGTTTTTACTACAATAAACCTTCCAGTGTTTTGCACTATTACCACTTCATCTCTGGTTTGGTTTACTTCGTGGGAATCTGCAGCGCCTATTGGGGTCTTTTTGTTCTACCTGCCTATAAATTTAATCATGACCTGTACATAAGAATATAGTCTAGCGTTATATGCCTCCCCGGATGCCCCGAGCGCCGTAGCCCCTTATTATGTTTTATTTATATATTTTTGGTAGACCAATAATTTCTCTTGGTGCGAGTGTTGGGAGGGTGATTCCGCCTAGTGTGTTTTGATACCTATTAGAGTGCGGTTACTGAAAATTATAGTATTAATACGTAATGGATATATATGTAAACCAAAACAGAGCAAATTGTGCAGTGTTTCAATTTATTTATGTACATCTATTAATTCATGGCATATATATCATCTTTTAGTATATGTATACATGCACGTAGGTCTCAGAACTACACATAGAAAGAGGTTGCTTATCCTTTTCCATTATTTACCCGTGCATGTATGATATTGACATGCCGTAATCAATTTAATGCATGTCATTTTAACATATATATCCATGTATGCAGATCTGAGTTTTAGTCAATGAGGTAGATTATCCCATTCTACTATTGACCTATACATGCACGATATCAACATACTGCAACCTATTGTGTGCATACCTGTCGATTTTTGCACTTAATGTTTGGAGTATATTCACACTCATAGGATAAACACACAGCGAATAAAGCACTAATGGTAGGATCCAACCCATTCTGTAATACTAACAGATGATATCCATGCCGGGTTTTTATAATTACTACCTATGTCAGGTATTTTATCATGTGACCATCGAGTCTCTGTTTTAAATTTGCACTTTGGTCTGTTGAATTTAGTCTACGTTTAAGCTCGAGAGCGAAACGCGTCAGATTACCACAGTCCTGTGATGTCTGTTTCCTTGCTATGGCATGAATAAAAGCAATCTTTTAGAGCATACCTGGTGCCGGACAATCCTTCCTTCTATACGCTGTTGAAGCCGGGGCGGGACCGGCGGGTCCGTGACAGCACAGGTGTGTCGGAGATTCGGCTCCGGAGGTGAGCGGACACCACTGCATTTGGACGTATTCTTCTTACTTCCCGTTAGCCCGGCACATCGCACGGAGCTTCAGCCTATCACCGGCTGAGACGGGACATCACTGCGGCCGGTGATAGGCTGAAGCTCCGTGTGACGTGCCGGGCTAACAGGAAGTAAGAAGAATACAGCCCGGGGACCGAACACCTGTACCGGAGTGTACCGTAGCTCCGAGGGCTCGTTGGCAGGTAAGAGAAAGTGTGTTAAAAGGAATAAAAGGGATAAAAGGAAAAAAGTGCGCGCCGGAGTACTCCTTTAAGGTAAGGCTTGGACCAAGTCCCCTTATTTCTAGTGAAGGATGAAATGTAAAAGGGATTTTTAAAGACATATTCCGAACTGTTAAAGAATGGTCTGAGTAGGAAGTGGATGCACAGACCCCAAACACAAGTGCTGTGTAACAGTCCAAAAAATCCCATTATAGTCTATGGGATTTTTACATTACCCGTTTTAACCAGTCATAGCCCGTTATTAATAACGGACGTTATTTTGTGACTGGAAAGAGAGTGCATGCACCCTATATATAAGACCACACTTTCAGTACAAACACCATACTGCCATTGAAAAAGGGCACTTCACTATTGAACCCATACTGACAAGAGCTGCAGTCCCCGGCAAATTTGACCACTGCCTAGTGTGTCACGTTCTCACAGAGACCGCACTGCACGAGGATGCCGCTATCAGCAGCAAGAGCACTCCCGCTACCACAAACTAACCTGCCTGCGGGTGAGAGATATACAGTGAGCTGGACGCCGTTCCGCACTGCCATTGTACACCGTTCATCACTATCTACTACAGAAGACCGCAGGTATCTCTGTACTGAGGCCGGGTGCGCTGCGATCTCCAGCACCCGTGCCAACCTGAGCATGTTTTTCTTCATTTCACTAGCATTACTGTATCTGGATAATTTTACCGAGACTACAATTGCCATATAACTTTAGACTGGTACCTATCTTGTACAGGCATATTTCTCATTCATCCCAGCGCTGCAACTATTTTTCTAATGTCTTTTGAAGTGGCATTCTGTATTACATTTATTTTATTGTTTATTAAATGAATACCCAGTTTATATATTTTTTTTTATTTTACTACTTGTCTTTTTCGACCCCTATAACTTTATTTTTATTTTTTCCGTATATATGGGGATTTATGAGAGATCATTCTTTGCACTGTGATCTGTAGTCTTTATTGGTACCATTTATGCTTTGATGGGACTTTTTGATTGCTTTTTATAATTATTTTTTTTCTGATATGACGTGATTAAAAATCTATATTTTTGGTGTTTGCTATTTTTGTTACGTTTACGAAGTTTACCATGCAGGATCAGAAACATTATATTTTAATAGTTTGGACATTGATGTACTCAGCGATCGCAAATAATTTTTTGTTTTTGTACAAATAAGGGTAATTTAATATTTTATTAGAGGAGGGGGTATTATATAATTTAAAAAACTTTTTTTTTTTAACACTTTTTAAGTCCCCAAAGGGGACTTTGATATGCAATCATAATGATATGCCTATGGCATAGCGTTATACAGTGTGATCGGCTATCCTTTGATCTAGCCTGCTGGCAGGAGGCAGGTAGGGGGACCCTCCTCCACCATTTTAGCTTACGGACTTGATTTTGGGGGTTCCTATGAGTTAATGATGATCTTTTGCTTTCGGTGCTGTGATCTGCATTGAACATGGTGTCTAAGGGGTTAATGACAGGCAGCAGCAGGGTCGCCGCTGCCTGTCATTAGCAGTGAATGTCTGGCTACTGATAGTAGCTGACACTAACTGTTCTGAAGCGAGTGCAGCTCCTGCGCTCGCTTCAAAGCTACTTAAGGATTCAGGTCGTACAGGTATGCCCTTGGTCCTTAAAGGGTTACTCTGGCCCTAAGACATTTTATCCCCTATCCAAAGGGGATAAAATGTCTGATCGCGGAGTTCCCGCTGCTGGCATGCATTCTCACATGCAGCACCCACCTGTGGGAGCTGCATGCAGCGCTGCAGCCTCAGAGTCTGCCGGGTCATGACTTAGGGACCGGAGTACCATGACGTCACGGTCTGCCCCCGCAATGCAAGTCTATGGTTCATAGACTTGCATTGCGGGGCTGGGAGTGACTGCACACGGGGGTGTAATCATGACTTCACGATATTGCGGCCCCGTAGTAGTGACCCGGCAGATTCGGAGGCTGCAGTGCTGCGTGCAGCTCCCATAGGTGGATGCTGCATGCGAGAATGCTGGGGTCACGAGTGGTTGGACTCCCGCGATCAGACATCTTATCTTAGGGGATAAGATGTCTTAGGGCCAGAGTACCCACTGGGGACCCCCGGGATCTCGGCTGCAGCACCCACCTGTTGCCGCTTCCGGAAACGCTGGAGGCTTCGGCTTCTGACCACGGTGACGTGAGATTGTGACGTCACGACTCCGCCCCCGTGATGTCACACCCCACCCCTCAATGAAAGTCTATGGGAGGGGGTGTGGCAGCTGGCACATGGAGTGTGACATCACATGGGGGCGGAGTCGTGACGTCACGATCTCCCGTCACCGTGGTCGTGAGACGTTAGGATGAGAGCCTCCAGCGCTGCCAGAAGCCGCAACAGGTGGGGGCTGCAGTCGAGATCCTGGGGGTCTCCAGAGGTGGGACCCACGGCATCTGACATCTTAGGGGCGGAGTATCCCTTTAAGTACAAGGACGTAAAGTCATATCTGTACGCCCTTCGTCCTTAAAGGGATATTCCGGGCAAAAACATTTTATCCCCTATCCAAAGGATAGGGGATATGATGTCTGATCGCGGGGAGGGGCGCTGCTGAGATCCCCCGCGATCTCCCTGCAGCACCCGCTTTCTATGCGGGTGCTGAATCTCCAGTTTCGGAAACCTCCAATAGACATGAATGGAGGGGCGTTGCGTCACGTCAGGTCCCCCGTCCTGGAAACCCAAAGGTTTCCGAAACTGAAGATTCAGCACCCGCATAGAAAGCGGGTGCTGCAGGGAGATAACGGGGGGTCTAAGCAGCGGGCCCCCCGTGATCAGACATCTTATCCCCTATCCTTTGAATAGGGGGTAAAATGTTTTTGCCTGGAATACCCCTTTAACAGCTTAAAAAAATTAAAATAAAAAACACTGCAGCATACAAATACATTTGATAATATTGTATGCTGTTTTACATAGTTAGTATGGTTGAAAAAAGACATACGTCCCTCAAGTCCAACCAAGGAATTGAAGGAAAGGGGTGTGGAGTTATGAAGGGGCAGGAATGTGATTATATTTCTTCATAAGCATTAATGTTATTTTGTTCTAGGAATGTATCTAACCCTTTTTTAAAGCTTTCAACTGTTTCTGCTGTGACCAGTTCTTGAGGTACACTGTTCCATAAATTCACAGTTCGTATGGTAAAGAAGGCGTGTCACCCCTTGAGACCAAACCTTTTCTTCTCCAGATGGAGGGAGTGCCCCCTTGTCCTTTGAGGGGGTTTAACCTGGAACAGTTTTTCCCAATATTTTTTGTATGGGCCATTAACCCCTTGGGGACGGAGCCCATTATGACCCTAAGGACGGGAGCATTTTTTGCAAATCTGACCACAGTCACTTTAAGCATTAATAACTCTGGGATGCTTTTACTTATAAATTTGATTCCGAGATTGTTTTTTCGTGACATATTCTACTTTGTTAGTGGTAAATTTTCGTCGATACTTGCATCATTTCTTGGTGAAAAATGCAAAAATGTCATGAAAAATTCTTCAAAGGGCTTCAAAGTTCAGCAGCAATTTTCCAATTTTTTTGCAAAATTTTCAAAATCAGAATTTTTCAGGGACCCGTTCAGGTTTGAAGTGGATTTGAAGGGTCTTCTGGTTAGAAATACCCCATTATAAAAACTGCACCCCTCAAAGTATTCAAAATGACATCCAGTAAGTGTGTTAACCCTTTAGGTGTTTCACAGGAATAGCAGCAAAGTGAAGGAGAAAATTCAAAATCTTAATTTTTTTGTTCTTGTAGACCCAGTTTTTGAATTTTTACAAGGGGTAAAAGGAAAAAAATCCTCTCAAAGTTTGTAACCCAATTTCTCTCGAGTAAGAAAATACCTCATATGTCTACGTAAAGTGTTCGGCGGGTGCACTAGAGGGCTCAGAAGGGAAGGAGCAACAATGGGATTTAGGAGAGTGAGTTTTTCTGAAATGGTTTTTGGGGGGCATGTCCCATTTATCAAGCCCCTATGGTGCCAGGACAGCAACCCCCCCCCCCCCCACATCGCACACTATTATGGAAACTACACCCCTCAAGGAACGTAACAAGGGGGGGTACGGTGAGCCTTAACACCCCACAGGTGTTTGACAACTTTTTGTTAAAGTCGGATGTATAAATGAAAAAAAAATTTTTTCACTAAAATGCTTTTTTTTCCCCAAATTTTACTTTTTTACAAGGGGTAATAGGAGAAAATGCCCCCAAAATTTGTAACCCCATTTCTTCTGAGTATGAAAATACCCCATGTTTGGACGTCAAGCTCACTGCGAGCGAACTACAATTCTCAGAAGAGAAGGAGCGCCATTGAGCTTTTAGAGAGATAATTTGTTTGGAATGGAAGTCGGGGGCCATGTGCATCTTAGCTATGAGGAAAGATTAAAAGAATTACATTTGTTTAGTCATGAGAAGAGACATTTAAGGGGAGATATGATGTTCCATGCCCCATATTCGTTTAGTTGCACGTCTCTGCACCTTCTCCAGCTCCTCAACGTCCCTTTCATGAACTGGTGACCAAAACTGAACAGCATATTCCAGGTGAGGCCGTACCAATGCTTTATAAAGCAGTAGTTAAAGGGGTATTCCAGGCAAAACCTTTAAATATATATATCACAACTGGCTCCGGAAAGTTAAACAGATTTGGAAGTCGGGGGCCATGTGCATTTACAAAGCCCCCCGTGGTGCCAGAACAGTGGACTATGTACATTTGAGGCCTAAATTGGTGATTTGCACAGGGGTGGCTGATTAGAGTGGTTCTGACATAAACCCAAAAAAATAAATACCCACATGTGATCCCATTTTGGAAAATACACCCCTCACGGAATGTAACTAGGGGTACAGTGAGCATTTACACCCTACTGGCGTTTGACAGATCTTTGGAACAGTGGGCTGTGCAAACAAAAAAAATTCATTTTTCATTTTCACTGACCACTGTTCCAAAAATCTGTCAGACACTTGTGGGGCGTAAATGCTAACTGTACCCCTTATTACATTACATGAGGGGTGTAGTTTCCAAAATGGGGTCACATGTGGGTATTTATTTTTTTGGGTTTATGTCAGAACCACTCTAATCAGCCACCCCTGTGCAAATCACCAATTTAGGCCTCAAATGTACATAGTGCTCTCTCACTCCTGAGCCTTGTTGTGCACTCGCAGAGCATTTTACGTCCACATATGGGGTATCTCTGTACTCAGGAGAAATTGCGTTACAAATTTTGGGGGTCTTTTTTTCCTTTTACCTCTTGTGAAAATAAAAAGTAAAGGGCAACACCAGCATGTTAGTGTAAAAAAAAAATAATAATAATTTACACTAACAGGCTGGTCTAGACCCCAACTTTTCCTTTTCATAAGGAGAAAAAGCCCCCCAAAATTTGTAGTGCAATTTCTCTCGAGTACGAAAGTACCCCATGTGTGGCCCTAAACTGTTTCCTTGAAATACGACAGGGCTCCGAAGTGAGAGAGCGCCATACGCATTTGAGGACTAAATTAGGGATTGCATAGGGGTGGACATAGGGGTATTCTACGCCAGTGATTCCCAAGCAGGGTGCCTCCAGCTGTTGCTAAACTCCCAGCATGCCTGGACAGTCAGTGGCTGTCCGGAAATGCTGGGAGTTGTTGTTTTGCAACAGCTGGAGGCTCCGTTTTGGAAACACTGCCGTACAATACGTTTTTTATTGGGGGGGACAGTGTAAGGCTGTGTATATGTAGTGTAGTGTTTTTATGGTACATTCACACTGGCGGGTAACGGTGAGTTTCCCGCTAGGAATTTGCGCTGCGGCGAAAAATTTTCCGCAGCTCATACTTGAAGCAGGAAACTTACTGTAAACCCGCCCGTGTGAATGTACCCTGTACGTTCACATGGGGGGGGGCAAACCTCCAGCTGTTTAAAAAATACAACTCCCAGCATGTACTGACAGACCGTGCATGCTGGAAGTTGTAGTTTTGCAACAGCTGGAGGCACACTGGTTGGAAAACCTTCAGTTAGGTTCTGTTACCTAACTCAGTATTTTCCAACCAGTGTGCCTCCAGCTGTTGCAAAACTACAATTCCCAGCATGTACTGATCACAGAAGGGCATGCTGGGAGATGTAGTTATGCAACAGCTGGAGGTATGCAACTACAACTCCCAGCATGCCGAGACAGCTGTTTGCTGTGTGGGCATTCTGGAATTTGTAGTTTTGCAACATCTTGAGTGCTACAATTTAGAGACCACTGAACAGTGATCTCCAAACTGTGGACCTCCAGATGTTGCAAAACTACAACTCCCAGCATGCCCAGACAGCAAACAGCTGTGTGGGCATGCTAGGAGTTGTAGTTTTGCAAGATCTAGAGGGCAGTATAGAGATCACTGTGCAGTGGTCTCTAAACTGTAGACCTCCAGCTGTTACAAAACTACAAATTCCAGCATGCCCACACAGCAAACAGCTGTCTGGGCATGCTGGGAGTTGTAGTTTTGCAACATCTGGAGGGCTACAGTCTAGAGACCACTATAGTGGTCTCAGACTGTAGCCCTCTAGATGTTGCTAGGCAACTTGCCGGCTTCCGTCGCATCCAGGGAGCCGTCCTCTTCTGCCGCCCGCAGATCTCCGTCGCCACCCGCCGATCACCGTCGCTCCGCTACCTCCGGACGGGTAAGTGATCTTCATCTCCGCTCCACTGCGTTTTCCCCGTTCTGGCCCGCCTAAACGAAAAACGAAAGTAAACCCCCCCCCCCCCCCCCGCCCCCGATCTGCTATTGGTGGTCTCGTCTAGACCACCAATAGCAGGGATAGGGGGGGTGGCACCCGTGCCACCTCACTCCTATCGCTTTAGGGGGATCGTGGGTGTCTTAGACACCCGCGATCCCCCTTATATTCCGGGTCACCATAGACCCGTAATGACCCGGAATCGGCACAAATCGCAAGTGTGAATTCACTTGCGATTTGCGCCGATTGCCGACATGGGGGGGTCTAATGACCCCCCCTGGGCATTTGCACGGGGTGCCTGCTGATATCAGCAGTCACCCCGGTCCGGTCCCCGCCCGGCGCGGCGGGGACCTAAATTCCCATGGGCGTATAAATACTCCCTTTGTCCTTAAGTACCAGGACGCAAGGGCGTATGCATACGCCCTTCGTCCCCAACAGGTCAATATACTTATAGACGTTGATCATATCTCCCCTTAAATGTCTCTTCTCATGACTAAACAAATGTAATTCTTTTAATCTTTCCTCATAGCTAAGATGTTCCATGCCCCATATTAGTTTAGTTGCGCGTCTCTGCACCTTCTCCAGCTCCTCAACGTCCCTTTCATGAACTGGTGACCAAAACTGAACAGCATATTCCAGGTGAGGCTGTACCAATGCTTTATAAAGCGGTAGTTAAAGGGGTATTCCAGGCACGGGACGTGAGTCATCAGAGAGCAGTTAGACAGAAAACAACAGCTCAACTTCAGAAGCTAATAACTATTGGAAGGATTAAGATTTTTTTAATAGAAGTAATTTACAAATCTGTTTAACTTTCCGGAGCCAGTTGATATATAAAAAAAAGTTTTGGCCTGGAATACCCCTTTAATGTCCATGTCCCTTGAGTCCATGCCTCTTTTGATACAGTACAATATCCTGCTTGCCTTAGAAGCTGCTGCCTGACACTGCCTGCTATTCTGTAGTCTATGATCTACAAGTACAGTTAGATCCTTCTCTTCCAGTGACTCTCCCAGTTTACCCCCCCCCCCCCCCCAAGACATACGTTGCATGCAGATTTTTAGTACCCAAATGCATAACTTTACATTTATCCACATTGAAGCTCATGTGCCAAGTGGATGCCCAGACACTTAGTCTATCCAAGTCATTTTGTAACCTATACACATCCTCTATAGACTGTATCGTGCTACAAAGCTTGGTGTCATCTGCAAAGATAGAAACTGGGCTGTTAATACCATCCTCTATATCATTGATAAATAAATTAAACAACAGCGGGCCCAGTACTGAACCTTGGGGTACACCACTGATAACCCTGGACCAATCAGAGTACAAATTATTGACCACCACTCTCTGGGTACGATCCATGAGCCAGTGTTCAATCCAGTTACTAACTAAAGTTTCCAAACCCAAAGACCTTAACTTACCTATCAGACATCTAGGAGGGACAGTATCAAACGCTTTTGCAAAATCCAAAAAACACTATGGAGGAGATTTATCAAAGTTGTCTATGTCTCGCATCAATATAGACCAAACTACAGAGGGTTAGGCTGGTCTATTGTGTGCCTAATTTATCAAAAGGCGCAAGGCTCTTGATAAATTCTGCACACAGACTTTGGGATCTATGCTTTAGACTGTATTTAAACCTGCTCCAGCATGGTCTGACATTTCGGTGTACTTTCAGCCGATGCGACTTGTCGCTGAAAAGTCGCTTTTGATAAATTCAGCACCAATGCATTTTTCCATCTAAAATAGACTAGAATGCATCATGTTCTAAAAATCCAATAAAGCAAAAGTTGCAGAAAAGTCACACCTATATAGACTGCGACTTTCTGTGCGACAAATTTAGACAGGAAAAACCAGTCTAAATCCTTTGATAAATCTCCACCTATATCCACAGCCATCCCTCTGTCAAGGCTTCTACTCACATCTTCATAAAAGCAAATTAGATTGGTTTGACGACTTCTATCCTTAGTAAACCCATGCTGGCTATCACTTATAATACAATTATCCCCTATGTATTCCTGTATGTAATCCCTTATGAGTGGTTCAAATAATTTTCCCACAATACATGTTTAGCTTACTGGTCTATAATTACATGGGAAAGACCTAGAGCCCTTTTTGAAGATTGGCATCACATTCGCCTTGCGCCAGTCTCTCGGCACAATACCAGACACCAGTGAATCTCTAAATATCATGAGCAAGGGTACAGAAATGACTGAACTTAGTTCTCTAAGAACTTCTTGGGTGTAACCCATCTGTTCCTGGAGATTTGCTTACATCTACTTTACTTAAGTTACCTTGGACCATATCTACATTATGCCAGTTCAGTTTGTGGTAACACATTGTGGAAGGCCATTTCCTGTTCGTGCATGACATGGTTTTCCCTTTCCATAGTTGCTATGTTAGTGTTCTTTGCCATGTGTGATGTAAAAACCACAGTATGTGCTTCATACCTGTCATATGCCTTTATGATCATGCCCAAAAGCATGAAATAAGGGAAAGTCTATAGAACATTCTCTGTATCAAATAATAAAACTACTAACCCAACCTTCTACGTAATTCTTAAAGTTGTAAAAAGTGGACTATGTGGCCGTACTGTATACACTTTCACAGGGAGAATTTTTTTTTTTTAAATGGCCACAAGCTTTTGCTGTTTTGCTTTACCAACATTTGCTACCTTCCATAATTGTTGGTCCGTATCAATTTATTATTGTCATGTAGCACTAAGGTCCTGGGTTCTAAGGTCTAAGCATCAAGGGCAACATCGGTTTGGTGTTTGTATGTTCTCCCTGTGTCACACTACAAAAACATACCGATAAGTTAATGCGGAGATTACATTATGAACATCAGAGTATAGTAATTTATATCCTTTTTTTTAGAATTTACTTTTAATGTAAGGCTGGGTTCACATCACACTTAGTGCCTACGATGCACAGATACAATTTCTAAAGTTCAAATCGGCTGAAATTACATCAGTGCGTGGACAAGCGCTGGACAGGTTCGGGCGAGTGAACTCTATGGGGCAGCGGACCTGATTGTAGTCTGCTAGTGACTAGGATCAGGTCATGCGACTTTTGACTAAAAATTGTGCCTGTCCATGCACAGATGTGATTTCAGCTGTTTTTAGCCTTAGAAATTGTATTATCGTAATACAATTAAAAATAGTAATCCTTTTAATTATGTTTTACACATGCAAATGTAGACAATGAAAAAAAACAATAACAAAAAACAGTAAAGCGCTTTTAAGTTATTTATTACTATTACCACATACCTCTAATTCATTTTGTTTAAATAGTGCATTATCCTGTGGTTATCATTACCTAAACAAAATATTTTGCCGAAAAAGAACAATGCTCATGCTTAAAGTCTGAGTGTCAGTTGTGATTCACCTCCAAGTTATTAACATTTGTGTCTTTCTTTTTTCCATACATAGGGTTGATACTGATGTTGTTAAGTGTTCATCGAATATGGAAGAAGAAAGATAGATCTATTAAACACTGGATCCAAATTTGAAGATAGATATCTCCCTCTGTGTCTCTTTTCTTTTCTCCCTTCTTATATATATATATATATATATATATATATATATATATATATATACCGTATATATATATATATATATATATATTCTAATCTTTATTTTATTTTACTTTTATTGTAATTGATGTTGATTACTTTTATTGTAATTGATGATTGTCTGTCTGTACCAGCACTTTAATGTTTTGCTGTTAATCTGTATTTTTATGTTTTTCTCAAGAATATACTTTGTTTTCAACATATAGATTTGTATTTTCAGATATTAAAACAATGTAAGTATTGTATAAGGCTGTGTTTATCAGTCTTTTTTTTTGTCTTTTTAAATACTTAACCTCTTCAGGACGCAGGGCGTATTGCCCTGCTTCTTGAGTCTTTAAGCACCTGGGGCGCAGGTACGCCCATGGGAATTTTGGTCCCCGCAGCTAGCTGGTCCTGGCACATCGCCGAGGGGGGTCCTCCCACCCCGTACGGCAGTGTTTCCAAAACGGAGCATCCAGCTGTTACAAAACAACTCCGAGCATTTTTCAGACAGCCACTGACTGTACAGGCATGCTGGGAGTTTAGCAACAGCTGGAGGGGAATCACTGGCCTAAAATATTTTTGGTAGCGGACGCAATTGTAACGCTTGCATCAGAGTCCACTGCTATGCAAATCCCTAATTCAGGCATCAAATGCGCATGGCGCACTCACTTCGGAGCCCTGTCTTATTTCAAGGCAACAGTTTAGGGGCACATATGGGGTATTTCCGTACTTGGGAGCAATTACGCCACAAATTTTAGTGGACTTTTTCTCTTTTTACCCCTTAAGAAAAGGTAAAGTTGGGGTCTACACCAGCCTGTTAGTAACATTTTTAAAATATTTTTACACTAACAGGCTGGTGTTGCCCCATACTTTTCATTTTCACAAGAGGTAAAAGGAAAAAAAAGACACACAATTTGTAACGCAATTTTTTCCTAAATACCCCATATGTGGATGTAAAATACTCTGCGGACACACAACAAGGCTCAGGAGTGAGAGCGCACTATGTACATTTGAGGCCTAAATTGGTGATTTGCACAGGAGGGGCTGATTTTACAGTGGTTCTGACATTAACACAAAAAAAAAATATTCCTTTACACATCTGACATTAACGAAAAGTCGTCAAACACCTATGGTCACTGTACCCCTTGTTACGTTCCTTGGGGGGTGTAGTTTCCAAAAAAGTATGCAATGTGTTTTTTTTGTTCTGGCACCATAGAGGCTTCCTAAATGTGACATGCCCCCCAAAAACCATTTCAGCTAAATTTGCATTCCAAAAGCCAAATGTGACTTGTTCTCTTCTGAGGTCCACACATGGGGTATTTCCATACTCAGGAGAAAATGCCCCCCCTTAATTTGTAATCCCATTTCTTCTATTACCCCTCTCAAAAAAGAAAAATTTGGGGAAATTAATTTATACATCTGACTTTAACGAAAAGTCGTCAAACACCTGTGGGATGTTAAGGCTCACTGTACCCCTTGAGGGGTTCCTTGAGGGGTGTAGTTTCCAAGATATTATGCCATGTGTTTTCAAAAACTGCCAGAAAAAAACAAGTGGAAACATGCCCCGCAAAAACCATTTCAGCAAAATTCACTCTCCAAAATCCCATTGTCGCTCCTTCCCTTCTGAGCAGAGGGCTCAGAAGGGAAGGAGCGACAATGGGATTTTGGAGAGTGAACCAACAGAGTACTTTACATTCACATATGTGGTACTTCCTTACTCGAGAGAAATTGGGTTACACATTTTGGGGGGATTACCCCTTGTAAAAATTCCAAAAATGGCTCTACAAGAACATGCGAGTGTAAAAAATGAAGATTTTGAATTTTCTCCTTCACTTTGCTGCTATTCCTCTGAAACACCTAAAGGGTTAACAAACTTTCTGAATGTAATTTTGGATACTTTGAGGGGTGCAGTTTCTATAATGGGGTCATTTATGGGGAATTTTTTGTGAAAATTTAGAAAATTTCTGCTATACTTTGAAGCCCTCTGTCTTCAAAAAGTAAAGACATATCAACTTTATAATGCCAACAAAAGGTAGACATTGTATTTGTGAATCAATATATAATTTATTTGGAATATCCATTTCCTTTATAAGCAGAGAGTTTCAAAGTTAGAAAAATGCTAAATTTTCATTTCAGGATTTATCACCAAGAAAGGATGCAAGTAACTACGAAAATTTACCACTATGTTAACCCCTTAAGGACCCGGGGTTTTTCCGTTTTTGCATTTTCGTTTTTTCCTCCTCACGTTTAAAAAATCATAACTCTTTCAATTTTGCACCTAAAAATCCATATGATGGCTTATTTTTTGCGCCACCAATTCTACTTTGTAATGATGTCAGTCATTTTACCCAAATCTACGGCGAAACAGAAAAAAAAATAATTGTGAGACAAAATTGAAAAAAAAAACGCCATTTTTTTTACTTTTGGGGGCTTCTGTTTCTACACAGTAAATTTTTTGGTAAAAATGACACCTTCTCTTTATTCTGTAGGTCCATACAATTAAAATGATACCCTACTTTTATTGGTTTGATTTTTTCCTACTTCTGGAAAAAATCATAACTACATGCAGGAAAATGTATACGTTTAAAATTGTCATCTTCTGACCCCTATAACTTTTTTATTTTTACGCGTACGGGGCGGTATGAGGGCTAATTTTTTGCGCCGTGATCTGAAGTTTTTAGCGGTACCATTTTTGCATTGATAGGACATATTGATAATTTTTTTATGATATAAAAAGTGACCAAAAATGCACTATTTTGGACTTTGAACCGTGCGGTTTAATTAACAATATATTTTTTTTATAATTCGGACATTTCCGCACGTGGCGATACCACATGTTTATTTTACACAGTTTTTTATTTACACAGTTTTTTTTTAAAATGGGGGAAAAGGGGGGTGATTCAAACTTTTATTAGGGAAGGTGTTAAATTATCTTTATTCACTTTTTTTTTTGCAATGTTATAGCTCCCGTAGGGGGCTATAACACTGCACACACTGATCTTTTACATTGATCAGGGGTTTCTCATAGGAAAACACTGATCAGTGATTCTCCCGCTTGACTGCTCATGCCTGGATTCGGCGATCGGACACCAGGAGGCAGGTAGGGATCTTCCGGCTGTCTTGTAAGCTGTTCGGGATGCCGCGATTTCGCCGTGGTGATCCCGAACAGCTCCCAGAGCTAACCGGCATGGTTTTACTTTCACTTTAGACGCGGTGTTCAACTTTGAACGCCGTGTGTTAAGGGTTAATAGCGCGCGGCTTACAAGTATAGTGCATGGATATCAGAAGAGCCTGCACACAGCTATAACCTCCCGGCTTATGAAGGAACCATGGAAAAAATAACAAATTATATTGCAAAAATTTCAGGGGGATTGCCTTTAAAACTTCACTTTTAATGGTATGTATTTTATATAAGAGGGGCACCCGATACTAGTGCTTTCCCTCTATTCCAACAAACGGCAGACAGCGGAGCCCAGCGTACCTAAAAAGAAAGTATAAATACATTACACATGGACAATGGTCCCTTGAATGTTTGGGTGCTGATGCTTCAGTTCAAGGAGTCACACTCACTGTTTTTGCACCCTGCTCCAGGCACCTCCAGGTTGTTCCAGGTTAAACCCCCCCAAAGGACGAGGGGGCACTCCCTCCGTCTGGAGAAAAAAAAGTTTAGTCTCAAGGGGCGACACGCCTTCTTTACCGTGAGGACTGTGAATTTATGGAACGGTCTACCTCAGGAACTGGTCACAGCAGGAACAATTAACAGCTTTAAAACAGGATTAGATACATTCCTGGAACAAAATAAGATTAATGCTTATGAAGAAATATAAAATCTCATCCCTTCCCCAATATCGCGCCACACCCCTACCCCTTAATTCCCTGGTTGAACTTGATGGACATATGTCTTTTTTCGACCGTACTAACTATGTAACTATGTAACCTAGAGAGAAAACATATAACAATATGCTGTTTTTTATCTGTCCAGGATACCTGCAAAAAAGAAACTGAGCAAGTGCCGCTGAAGGGCTACTTACGATTCTACCGTTCATCCGAAAGTCTCCGGTGTAGCGCCAACCCGCAGTGGCGGGGAGCTGTCTATGTTTGACTGCTCTCAGCGCTCACTACCAGAGACTTCCGGCGTCCCACGTCACTGGGACATGCCCGCCGATGACGTCGCAGCGGACGGGTCCTAATTGCGAGCGCGGCACACCATTGGACCGCGGTAAAGATGATTGTATTCAGGGTAATTTCGGCCAAAAGGTAGAAACAGTTACCAAGTATGTAGATAAATAAAGGGTATAGATGCGGAGTTCTAGGTTATGCAATACGAAGGGGATAGAAACTCGTTGTGTATTGTGGCAGAATAGCGGGGAACGGTGCCAGGTGCCTAATTATTGTCAGAAGGCACAAGGTCCCTAGATCGCAGGTGCACTCTATATTACCCCCGAGAGGTTGGCTACGATTAACATGATATAAGACAACTTATTGTCCCATACAACCATATAGCACTGAAATTACTAAATGAATAAGAGGAGCTAGGGGGACTTGTATAAGGGTACAAGCCTCATTAATAGGGTTCCATCAGGTGGATTACGGACTTGACCCGTATATCAATCACTGCATATCTGGAAAGCATTGATCTCCAGATGTGCTATTAGATGACAAATATTCCGTTGCCACTAGCAACAGAAAAACTGGCATAGTGTAGTTATTATATTACTAATTTGTTTTAAAAAAATGCAGGGTTGGACACCCAATAGTACCGCTATTGCCCAGATGTATCCCAGACACACATGTACGGATGTGATTCTTAGGATTTTGAACAAACAGTCTCAGTTGTACAAAATCATGTACACCTCTCCCCTACCCTGAATAATAAAACATGGAGGGAAAGGGGGCAAGTCGGGGGCCTAGGGAACCTCTCTTAACCTATTACTAACTTGCGTCCCTATTCCTCGGTGGGGATAGTCGTCCTAAAAAGGACGGGCCCGCTCTCGTGCCTCCTACTTGTCCTAGTGGGCCCTCCGCTAGCGGTGAGGCTACCTTTAGATCCACTAGGATCTCCACTCACTACCTCACACTCACCGCAGGTAGATGGATAACGGGGAGAGGAGGATCTTATAGAGTGTAATTGGACTAATTGGGCCCATATAGGATCTAAATTCTACTGGCAAAAGAGTGACAGGGATCGCATTAAAAAGACTGGAGGTCTATTTGCAGGGTTAGGGAGAGAGTATATAAGTGAGATGGATCACACCAAGGCACAACGGGAGGTTAAGGGTCATTGGAGTATCAATGGGGATCATGCGCAATTTATAGGAAGCAGGCAAAATTGAGTTGTTCATTGAGGCCCGCTGGTTGAGAAGTATGGAGCTCATTCTCTCTGGAGAAGGGTTCTGTCCCAATCTCCCCCTCTTTCAGGTGGACCTATTTTCTCAATCCCAGTGAACCTCAAATCTGTTGATCTACCCCCACTACTGGTGTAGCCCGATCATGTCGTATGTCCCCCATGTGCTCCATGATTCTCTTCTTCAATTCCCTGAATGTTTTGCCTATGTACCTTTTGGGGCAGGGGCAAGTGGCCATGTAAATAACTCCCCGGGTACTACAGTTAGTAAAATCTTTAATTGTATATTTGCGCTTAGTTCCATAATCATCAAAGGTTTTTAATTTAAGGATTTGTGGAATCCTATCTAGCCATGTTATTGATTCAGCCGGGAGAGATGGTAGAGGGCTCTTAGTAATCATATCTCCTATGTTTCTGCCCCTACGGTATGTAATCTGCGGGGTTTCTGTGATCACATCTCTCATATCTGGGTCCATAAGTAAAATATCCCAGTACTTGGTGATAATCTGCCTCATTTCTCCTGCACAACTATCAAATGTTGCAATGATCCGCGTTGTCTTGTCTGTCTCTATTTTAGGTTTGGGGGTAAGTATAGTGTGTCTGGGAACACCTTTGGCTTATTGAAATGCCTTTTGAGAACGTGTTGAGGGTAACCCCGATTAGTAAACCTGGTCCTCAACTCCCTCGCCTCCCTGATGAAATCCTGCTCCTCTGAACAGTTCCTCCTGAGGCGGAGATACTGCCCCCGCAGGATACCCCTTTTTAGGGGTCCCGGGTGGCAGCTCTCCCACCTCAGGAGGCTGTTCATCGCTGTACTTTTTCGGTGGATTGTAGTGCGGAGACTACCATCACCTTCAATATTGATGTTAATATCCAAAAAAGGAAGAGTGGTTCTAATCACTTCAAAAGTGAAAGTTAGGCCCAAGGTATTAACATTCAGGGAACTAATAAAATATTCGAACTGCGGCGAGTCACCCTGCCACAAAATGAAGATGTCATCTTTAAAACGGGCCCATAATAAGGACCGTTCTGCATAACATTCCCTGTCAACGGCAACGACCTGTGTCGCCTCCCACCAGCCCAGAGTGAGGTTTGCATAACTGGGGGCACTAGGACTCCCCATTGCAGTCCCTCTGAGCTGGTGGTAATATCTGCCGTCGAACAGGAAATAATTATGCGTGAGGGTGAAACGCAGCAGCTCCAGAATCAACTCATTATGAGATTTTAGATATGTACCCCTAAAGGATAAATAATATTCCACGGCTAAAAGACCAATGTTGTGCGGTATAGACGAGTAGAGAGCTTCCACATCAATGCTGGTTAATAATGTATTGCTCTCTACTGTGATACCCTCTATTTTCTTCAGCAGGTCCATCGTGTCCCTCGTGTACGAAGGGAGGGACACAACGAACTCCCTCAGAATCCTGTCAATGTAAATGCCGGGGTTTTGTCCCAAAGCCCCTATGCCCGCCACAATAGGTCGTCCTTTAAGGGGTGTGACCCCCTTGTGGATTTTGGGCAGGGCATAGAAGGTTGGGACTGTTGTTGTTTTGGGTAACCTAAAGTTATATTCCTCACTGATGAGTCTTTTCTCTTTAGCCTGGGTCAAGATTCTTGTTAAATCTTTCTTGTAAACAGTTGTGGGGTCATCAGACAATATCTCATAAGTGGTTTTATCATTTAATAGTTTATAGCACATATTCATGTACTGTGTGCGATCCATTATAACAATGTTCCCACCTTTATCAGCAGTTTTCACCACTATCTGTTTGTTATCTTGTATCAGCTTAAGAGCTTGTTGCTCCTCTCTTGTGATATTGGTGCGAACTGCTGATTTGGGGGTATTTTTTAAGATCTCAATTTCTTTTTTTACAAGCTCAAGGAAAACATCGACACAAGAAGTATCACCCACCGGGGGAAAGGTCGTCTTTTTAGTTTTACACGTGGTGAAGGGTCCCTCACTCCTATCTCTCACGTTATCATCCAGCAGGGTAGTTAGATCGCGTAGTGCCGTAGTGTATCTTGTGATATTTGTGCCATTTCAGTTCTAGCAAACAGGTGAAGGTCCTTGGTCCAGGTAAACGAGCCATGCCTAACTGTGGGTACAAATGAAAGACCCTTACAAGGACCCTCACCTGTGTGTCAGACCACGTATATTGTGATAAGTTAATGACCTGCAGAGTATCCTCATTCTTTTTATGTTAATCCTTGTTCTCTTTCCCTCTCGTGGGGTAGGGGTCCCTGCTCCTTGTGGCTAAAAAATGTGATGAGGCAGAAGAGGAAGGGGCCGCAGATCCACTGTTGGGCCATTCTGTATTCTGGTATTGTTTTCTACCTGTTCCTCCTCTGGCTCTACTAGCCCCTTGACCACGACGTGGTCGATAGTTACCCTTACCTCTCCTACCTCGATTGCTATTCGTTTTTTCAGCCTCTCCTATATCCGTGTTGGAGGATGATATCTCTGTTTCTGTTTCTCTGGTTACTCGGTCTGGGGAGGACACTATAAGCTCTGTTCTCCCTAAACTCTTGTAAGTCCCTTACAAACTGTGAATGCTTCCTTTCCTTGAGTTGGTATTGAAATCTCTCTATGATATTTTTGGTGTATGTCTCCTTGTTAATAAACTCCCGGTCGTCTTTGAATTTCAGTACGATTTCTCTCTGTTCCTTAAGTTTTGCTTCTGCTATAACTAGATTTGTTTTCTCTTCCTCTAGAAGTATTTGGATGAATTTGAGTGATGTAGCAGTAGCCTCTGCCTCCCACTTTTTTAGAACAGCAGGGGTTCTAAGCCTTGTGGCTGGTAAAACCGGGAATACGCAAACCACGTGGGACTATGTTATTACGTAGGTAGCTTTCAAAAGCTTGTATCTCCCAAAATGAGAGCGGGTATTCCTTGTAGCAAACCACAAGATCTCTAAGAGCTATTTTTAGTAAAGGTGTATATCTCGGTTGAGTATACACACGTTCAGAAAAAACCTCCTTCGCCTCTGACAACCAATCAGCAAGATTTGGTATACCTGTAACTGGATTGGCCATTACAGAATCAAAATTTACAAGTATAGTGAGTGCATGGATATCAGAAGAGCCTGCACACAGCAGGTGGTGGCAATTATGACACATATAATTTAGTTTGGTGTATTTTAATACATACCATTAAAAGTGATGTTTTAAAGGCACCCCCCTGAAATTTTAGCAATATAATTTGTTATTTTTTCCATGGTTCCTTAATAGCGCGCGGCATCGCGATCAGTGCTGCGCGCTATTAGCCATGGGTCCTGGTCGTGGCCCCGCGTTACAGAATGAGAGCAGACTCAGGACGTACAGGTATGCCCTGGGTCCTTAACAGGTTAAAGGAGAATGTGTCACGAAAAAAAAAAAAAAAAAAACAATCTCTGTATCATAATGAAAGGTAAAAGCATCCCAGAGTTATTAATATATAAAGTGGCAGTGGTCATATTTGCAAAAAAGGGCTGCCTCCTTAAGGTGAAAATGAGCTGCATCCTTAAGGGGTTAAGATCTAGTCTAGATCTGGATAGCAAGCTTTTATGTAAGTTTTCGCAAGTCCATTTATACAGTTTTAGTACGATTACAGTGCAATAGGTGGTATTTAGAGATGAGCGAACTTACAGTAAATTCGATTCGTCACGAACTTCTCGGCCCGGCAGTTGATGAATTTTCCTGCATAAATTAGTTCAGCTTTCAGGTGCTCCAGTGGGCTGGAAAAGGTGGATACAGTCCTAGGAGACTCTGCCCACCTGAGCACCTGAAGGCTGAACTAATTTACGCAGGATAAGTCATCAACTGCCGAGCCGAGAAGTTTGTGACGAATCGATTTTACTGTAAGTTCGCTCATCTCTAGTGGTAATGGTAATAAATTTTAAGTACCATTTTTGCTATTAACCCATAGGGCACACATACACCTAGCTGTTGTGTGCCACAAAGCCAGAAACAGTGCACTTCCAATACCTTTTTTTTCCGGTACTTCTACAGGTGTAAAATATTAAAACCACATTTAGTCTGTGTAAGCCACACTGCCATACGCTAAACTAACAATGTAAAATCAGGTACCTCTTGGCCACATGACACGTTAAGCCTGAATGTACGAGGATCATTGGTATGTTTCATCACTTTTATTTTCAGTTTGATTGCCATCTCTGGGACCCCTAACCGATCCTTAGAATAAGTGGGTCATAAAGTCATAGCAAATCCCAGCGGTATGTTATTATTTAATAACTGGAATACCCCTTTAATATTTTAAATTAGTGGACTTAAAAGTCAAATAAAAATTTAAACTAAATAAAATTCTGCACGGAAATTCTGACATGTGAACATGGCCTAAGAGCTGCACAGGACCTCCACTCTGATACCAAAGCAGTGTTTACATCACTGCAGAAGGCTGTGCTCCTCTAGGGCGTTTGCTTGTGGTGGTAAATCAGTTCTGCTCACCACGCACACAAAGGTTGCTTACTTTTACACAACCGCAGGGGAGCTACATGTGATCTACACAGACACCCTGTGATGCAGCTGTAGATTCATCTGGCTTTGGCCACGGATATTGCTGGGGTACTGGCCATGAAGTCTGCTACATTTTTTGCAGTTCGTGTATGCAAGAATGGGACTGTGGGGCTGGTGTTAGGATCTGCTCTGTGGTATAACAAGTAGCCAATCAACTACTCATATTCACTCCCACCACCCTTTAATCCACACCCAGTCAGGGGCAAGTCTTGGCGAATTACAATAGTGAGTGCAGCTCTGGGGTATAATACAGAATATAATTTAGAAGAATTGTCCAGCGCACGTTCCCGTTAAAGTCCAAAACTTTATTCAAGCATCTACACCAGGTCCGAAGACAGGGTAGACACAGGTGACGCGTTTCAGCCCGTTAAAGGGCCTTAGTCATACAACATATAATGACAGAGTGAGACCTTTATAGGGTATAGGGGGGGAGGAGGGAGACGACGCGCACCTCCTACTGGAGTACGCGTAATCATCCCTCCCCTTCCACATTCAGGTGCACATATCCGAAGTATGGATCAAGTTCTATTAACCTCTTGCACACCACTCCCCACTCTGGTCCACTCTGTACCTCAAAAACACATAATTTAAAATTGCAATAGAAACATAGTCTCTTTTACTTAAATTTTATTGCTGGGTGTGTGTCATGGCATGAGGCTCCCAGAAGAACTAATATGTTGCAATGGTTTGTATTTCATAAATAATTACCCAACTCCTCCGGGAGTACTCTCTGCCGCGCACACACAACCGCACAATGTGTACAGGTCATTACAACCCTATAGTGGAACTGTCATATTGCATGCGGCAACTTTTTCATATATCAATGCATATACAGTGGTCCCTCAGCATACGATGGTAATTCGTTCCAAACGAGCCATCGTTTGTCGAATCCATCGTATGTTGAGGGATTCGTGCAATGTAAAGTATAGGAAGCTGTACTCACCTGTCCCCGCCGCTCCCGATGGTGACCCCGGCCTCCGCTGGGCTCTCCGCTGTTTTCTCCGGTCCTCCGCTGTCTTTTCCGGTCCTCTTCTGTCTTCTCCGGTCCTCTTCTGTCTTCTCCGGTCCTTACTGGGCCTGCGTAGCGACGTCATTACGCTGCTGCATACGCCATTCCTATTGGATGACGTGCGCAGCAGCGTATTGACGTCATCGGAGAGGGCCGAGAAGACACCGGAAGACCAGCGCTGGACCCGGAGCATCGTGGAGGGGTAAGTAATACTTACCGCACCACATGGGGAACATTAAGCTGCTATCCGGCAGCAGCTTAAGCATTTGGCGCTGCCGAATAGCACTTAATGCGATGGCCCCCACATAAAAAAGCATTGTATGTCGATGCTGACATCGACATGCGATGGCCTCTGAGAGACCATCGTATGTCGATTTCATCATATGTCGGGGCCATCGTAGGTCGGGGGGGGGGTCACTGTAATTTCTGACTTATGTGTAGACAAAAAGTCTATTAGTAATACTTAATTCAAGAGATGCCGAATGCAACTCTGCAGGTTCACTTGTGGTATTGGGACACATGGACAGTATGGTAAGTGGCCATCGCATGTCATACAAAAATATTATATAATATACTTGAACAATGGCCACAATACTATACAGTTGGAATATAAACCTAGATAATGAAAGAACAATGTAAAAAATATAAGTATATATGAAATGTAGAAAATAACTACTGCTTAGAGAAACAATACGTTTGACCTAAAATATAGTGACTGAGAGAGAAGGGAACAAGTATTCTATATAGCACAGTAATAATACAGTTGAAAGATATATATAACCATTATAGACATCTTTTACAATTTAGTAATGCAGAATGGTGTCTAGTCTTTTATTGAGACCCTTCGGTATTCGACTTCCCAACCTCAAAATCCAAAATACCTCTCTATGTTTTTGCTTGATATTGCCACCTCTAACTGGTGCCACAATCCTCTCCAAAGGTCTCACTCTCAAAGGTCTCACTCTCCAAGGTCTCACTCTCTCATTATATGTTGTATGACTAAGGCCCTTTGACGGGCTGAAACGCGTCACCTGTGTCTACCCTGTCTTCGTACCTGGTTTACATGCTTGAATAAAGTTTTGGACTTTAACGGGAACGTGCGCTGGACAATTCTTCTTCATTTTGTCATTGCTAGCACAGGGTACGGTCCGTACCAGTCCGTGCGCAGTAGGACGCAGGAAGTCGAGCTGAACACGGATTGCACAGCTTCCACAGAATATAATTTAGGATCAGTTCAGGATAAGTAATGTACTGTATGTACATAGTGACTCCACCAGCAGAATAGTGAGTACAGCTCTAGAGCACTATATAGGATATAACTCCGGGGTAATGAGAAATTCTGTGTCTTGACAAGTTCTGTGTCCCGATCAGCTGATGAAAGGGCTGAGTCAGCACAGCACTTTCATCAGCTGATCGGGACACAGAACTTGTCAAGACACAGAATTTCTCATTACACCGGTCAGTGCAAGATAAGTAACGTAATGTATGTAATGTGTACTTGCATTCACTGCAATAGTGAGATTGTGTACAATGGGTGGCACCCATTGCGCAAAAATGTAACTATTGCAGCCAATGCAAGATTACATTACTTAATAATAATAACTTTATATAGCGCATACAGATTCTGCATCGCTGTACACTCGACACAGATTGGTCACTGTCCCCATTTCTTCTCACACTGTAAACCTATCAGCATGTTTTTAAGTGTGGGAGGAAACTGGAGTACTGGGAGGAAACCCACGCAAGCATGGAGAGAACGTACAAACTCTATGCAGATGTTGTCCTTTGTGGGGGTTGAACTCACTCCCTTGTCTCCTAAGAAAACTTTGAGAGTCTACTGACATGATGCTTCCCAGCCTCTTTTATGTCTGTGGCGGCTCTGGAGTACAATACAGGATATAACTTAGGATCAGTACAGGATACGTAATGTAATGTACATAGTGACCCACCTAGCAGAATAGTGAGTGCAGCTCTGGAGTATAATACAGGATATAACTCATTTTGAGGTTGGGTCTGGCATCCATCGGGGTAGTCCTTTGAGGCCACTGCTGTACGTGTTTGCAATTGGTCCTTTCCTTAGGAGGACTGATTGTGGACCGTTGGCAGGGGTGAGAATGGACCAATGATGTCACCGTGTTTGTCTCCTCACAAGAGGAAGGCTGATGGGCGATGTCAGAAGTGAACTGCTACTCCAGAGGTATCTGGGTCCAAGATCAACCGGGATAAGTGTGAGGTCTCTGGCTGAGAGGGGGAGATCCTGGTTTTGATCTCCCGGACACCCTTCCAGTGCTCCAGGAATCTGCAAAAGTCCTCGGCATCAAATTTGGCCAAGGGGATTACCCCAGGCAAAACTGGGACAGCAGGCTTAAGATCGCCGCTCAGAAGGTGGATCAGTGGAAGGGTTGGTCTTTGACCCTCAGGGAAAGGGTTAACCTGATTAAAATTCCTGCTCCCTTTGCTAATATATCTGGGCAGTGTATGCATGTTGCCGAAACCTCTCTGGACCTGGATCTACAGTTAGTTTTTTCAAATGTTATGGGGAATAGACTGAACCTAGTGAAGAGGGAGGTTATTTACCAAAAGAGGAGACAAGGGGGGTTGTGTATGCTCAACCGCATGGTATTCTTTGCAAATCTCTGGAAAGAGAGGTCTCCTCCATGGGTATTCTCCTGTAGGGGATAGTTTCAGCCTTTCTTCCAGGAATGGGGTCAGGAGGGATAGTGAAGGATCTTTGCACACCACATGGGCATCTTTGAAGGTTATTTGTCGGTGGGGTCTGGGGATGTGGGAGATTAGGATTCTGTTGAGGAAATTCCTTGACAAGAGGGTCCAGTCTTCCCATTTTCAGAGGCCATTGGTGCTCAAGGATTGCCCAAGTCAGGATCGAGCGTTTGGCTTAGGGATTTTGAATTATATCAGGAGCCCCTTGAAGTTTTGGAACATGACTTGGCGCTGCTTCCATGGAAAACTGTGTGTGAAGGACAATCTGAACTGCAGGAGCTCTGAAGACCGGGGATGTCCCCGCAAAGAGTGTGGATGCTTGAAAGCATGGAGCATTTTCTGCTTCATTGTCCCTTTTAACATAAAGGTTTACAACAGAGTGGGTGCTTTTATTGGTTGGCCTAGGCTGGCCAGTCTCTCCTATGCAGAATAGGCCTATGGGGCATTGAGAAACCTTGGAGACTGGGATCGGATCACTTTATCCCTAGTCAGCTCAGTGGTCAGGTACTACATGTGGAATGCACTGTTTAGTGTCAACGCAGCATAAAATCCTTCTTGTGGGTGAGGTGGTTAGGAACATACTTGGTGACCTGGTGAAGAAGCATTCTCTGGAGTATGAGAGGCTGGGTTCTGGCAGGTCCTCTGGTCTGTGAATGGGCTCTACCTTTAAAGTGTCTTAGCCTGTTGTCTCCTTCCCTGGTGGTGGGCTGATACTGGCACATTAGTGTTTTTTGTTTTGTGCTGTCGGTATATGGTAATATCGGGAGGGCTTGCAGGAGCTGAACTTGAGCTTTAGGGGTTTGTGTGGCTGTTGTTTGGTTTGTATAGTGTAATATGTATTCTGTTATTGTATATATTGTTATTATGAGTACATTTATGTACTGTATATATTGTTGTAGTCTTTGTATATTTTATGTATTGTATATACCGTGTTTATCCGAAAATAAGACCGGGTCTTATATTAATTTTAGTCACAAAAAACACACTAGGGCTTATTTTTAGGGTAGGGTTTATTTATTTATGGGGGGGCTGCAGCAGTGTGGAGGAGGCCGCACCCCCCCCCCATCCTCCCACAGCCATCCATCCTCCACACTCCTACAGCCCCCCCCCCCATCCTCCACACTCCTACAGCCCCCCATCCTCCCCTTCCCCCGTCGTCCTCCACACTCCTACAGTGCCCACCACCCCTCTGCCATAATAAACTACACATTTCACCAGCTGAGTACCCCTGGCCTAGGTCTTACTTTCGGGGTAGCCCACCCCGATAATTCAGCTAGGGCTTATTTTCGGGGTAGGGTGTATTTTCGGGGGAAACCCTACCTAGCGTTTGGGTTTGTTAGGTTAGGTGGTGGGCTAAAGGGCTCGTTCTTGGACGTCCACCATCATGTACTGAGGGACCAGCTTAGGGGCAGATTGTATATATTGTCTTATTTGCACATTGTGTTGGGGTTTAGTGTTAGGTTGGGTGGTGGGTTAAAAATGGGGGGTTCGATGGGACTGATATAATATGTTACAGGTAAAACTAGTTTTTAGTTAAAACTGCTTTTCCCCAGTGAAAACTAGTTTTGACTGAACGTATGTGAAAACTAGAATTGACTGCTCTTCCCCAGTGAAAACTAGTTTTGACTGAATGCTTTTCTGAAAACTTGAATGGACTGTTTTTTTTTTTAAATACGTTTTATTGAAGATTAAACAAACATCAGACAAATCGCCTCACAGAGCAGAATGGTATAAAGCGGAATACACAATTAAAAAAAAGGCACTGAGAACATGTACAAGTAAGCAGGATGTAAACGACATAATATCATATAAAGATCCGGCAGTAATCAGTGCAGTGAGGGCACAATCTGAGGGAAACCAAGAACAACCAGTTGATAAACCTTAACACAAAAAGAGGGTGAACAAGGTGAACGAAAAAAAGTAAAAGAAAAGAAAAGGGGGATGGTATGTAATATAAAATCGGCAAAATAATATTGAATAGAGGCCGTAGTGTAGAATTCAGCAGATATCGCCACATCTAGTCACGAGTGCCAAGCATAACGTTTCTAATGTTAAAGCAGACCCATGCGTCCACAGAGGGGAGGGAGCACACACATCCAGCACAACATCCTAACACACAGAAATCAAAGGGGTACATACAACCACATCTAGAAAGGGAAGGGCAGTCATGACCTTAAGTCCCCTCAGGGGATGCAGAGTACGAACATTGGGTCAATGGTGAGGAGCACCAGGGACCCCACACAGAAAGAAATTTACCAGGGCATTTTCTATTCTTGTAAACAAGATGGGAGAAGGGTATCATAGCATTAACCAAAGCTTTCCACTGAGACAGGGAAGGCGGGCCGGGGTCCATCCATTTGAGGGCAATCGCCTTCCTAGCAAAAAATAAGGATTCTCGCAGTAAAGTGCGCACGTAATGTGGCCACACTTCCTCATCCAGAACTCCAAATAAACAAATCAGAGGGTCACACCCCGGGGAAGGTTGGATAATTGTGGCAAGAAGACCAAGGACATCCTGCCAGAAGGATCTTATATCAGGGCAAGCCCAGATAAGATGCCAGAAATCAGCTTTAGCCGTACCACATCGATGGCAGGCGTCCGAGTCAGAACGACCCATTCTATGCAAACGAACGGGGGTGATGTAACTATAATGTATAATATTTAATTGAATCAGTTTATTATTAGCAGAAGGAGACACCACCATATGTGAGGAAAGCATCTCCTCCCAATCATCTTTAGTCAAATTGGGAATGTGAGATTCCCAGTGTCGGACAGCCGGCAACCGGGAACGGGAGTTCTTGGCCTGAATGAGGTGCGTATATAGGATGGACACCAGTCCCCTAGGACCCTGCGATTTTAAAACACCAATAAGAGGGAATGCCGATATGGGTGCACGTCCAGCAGGGAACTGTGTTGACAATGCATGACGGAGCTGTAGGTATTTAAAGAAGCAGTGTCGGGGTAAATCATATTCTGATTGCAATTGCTCGAAGGAACACAAAACATTATCCCTATACACATCGCCCAGAGTGAGCACACCAGCATTCATCCAAAAAACAGAGTCTAGAGTCTCACCCACATGGATGAGAAAGGGGTTGTGCCATAGAGGGGTATCAGACGGGATATCAGCATATCCATATACTGACTTAGCGGCCCGCCACACTTTTACAGCCAGCTTATGTGAAGGTAGGTAAGCACGACCCCCTAGAGTAGGGCTTTCTAAGAGCATCCGGGGAGACACTGAGGGGACGAACCTATCCAGGCATTGTTCAGAGTCGGGCATGGAGTCTCCCAGAACCCAATGTCTAATATATCTCAACTGCCCCGCCAGGTAATACAAATAAAAATCAGGAAGGGACATACCCGCCTCCAGCTTGGGACGCTGGAGAGTGGTGAGACTAATCTTAGGTCTGCTAGGTCCCCAAATAAACGGAGACAGAAGGGAATGTACAGAATCAAAAAAGGATTTAGGGACAGGAACAGAAGCATGTTCTAGGGTATACAAGCATTTGGGGAGAATAATAAGTTTGATAAGATTAATACGTCCAGAGACGGACAGTGGCAGCTGGGCCCATATCCTAAACTTAGATTTAATGTAGGGCAGGAGGGAGAGAACATTGACCTCAAGATCCAGCATGGGATCCCTATTGATATACACCCCCAAATATTTAAATGTAGTGACAACCGGGAGACCACCCAACGTCGGGGGCCACGCTCTAGGCAGTAGAGGCATGACCGCCGATTTGGACCAATTAATGAACAGTCCCGAAAAAAATCCGAAACGATCCATCAGGTCGATCGCATAGGGGATCATTGTAGTGGGGTCAGACACAAAGAGAACCATGTCATCGGCATAAAGGCCTATGCGGTTCTCCCTACCTCCCACAGACATGCCCCGGAAACCAGGATCCTGACGTATACGCAAAGCAAGGGGCTCCACCGCCACCGCAAACAGAAGCGGGGACAGGGGGCACCCCTGACGCGTACCACGACCTAGGTGAAATAGGGGAGAACACACACCATTCACCAGGACCTGGGCCCGCGGACACCTGTAGAGGAGGGAGACCCAGGACCTAAAATTGTGACCAAAGCCAAACCTACAAAGCACTTCTAAGAGGTATCCCCACTCAATCGAGTCAAAGGCCTTAGCTGCATCAAGTGACGCCACGGCCCAGTCCCCTCCCATAACACCACCCACCTGGACGGCAGTTTGGACACGACGGATATTATCCGAAGTGGATTTGCCTGGCATAAAACCGGATTGATCATGATGCACAAGCGACAATACAACCCGATTCAGTCTATTGGCCAGGGCTTTAGTTAGTAGTTTATAATCAAGGTTCAATAAGGAGATAGGCCTGTAGGAACCGCACTCCATAGGGTCTTTATCAGGCTTTAGGAGGACAACAATCATCGCCTCATATAAGGAATCAGGCAGGACCCCATCAGTAAAGGCTCTGTCATACATAGCTAGCAGAGGAGGCAGGAGTACGTCACTGTACTTCAAGTAAACCTCCAAAGGGAGGCCGTCAGGGCCCGGAGACTTACCCCTGGCCATGTCTGCCAAAGCTTCTTGCAGCTCCAATAAAGTAAGAGGAGCATCTAAAAAGTCCCTATCTTCAGCCGATAATTTAGGAAAATCAATGCCGTCCAGGTAGGCAGCCAACTCAGCAACACCATACTGCACCTGCGAAGTATATAAAGTAGAATAAAACGTAGAGAAACATTGTAACAGCTCATCATTACCCAACATGACGGACCCATCCGAGGCCCGGAGTTTAAGAATAGGAGCAACAGAGGAGTTTTGTCTGACTATATGAGCCAGTAACTTACTAGATTGGTTCCCGTGCTCAAAATAAAACTGTTTGGTGAAGAATAATTTCCTATTGGCCTTTTCGTGGAGGTGCAACATATATTGTCGCCCCTCCCGTAGCCACAAGATCTCATTAGCCTCCGACGGGTCCGCCACATAACGAGCCTCCAATTGTGCACAACTCTGAGCCAATTCCTCCTCCCTCCTAACTGTAGATCTCTTGATGAATGAGATAGTAGAGCGTAAGCACCCCCTCAGATAGGCTTTCAACGTTTCCCACACCAGTGCCGGGGACCCCTCGGGGGTATTAGCCTCAAGAAATACCTGAAGTTGATCAGGGATTCTATCATTAGGGCCAATCTGATCCAACCAAAAGGGGTGGATCTTCCATCTACGCGGTGTGCCAGAACCGACCATGGAGACATCAAGCAATAGGGGAGAATGGTCAGATATAGCACGCGGCTCGTAGGAGATCGCGGTGACCTGAGACATAAGTAGCGAGTTACCACACGCCAGGTCGATTCTGGACAGCGCATGACGTCCCAATGTGTGACATGAGTACTGTCTAGTATGTGGGAACCTTTCACGGTATATGTCCACCCACCCCACCTCCCCCAGAAATGAGGAAAGGGAATCCCCGCCAGTAGCTAGGACAGTACCTCTAGCGCTATGACGGTCCAGTGTGGGGTCTAACACCATATTAAAATCGCCCATACAGAGGACCCGTGCTGAGGGATATGCAGCAGCAAAAGTGACAGCCTTATGCAATATTTCCATAGAGGCAGGGGGAGGATTATAGATGAAAAGAAACACATACGGGACATTGTTCAAGTAAGCATGCACAAAGATGTAACGACCCTGAGGATCCCTACGGACCGCGACTGGATCCCATCTCACCAATCTACTAACCAATATTGAAACCCCTCTAGAATAGGACGAATGGAAGGAATGATAAGACTATTGGACCCAAGGCCTAGACAAAAGGTGGGCTCTATCAGGCGTTAAATGGGTCTCCTGAAGAGTAACTATATGAGGGCGGTGTCTTCTAATATGTGCAAATATCAGGGCACGCTTGCGCGGTGTACGCACACCCCTAACGTTCCATGACATCACTCTAAGACTCGCCATAGTAGAGCATTGCACGGGCATACACATACAACAGCCACACACCAGACAAGATAAGACAAGGACGCACGGGTCTGCTGACACATGACAGATAAGCAATCAATGGCCGAACACATTCACCAGATAGCATCTGAGGTAGAGTATATATACAAAGCAACATCCCCCTAACAATTATATAACCAGTTAACCAAAGAGAACATAGAACAATGTATACTTGAAGCCAATCAGGCATCAGAAGAGCAACAGCTCCATCTAGTGGGGAGAACCTGCTTACATATGCAAAAATAGAGAAATTGACCTATACAATATATGCATAGATAGTAACCCAGAGGTAGGGACAGAAGAGAATGTAAGTCGAGGGCAGACCAGGAGGGAGCCCCTAGAGAAAGGAAAAAGTCCAAGCATCAGAGATGAAGATAAGAGAGACGAGGGAGAGATTTAGAGTGAAGAATGGCTAAGGGAGGAAGGGCAAGGGCAGCTGGGAAGGCATAAAAAAGGGGGGAAAGGAGAAGAAGAGCCAGAGGCCATTGGGAGAAAGCAGACGAATAAAAGATAAAGTAGCATCAAATCCCGCTCGGGGGAGGGCACAAGAATATATACAAGTCAAATTGCACATATGCGGGGGGAGAGGGGGGGAAGGAAGGAAAGGAAGAGAAAAGGAAGGGAAAGGCGGACATGGATTGGGAAAGGGGTAGGAGAGCCCAATAAAAGGGAAGGGAGGTGTGGGGAAAAGGGAGGGAGGAGGGGGGGAAAGGGGGGAAGGGAGGGGGGGAAAGGGGGGAAGGGAGGAGGGGGGGGAAGGGAGGAGGGGGGGGGAAAGGGAGGAGGGGGGGGGGAGGAAGAAGGGGGGGACGGTGTAGGTGAGAGCAAATATGCCAGGGTACATCCCGACCAGCAGCTATCAGAGGGGACGTGTATATTGCGTAGGGTGGAGAGTCCAGGGAGATAA
Source organism: Hyla sarda (assembly GCF_029499605.1). NCBI lineage: Eukaryota > Metazoa > Chordata > Amphibia > Anura > Hylidae > Hyla > Hyla sarda. Next base: position 141,318,904 of record NC_079196.1, read on the forward strand.
GACACAGAAAAATAAAAACAAAAACATTTCGGCACCGACATCCTGATATCATCCACAGTATGGGTTATAAAGGTAGTCCAGGACAAAATTCACTGCATGCCCCTGAGCGGACATACCAGAGTGTCAGGGAGCTGAAACCGAGCAAAGGCGCAGCAGAGCGTCCAACATGGTGCCCAGAGCATAGTCCACGGTACAATCAGGCGGTCAGATAGTAACATAGGTCTGCCACAAAGACCAGTCCCATGGATCAGGAGGGGGGGGGGGTGGAATATATCATCAGGGCCTGGGGGAAAAGGTGGAAGTCCAGGGGACCAGTTGGGAAGGGGGCATCCAGGTATGGGAAAGGGGCACAGTACCTGTTCCGTGGCCTAGAGGTCCTGAGCTGCAGCCATTCATGAAGAGGGAGAAGAAATAGAAGAAAAGGGCCCTCAGAGCCATCCCAGTCCGAGTGCAAGATAGCAGGTCACAAGTCCATAACGGGAGGTCCCGGATCAGCGCCGCCCGCGCAGCCAGTCGTCCGCCTCGACCGGGGAGGAGAAAAAGATGGCTCGTTCACCGTCCACCACCCGGAGGCGTGCAGGGTAAGCCATAGAATAGGGCACACCACGCTCCCTCAGCCGAGCCTTCACCGATGTGAAGGAGGCCCTCTTGCGCTGCAGGTCAGATGAGAAATCCGGGAAAATGGACACCTTAGCATTGTGCACCTTGATCTCAAGGAGTCGTCTAGCAGAACGGAGAATCATGTCTCTGTCGTTACAGTTGAGAAAGCGCGCCAACAGCGGGCGCGGGGGTGCCCCAGGAACCGGCGGTCTAGCAGGAACTCTATGTGCCCTCTCCACAGCATAAGCCGCTGAAAACTGAGCGTCCGGGAAGAGTTCCTTAATCCAGGTTTCAACAAAGGCCCCGGGGTTCTGGCCCTCCGCCCGCTCAGGTAGGCCAATCACCCTGATATTATTCCGGCGCAGCCGGTTCTCTAAATCATCATTTTTCTGCCGGGCGCCCTCCAATTGCTCCTGCACCTCCCGGAGGGAGGAGGGCAAGGGCTGCACAGAATCCTCCAGTGTTGAGATACGGGACTCCGTCTCCGTGACCCGCTCACGGAGAGTTTGCATGTCCTGACGCAGGAGGCCTACGTCCACCCGTACCTCCTCCAATTTGCCGGTAAGAGATGTCCTACAGTTCTGTATGGCCATGAGAAGGGTGTCACTAACCTCCCGCAGAGTCGGTTCAGGAGAGTCTGGGAGATCAGGCGGCAGGCCCTTCACCCCTACTGCTGCAGAGCGCGCTCCGGCCTGTCCAGCGCCATCTTGTTTTTCAGCACGGGCATAATCTCTGAGCTTCTCTACCGCCGTGCGGTCTTTTTGTTTAGCTTGATCCGGTTGAGGAGGCATATTACGGGTCCTCAGTCGGGTTCGTGGGGTCAAAGTCTCCAGGATTCAGTCCAGGATAATGAAATTGCAGGTCCTGAGCGGGAGCACTTACTCCATGCGACCGCTCATCTCAACCGCCAAGCCACGCCCCCGAATGGACTGTTTTTCTTCTAGTTAAAACCAGTTTTTACTGAACGCCTTTGTTGAAACACCAGTTTTTACTAAATGCCTTTGTACAAACTAGAATATTTACTGAATGCCTTCGTACAAACTAGAATTTACTGCAAATCAAAAACCGATAGTCAATTGAAACTGGTTTAAAGTAGAGAAAACTAGTTTTAACAAAATTACTTTGACCTCTGTGGAAACAGTTTGAACTAAGTTCATCTAGTTTACACGTGGCGCTTGAGATCAAAGTTCATCTAAGGGTGGGTTCACACTACGTTTTCTCCCATACGGGAGCGCATACGGCAGGGGGGAGCTAAAACCTCGCGCTCCCGTATGCCTTCGTATGCGCTCCCGTATGTAATTCATTTCAATGAGCCGGCCGGAGTGAAACGTTCGGTCCGGTCGGCTCATTTTTGCGCCGTATGCGCTTTTACGACCGGACCTCAAACCGTGGTTGACCACAGTTTTAGGTCCGGTTGTAAAAGCGCATACGGCGCAAAAATGAGCCGACCGAACGTTTCACTCCGGCCGGCTCATTGAAATGAATTACATACGGGAGCGCATACGAAGGCATACGGGAGCGCAAGGTTTTAGCTCCCCCCTGCCGTATGCGCTCCCGTATGGGAGAAAACGTAGTGTGAACCCAGCCTCACTCACACGTGCAAAGTTAATCTAGCTCACAAGTGGTGCTTGAGAATGATTTTTATTGGTTGTGTTACGTCGCCTGACTCGTGGTGGGTTGACCACGCTGCCTCCGCATACCCGTGTACCCCTCTACTAAGCACGCTCATGCGGGTTGACCACGCTGCCCTAGCTTGCCTGAATTTACAGCATCAGTGCTAGGAGCCTCTGAGGATCACAGAACAAGAGTTCATAAACTTTTATGGAGCTTCACTTCAAGGGACACCATTATATTTTTCTGTAAATATTTCTACTTTGCTACTGTTTCTTTTTTTCTTTCTTTTCTGTGGTGGCAAGGTTTAGCAAGCACAGCTGATCGGATGTGGGATGTTACAAAGCTACGGAGCTATGGGCAGTGCAGGACATTACAAGATATGTGACTTTGACTTCTGTAATATGCTGACAGCCAGAGGCGTCACTAGATTAAAACATTCGGGGCCTGCTCCCCAGATAAAAAGACAAGTGACCCAAATGTTAGCTGCTGAGTGAGTCCATATATCAGTGTTTCCCAAGCAGGGTGCCTCCAGATGTTGCAAAACTACAACTCCCACCATTCTCAGATAGGCTGTCTGGGCATGCTGGGAGTTGTAGTTTTGAAACATCTGCTTGGGAAACACTGCCATACACTCAGCAATCTTTGGCCTGTCTGCCCTTCTTTGCCCCACCCCCTGTTGTGCATGTGATCTTAGACTCACACAGAGGCCTGCTGGGGTCATAGGAAAGATTTAAGACTGCAGGAAAACAGAAGATTAGCAGGTTACAAAGGTAAGACTATAAATACTGTGCCCTGGCCCCTCCCATTTTATACTACCCCAACATAGTGACATCACTGCATATTTACTCTATACTGTAACATTGCTGTGTGCATAATCTTAGTACTGTGACATCATTGGGGTTACCCTGTAATGTGACATTACTTATCACTGCATTATCCCTGTACTGTGACATCAGTGGGGTTTTTATCCCTGTAATGTGACATTACTCACACAGAGGCCTGCTGGGGTCAGAGGAAAGATTTGAGAGATTTCATTCAAACAGGTTTGCCTAGTTAAAACTAGTTTTAACTCCTTCCCGATGCATGACATACATGTACGTCATGGAAGGTTTTTCCGACCTGTGACGTACATGAACGTCATGCAGATACTGGCCGCCGCAGAACGTGTAGCGCTGCGCCTGGTAAGATGGTGGCTGATAGCCAGCCATCTTGCCTCAGGACCAGTGCCCCGCCACCACAATCGCTGCACCGTGATGGAGCCAACAGGGGGAAAAAAAAGAAGAGCCACAGAGGTATGTATGCCGGAGGGGTGGAAATTGCTGCCTCTGCTGCCTACCTAATATTGGGGACTTCTGCTGCCTACCTAATGTGGGGAGCTATCTACTACTACAAGCTATTATGGAGACTAACTACCAAGCTAATAGGGGGGTTACCTACTACCTACATAGCTTATATGAGTGTTTTCATTTATGGGACAGCTATCTGGGGGATTTACTTTTACATTCATTATGGTTTTGTTTTTTTTCAGTATAAAAAAAAAAAAAAAAACTCCCAATAATAAAAACTGAAAACACCCCCTTTTTCCCATAGAAAAAAAAAACAAAAAAAACTGTCACGTGACATTTAAAATAACATCGTACTCCTTTAATATAACTAATGGGACCAGGCAGGGGTGCCCTCTGTCGCCCCTTATCTATATCCTAGCGATGGAACCCTTAGCCCAAGCAATTAGACTCCAACCTGCTATAACGGGGATTCCCATAGGAACCAGCCAACACACTATTACCAGGGACGTGCACAGACATTTTGGAGGGCAGGGGCTCAAGTAAAAAAAGAGGACACTTATCATTTAAAAAACGTCTGCCAGACTTAATGTGCTGCGGCCCAAGGACACAGTGGACCTCCTGGCAGGCCTCCTCGACATTGCTATCCCCCATAAAAGTTGGTGTTTTTGTAAAATAAATTCAAGAACAGTTTCTCTGAGGTCTGCCATGTGTATATACAACTTTAGCTGTGCTGTCAGTCTTATTTACAGAAAACATGTGACAGCTGCACTATAATATACTGTATTATTGCGGAGATTTATTAAAACCTGTGCGGTGCAGTTATCCATAGCAACCAATCAGATCGCTGCTGTCATTTTGCAGAAGGCTTTTCCTCTGCAAAGGTTTTAATAAATCCCCCCCTATATGCCCCGGTCTGACCTCTATATGACAGAACCCAGCACCAATCACCCAGCACCCACCTTATGCAGGAATTTCCACACAGCTCTGGTTCTTACACTGAAGAGATGGACACCACACTAATATATGCTTACATGCTACAATATAAAAGTTGGCAAAAAAAAGAATTATAAATATACAAAGATGGACAAGCATAGCACAGCATACAGGATGGAGGCAGGGAACCTTCACCTCCATTGCGTGCAAGACTGACTTTGCATACTAGAAATGTGGGGCAATACCTAGAAAACGGCTGGTCCACATTTAGTAAGTATAATATCTTTCTCCTGTTCACCTGCACTGTAACCTAGTGTATTGGGTTTAGTGCGAGTAAACAGCCTGTCAGTTTCTCTTTTATTACATACCGTACCCCCCTTAATGAACTATATACTGTGCCACCATTCATCTATTAATTCCCTATATATTGTGCCACCATTCATCTATGAATTCCCTATATACTGTGCCACCATTCATCTATTAATTCCCTATATACCATGCCACCATTCATCTATTAATTCCCTATATTCTGTGCCACCATTAATTTACTATATACTGTGCCACTATTATTTAACTATATACTGTGCCACCATTCATCTATTAATTCCCTATATACTGTGCCACCATTAATGAACTATATACTGTGCCACTATTATTTAACTATATACTGTGCCACTATTATTTAACTATATACTGTGCCACCATTCATCTATTAATTCCCTATACACTGTGCCACTATTATATAACTATATACTGTGCCACCATTCATCTATTAATTCCCTATATACTGTGCCACTATTATTTAACTATACCATGCCACCATTCATCCATTAATTCCTTATATACTGTGCCACCATTAACTAAACTATATACTGTGCCACTATTATTTAACTATATACTGTGTCACCATTCATCTATTAATTCCCTATATACTGTGCCACTATTAACTATACCATGCCACCATTCATCTATTAATTCCCTATATATTGTGCCACCATTAACTAAACTATATACTATGCCACTATTATTTAACTATATACTGTGCCACTATTATTTAACTATATACTGTGCCACTATTATTTAACTATATACTGTGCCACTAGTATTTAACTATATACTGTGCCACCATTCATCTATTAATTCCCTATATACTGTGCCACCATTCATCTATTAATTCCCTATATACTGTGTCACCATTCATCTATTAATTCCCTATATACTGTGCCACCATTCATCTATTAATTCCCTATATACTGTGCCACCATTCATCTATTAATTCCCTATATACTGTGCCACCATTCATCTATTAATTCCCTATATACTGTGCCACCATTCATCTATTAATTCCCTATACACTGTGCCACCATTCATCTATGAATTCCCTATATACCGTGCCACTATTATTTAACTATACCATGCCACCATTCATCTATTAATTCCCTATATACCGTGCCACCATTAATTAACTATATACTGTGCCACTATTATTTAACTATATACTGTGCCACTATTATTTAACTATATACTGTGCCACCATTCATCTATTAATTCCCTATATACTGTGCCACCATTAATGAACTATATACTGTGCCACTATTATTTAACTATATACTGTTCCACTATTATTTAACTATATACTGTGCCACCATTCATCTATTCCCTATATAATGTGCCACCATTCATCTATTAATTCCCTATATACTGTGCCACTATTCATCTATATATTTCCCTATATACCTTGCCACTATTATTTAACTATACCATGCCACCATTCATCTATTAATTCCCTATATACCGTGCCAACATTAATTAACTATATACTGTGCCACTATTATTTAACTATATACTGTGCCACTATTATTAAACTATATACTGTGCCACCATTCATCTATTAATTCCCTATATACTGTGCCACCATTAATGAACTATATACTGTGCCACTATTATTTAACTATATACTGTTCCTCTATTATTTAACTAATATACTGTGCCACCATTCATCTATTAATTCCCTATATACTGTGCCACTATTATTTAACTATATACTGTGCCACCATTCATCTATTAATTCCCTATATACAGTGGTCCCTCAACATACGATGGAATTCATTCCAAACGACCCATCGTTTGTCGAATCCATCGTATGTTGAGGGATCCGTGCAATGTAAAGTATAGGAAGCTGTACTCACCTGTCCCCGCCGCTCCGGACCAGGTCCTCACCGCTCCCGATGCTGTCCCAGGGGCTCCCGATGCTGTCCCGCTACTCCAGTGTCTTCTTCGCGATCCTCCGGCTTCTTCCGCATCTTCTGCAGGGTCCGGGCCTCGCTTTCTGGTGACGTTATTACGCTGCTGCGCCGGCGCGGCGTGCGTAGTGACGTAATAATGATGCCGGAAAGCGAGGCCCGGACCCTGGAGAAGATGCGCAAGACACCGGAGGATCGCGAAGTGGACCCGGAGCAGCGGGAATAGGTAAGCGAACCTGCCAGGGATGCTTAAACTGCTATCCGACAGCAGCTTAAGCATTTTGTGCTGTCGGATAGCAGTTAATGCGATGGCCCCGACATATAAAAGCATCATATGTCAATGCTGACATCGACATGCGATGGCCTCTGAGAGGCCATCGTATGTCGATTTTATCATATGTCGGGGCCATCGCATGTCGGGGGCTTACTGTACTGTGCCACCATTAATGAACTATATACTGTGCCACTATTATTTAACTATACTGTGCTACCATTAAGGATCTATACACAGTGCCAGAATACATAAAAATATAATGTTCCAATATAAAAAAATATATATACTGTACTTCCAAAAATTCCCTATATACTGTGCTTACATTCCTCTATTAATGTGCTTCATACAATACATACAAACACATAACATAAAGACACATACAGTACATAAGAAATATACACACATACAAAGAGACACTGACACATACATACAACATGGAATATATACTAAAAGATATAACCAACAGGCACATCATACATACAGGTACACTCATACATTCACTCACAGATATAAACACACACATATACATACATTCACTTGCTCACATTATATACACACACACAGATTCACTTGCTCACATATATACACACATATACATAGATTCACTTGCTCACATATCTATATATATATATATATATATATACACATACATAGAGATATACACACACACAGACATATACACATCATACTGACATACAATCACTCATATATACACACTCACAGTCACTTACAGTAAGGCCCCAGCCATCCCTCTCTGCATAGGCACATAAAGATACACACACACACACACACAATATCACTCACTCATATTTTCAGTTACTTACAGTAAGTTAGGGCACCATCCCCCTCTGCACAGGCTGGAGTTTCTGGCCGGGCAGACTGTGGGTGGGGCTTCTCTCTGCCTCCTCCGTGTGAAGAGAAGCAGAGAAATAGCTGATAATGACAGGGTGAGTGTCGCCCCCTTCTTGCAGGGAGGGCACAGCACCCTCCATTAAACCACATACAAATCTCTCCAGCAACGGATCCTTTTTACTGCACCTATCACCCTGAGTCTGCACCTCCTTTTGTGAGGGCACTATAAGGGCAGGTGAGGAAAAGGGCAGGGGCTCCAGCCCCCTTTTACCCCTATGTGTGCACGTCCCTGACTATTACGCTATACACCGATGATGTCATCTTGACCCTAACAGACCCTCTGAAATCTTTAGCTGCATTAAATGGACACCATAGCGGATTATAGCCGTTTGTCCTATTATAAATTAAACAGCACCAAAACGCAAGCCCTCCACCTTAACCTGTTATCCCAGACTGTTTCTCATCTTCACTCCGTATACAGCATGGATTGGAGAGAATCGTACATACAATATTTGGGGATCAAATTATCATATCCACATTCCACTTTATTCCATTCTAATTATACCCCGCTTTTATCTTCCCTAGCATCTGAGCTGGAGTCTCTTTTCAAAGCTATGATCTCCTGGATTGGCATTTAAATTGGTTTTGTTGCCAAAATTTTTGTATCTCTTCAGATCAGTCCCTATTGCCCTCCCTAATTCTTTTTTTGTAACAGCCCAGCGCATGCTCACACAGTTTATGTGGGCAAAAAAAGAAACCCCGAATTGCACACTCTACTTTCTAATTCAACACTAGCTGGTGGCCTCGGTTCCCCGAACTTGAGAGACTATTATATCTCGACTATAGTCTGATCGATGAGAGAGTGGTTGAAAGGCAGGGACTCTCTGCCCTGGGCTGAAATTGAGAATCTCTGTCCCCCCTTTTACACTACAAGATCTACTATATATTCCACTGTGGGATTTAACCCCACACACACACACACTGACTAACCCCCTAATTTAAGCAACCTATTCCACATGGCTGACTTATCTTACACAGGCCCAAACACCGATTAAAGCACCCATTGGAGAAATCCCACTAACCCTCATACAAGCTTATATCCCTAATTTACATCTCAACAATTGGTTCTTGGCAGGGTTGACTCAGGTTAGAGATTTGTTTGAGGATCACTCCCTAATGACCTTCGAGACACTTCATCATAGATTCCACCTGCGTAATGGAGATTTCTACAAATATCTCCAAGTGAGACATTTCATATCACAACTGACACAACATACCTCAGAGACGTCCTTCTATGTTACTAAATACCTGTCCTCGGACTCCAAGGGTTTAAAGCCTATTTACACATCATTCACAGGTGCTGATGACAGCCACAAATCATACCCTCTCCGCATGTGGGAGAGAGACCTAGGCCGCACTTTTACGCTAGAAGATTGGTGTCAGGCTTTTCTACATATTAAGTCAGTTCTTCAATGTGCTTCCCATGTGGAGAGTGCCTATAAAACGATTTTGAGGGGGTACTATACTCCGGACAGAATTGCTAAAGCATTCCCAGGTTCCTCAGACCTATGCTGGCATGGCTGCGGACATAGGGGCTCTTTTTAAGAGATCTGACTCATTCGCTTTTAGGCTACCCGATAGATTAGTCCTCGAAACTGGTTCTCCTCTTAATCAACTTAGAACGCATTCTACCATCACATAGGGACTTAGTTTGCCTTATCTGCATAGTTACAAAAACGGCCCTGGCTAGCCACTGGAAAACTTGCACAACCCCTAGCCTAAGTGACATATTAGGTAAAATGAATACCACCTACTCATATGAGAAAATAATTGCCTTAGGCTCTGGTACACATCAGAAATTTTACAAAAGATGGTTACTATGGATCTCTTTCTCTCATTGTTGGGATATTTAGTATTAATATAACTTAACATCTATTAAGCAGTTCCTAACCTTACAGACTGTTCCATATATTGCAGTGTTTCAGGCGTTCGCCCTAACTTGACCCATTTTAGACACATCTTTTTAGCTTTGAGAACATATATACTAGTCTGGTATACCTTTATATTACAGTTAAAGTTGTTTATCTATCTTACATTTTGGATGGTGCAATTTTGCATGAACTGCTACTCAGGTGTTTGTACTTTTGTACTTTTATACTCTTGTATTTTCGTTAACCTTTACTTACTTTCTTTTCTAGTTGATGCCTTGTTTATGTGCCTGGTTGGCATCTGTTGAACGGAAAATAACATCGTATTTGGTATCGGCGAGTACTTAAAAAAAAAGTGAACAGAAAGGAAAAAATTGAATGGGATGGCTCTCTTATACTAAAACAACAGTGTGTGGACTGGGCAACTAGTAAAACACCAACCACAGGTGTCTATAAAATAATAAATAGAAATAACAAATTTAACTAGTGCTCAAGATCTGAATATATGGCAAATGTTTTATTAAAATAATTAAACGGATATATTTGTCAACATTACACAATGCTTCCCCCAGCAGGGCCCTGCTGATATTTAGATGATATTTAGACATGGGACAGAAATGTGCCTAAATATCAACATACTAAGCTTATGCTATATACCATTTGATATCCCTGTTCCCGCACTTCCATGCCATGAGGACACCAGATTTTTTTTCTTTTTTTTTCTTTCACTGCTACCACAAACCAGCGCGCTCTCCAACAACGTAACTGGCATCTCCAATATCACTACAGACATCTCTGCATACATTCAGGTCTGCATGCTACTAGTGGGTGCAAGAACCAGGAGGCACGCACAATCACAGGAGAGGGGCGACCTCTCCTGCATATCATCATCATTATCACCATGTGCCCAGCCCCACTCTTCTGACACTAGGTCTTCACCAGTAACTGTAACATTGCTTGTCCAGCTGCAGAAACCAGGAGATCCACACTGATACAACTAGGTCTGCACCGATAATCTGCACATCACATACCCGGCTGCAAGAAACAGGAGAACGGCAATTGGGTGAGCATTAGGCAGGTAGAACAAAAAGACCCCAATAGGCGCTGCAGATTCCCACGAAGTAAACCAAACCAGAGATGAAGTGGTAATAGTGCAAAACACTGGAAGGTTTATTGTAGTAAAAACAATAAAATACAGATTACGCGTTTCGGGGGAGCCACCCCCTTCTTCAGATCAGAGTATGTACAACAAGATGCAGACAGGGTTTAAATACATGGAGACTAAGTGCCAACCACTTAAGTGGGAGGAGCTAGTCCTACATGCATCACATGGTACATTGTGTGAAAATATACAAATAAACACAAAAAACAGAAATGAGCAATTGATAACTTAAATGTAATGACAGTGAAAAAAGATTGCTGTCCGTTCCGTCATGTTACTAACAGGAAAATATACAAAAACATCAAATAAGTACATAAAAGAAAGAATGACAGCATCCGGACTGTAGAATATAAAATATAAACATCCGGGCTGTACTTCATACACCGCTCCCGACAGTATCTAGATTCAAAGCTAGATTCAAAGCTAAAGGCTATCCCCGTTCCCTGGTGCAATCCTCCTATAATAGAGCCCTTTCTCTTGACCAAGCAGAATGTTTGCTTCCTAAAATAGACCCAGCAGCTTCTAGCAATACCTACCGTTCCGCTAATTTTATAACTACCTACAGCAGAGAACATCAAGAGATTCGGAAGATCCTAACTAAACATTGGTCCATCTTACGCGCAGATCCCCATCTTAGTAGTTTCCTTCCACCTAAACCTCCAATCACATTCAGGAGGGCTCGTACTTTACGCAATCTAATAGCTCCAAGCAAATTGAAACCACACACTACACGTATATCTAGTTTCCTTGATACTACAGGGAGCTTCCGCTGTGGTATAACACGTTGTAAGTGTTGTGCAGTTATCAAGCACAAATGCAAAACTTTCACCTCTACTGCCACAGGGGAAACTTTCCCTATTAAATCCCTGCTCAATTGTGGATCGCAATATGTTATCTATCTCCTGCAATGCCCATGTGGCTTGCAGTATGTAGGGAGGACTATTAGATGCTTTAGAGAACGTCTTAATAAACACCGGAACAATACAGTTCACGGATTTCTCTTACACAGTGTTTCTCGACACCTGACGGAGAAACACAATAGTGATTTCAATTCCGTTTGTGCCACCCCCATTGAACATATCACTAAGAGTGTGAATCAGAGATATAATCTTTTGAGAAGGAGACAAAATTTTTGGATTCACACATTGGGTACTTTATCACCTAGGGGACTGAATGAGATGATTGAATGTAACTTATGATGTGCCATCTCATCCTGTCCTGTATCTTCGTAATGTTTTCCTCTGAAGTGTAATCTTTTTAATTATTATAACTATATTAATATTAATAATTTTATTAATATTTTATTAATATTATTATTATTAATATTTCTATCAACTTTTATTCTGTTTTATTTTACTTTTTGTATCGCATTTGTAATTTTAACCCTATTGATAATACTACATTATGTAGCCATGGTTTTACTGTATTCCATGGCCTGATCATTACTATTATTATTATTATTATTAGCTAAGTTTACTGTGCAGCCATGGTTTTATCACATTCCATGTTCCACTACTCAACCCTATCTTTATTTATTATTTACTATGTGTTCTATATAATCTATCATTTAATATTTAATATTTTTTATAATAATGTTTTTCTATCTTACCATCACTCATTCATTTATTTATTTACATGAGTGCACACTTTTTGCACCTTGACATGTTCTTATTTTATCACCTTTGGAGGTCAGGTATATTTTTCAGTATTTACATTTTTCCGGAACACATGTATATTGCCCACCACATGTGTTTTTTGGTTTCTTTTAGCATACCTATCTGTGGCCCCATTGATTTACGCTACAGTCTGATCTTCTTATATATGTTAGAGCCTTATCAACATCTTCTGACAGCTTAGAACGATCATGCCGACATCTCTGTATGTTCATTGGCTCCTTGTGGTCACGTGACGGCCGCTCCTTAGCGACGCGTCCGTGACCACATGTCCATTGGTTCACTGTTATCACGTGACGGGCGCTCCATAGCGACGCGTCCGTGGCAGCAGTGTTTACTTACAGACAACTGCACCAGTTGGTCCGGTGCTCAATGAAATACCGCTCCTGACGGCAGTCCGTTCACAGTACGGCCCGGATGTTTACTTTCCTCATTCCGGATACTGTCGGGAGCGGTGTATGAAGTACAGCCCGGATGTTTATATTTTATATTCTACAGTCCGGATGCTGTCATTCTTTCTTTTATGTACTTATTTGATGTTTTTGTATATTTTCCTGTTAGTAACATGACGGAACGGACAGCAATCTTTTTTCACTGTCATTACATTTAAGTTATCAATTGCTCATTTCTGTTTTTTGTGTTTATTTGTATATTTTCACACAATGTACCATGTGATGCATGTAGGACTAGCTCCTCCCACTTAAGTGGTTGGCACTTAGTCTCCATGTATTTAAACCCTGTCTGCATCTTGTTGTACATACTCTGATCTGAAGAAGGGGGTGGCTCCCCCGAAACGCATAATCTGTATTTTATTGTTTTTACTACAATAAACCTTCCAGTGTTTTGCACTATTACCACTTCATCTCTGGTTTGGTTTACTTCGTGGGAATCTGCAGCGCCTATTGGGGTCTTTTTGTTCTACCTGCCTAAAGTTTCATCAGGATTGGTTGTCTTTCCTCCCCTGTGACCTCCGGCTTGGCAGCAGTCCTACCATCTTTGCCACTTCTGGTAACCCCATTGTGGGTTGACACGCAAGTTTTCACTTGCTCTCAGGTGAGCAGCCACTACCTAGGGGTGTGTCTTAACCGACCCCCAAGTTTTTCATGTTGCTTACCCATACGGTATCACACGAGGCGCCTCCCTCCGGTCTCTCTTTTTTCTCTTTTACAGGCAATTGGGTGAGCAGTACGCTGTACCACCTATGTACTTCATAGACTTATTATACAGACTTGCTACTGTTTTACTACTACCTCAATCAGGGAAACGTTGCAGGCAATTTTGGGATGGACATTTAAACCTGTTCACTATTTATATCATTCAGCATTTTATACCATTTATCTTATCCTATCTATTTGTATATATTGATTTTATGGCAAAACAAGATGCTTCATATTATGCTTTTAAAACTCCTTTACTGAACTTCAGCAGCAAATATAAACTGTATGTATTAACAAGAAATTTTTTTTTTAAAGCATATAAAGAGTATATGACTGTACAATCCAGGATGCAACCTAGTATCATGTCCCGTATCATTAGCCAATAAGACGGTAAGCCAGGTGATAAAGGTGACCAACTCTCAGGTATCTCCCTTCTTCTTTGCTGCTCAGCAGTGTGACAAAGATAAGTTCATAATTTCTTTCACAAACAATTACCTCATATATTCCATTATTTCAATTAATTCATTTATTAATTTCATTTATTTACCCATTTATTTTCTCTCTTATTATTTTCTTCCACTTCTTACCTATAGTGTATGTTTTCACTTTTATTTTTTCCTATTAGTGGTCTGATACATTGAACTTTTACATTATATTCATTTATACATTACCCGGTTCTTATACCCTTTTTTCCTTCTATCCATATTCTGCAAAATCGCAGTTTTTTCCTCAATATTCCCTTTATTTATATTATATTTTCCCTTCATCCATTCACCTTATTATTTTTTCACCCGGTGTTATTTTCTGTTTCTTTTCCTGTATTCCCCGGTCATTCCGACCCTCATACGGTTTAACCTTAGGTTTATTTTCACTGTACTTACTTTATCTTTCTTTCCTCTCCCTTGGCGCCAACGCCGCCATTACTGCGGCTCGAGCGCTTCCTCCTCTCTCCCGGCGCGCGCGCAAGTCTCGCGTGACTTGCTGACAGAGCGGTCATCCTCTGTCTAACGTCCTTGGGATCTTGTCATTCTCCTCAGAGTGACGGAACCCGGCGGACGCGTCGTCCATTGGCAACAGATTGCTACATTACCACCACAGTATCCTTCATATATATAGATACTCGTTTCACTTCCCTCCTGTTAGACAGTCTTACAATTTTCTTTCCTTATCCTGTACTGCCACCTTGTGGCAGTTTCCAGTAATTTTCTCCATTTATTCCTCTCATAAATTCTTACTTACTATTGTAACCCATTATTTGTTATAATAATAAATTGCTCCTTTATATATAATTAATCATACATTAATTAACTACTTATTATTCCTTATCCATATTTATATAGATATTTTGTCTCCTCACAATGTCTGCTGAGAATAATACCTCATCTACTGAAAATGTTTTATCAGAGAATTTACAATCTCTGGTGGATGCTTCAATTTCAAAATCTATAAATACAGCGGTTCAAACCGTGGTCTCTGCATTACAGAATTCTATTGACCAATCAGTTGCTCTCGCGTTAGCACGCTCGCAATCCGCAACTATTACTAATTTACCTATGAGTAATTTACCTCCCATGACTCCATCAGATCAATTCTGGTCTCCAAAGTAGTCGGTGTCCCAACTGGCTAAGGGACTTCAAGGGCCAGGTAAGGCGAAATCTAAAAAACGCCACTCATCAGACGGCCCATATTCCTCTAAGATTGAAAAAATTACCTCTGGAATGCGCCAAGAGTCCCACTCTACTGAGCGCAAGCAGACATCCATCAGTAGTGGTTCCCATAAGCCTCATAATTCACCCTCATCCCATGAGGAGGATGATACTAGTAAGACTAAAAAATCGAGCTTCAGAGCTAAACCGGTCTCCTACCGAGTTCCCTCCTCTGATGAGTCGAACGACTCCGATATAGAGGACATGGATCAGATAGATACTTTATGTCTCGGAGGACAGTTATTCTAATCATGACAACCCTGGCAGTCAGGAAGAAAATATGCTAACTGAATCCGGAGATACATATTTTAACCCAGCTTTAATATGCCACCCCCCGATCTGGGGAATGGCTTCCAAATTCTAAAGTGGCCGAATTTTTCTCCCTATGGGCCAACAAACCTCTGGATAAACCAGCACGTAATAAGTTGAAGGCAGAATGCCCTAGGCCAACACTGCCGAATAATGCTTCTTGCACCCCAGAGTTGGACCCTTTAATTTCCAAATTTCTCTTTAAAACGGGAAAAAAAAACAAAAAGGGGATAGATAGGAGCTTCCAGTCTTGTCAAGACAAGCTGATGGACCTTATGGGTCCACTGACTAAGATATTGGACCTAGCTGAAGAAGCATCCAATTCCAATACTCCGGTAAATACGGAAGCCCTCAAAGGGTGGGCCAAAAGGGCCATAGGTTTTTTCGGGAACGCAAACGCTTCCCTCTCTAACGAACGAAAACGTTCCATTCTTTTAAAAATTGACCCCCAACTGGAACCCCCTAACCCCACCAAAGGCATGCTCTTTGGGGAAGATTTTATTAAGGAGTTAAATAAATATGTGGGCCTATTTTCCTCTCTGAACAAGGCCCAAATATCCATGAAAAAAGTTTTTTCACAACGTGTTTTTGGAAAGGCCGGGAAAGGACGGAGCCGTTTTTCCGGCCGATCCTCTCAACATAAATACACCAGAGGCTCCTATCCCCAACCATCCTCTCAATTTTCAGGGTCCTCCTCCGCCCCCCTCCCTTTTTTCCCTACAGGGGCAGACCATGGCGGGCTAGAGGTCAAAGAGGATACCCTCGTTCAAGACCTCCCACAGGTAAATCTTCCACAGTCTTCTTCCCAAAATATTCCCCTAGGGGGAAGACTCCTGCATTTTTCCCACAATTGGCATACAATTACATCCGACTTTTGGATTCTAAACACGATCAAGGGTTACCAAATAGAATTTGTCTCCCTTCCCCTCCAAACTTACCTACCACATCTAATTCAATTCTCTCAAGCAGACAGGACTCTTATAGACCGAGAAATCAGAGATTTGATTGCCCAACGAGCAATTATTCCAGTTCAACCCCACTCACCAGGTTTCATCAGCAACCTATTTCTGGTAAAAAAAGAAAGACGGGGGTCACAGACCAGTGATCAATCTGAAATTGTTGAACAACTTAGTGGTCTATCGCCACTTCAAAATGGAGGGCATTCACTTACTAAGGGACATTTTAATGAAACACGACTGGCTAATAAAAATAGACTTAAAGGATGCATATCTAACAGTTCCAATTCATCCTTCTTCCCAAACCTTCCTTCAATTCCTGTGGGAAGACCAGAGATGGCAATTCACTTGCCTCCCTTTCGGCCTGTCATCAGTCCCGTGGTGCTTTACAAAACTAATGAAACCAGTAGTTGCCTCTCTCAGAATTCGAGGAGTTCGTCTTATCATCTATCTCGACGATATTCTCCTTATGGCCCAGTCAAAAGAGTTACTTTTGCTCCACATGAGTTGGACTCTGACTCTTCTGACTCATCTGGGTTTTCTTATAAATCACAAGAAATCAGTTTTAACCCCTTCTCAAGATCTGGAATTTTTAGGCTTCATGATCAACACCCAGTTGACCACTCTGAGCCTTCCCCCAAGAAGATTGAAGACTATTCGGAAGGAAATCCGACAAATTCTCCGCAAGGACATAATTTCCTTGAGGACGATAGCTCGAATAGTGGGGCTCTTATCAGCCTCGATCCAGGCCATCTTCCCAGACCCTCTTCATTACAGGGCTCTCCAACGTTTAAAGATTCGCAATTTAAGAGAAGGTCTCCGTTATTCAGACGAGATTCCCCTATCTTCAGAGGCCAAAGAAGAACTTCTTTGGTGGCTCGCTCACATAGATGCCTGGAATGGCAAGGCAATCTTCCATCCGAATCCAGACATCATTATAGAATCGGATGAGAGTCTTTCCGGATGGGGAGCTCACTGCGGTTCTCTTTCGACTGGGGGAAGTGGTCCCCAACAGAGGCCCAATTACACATAAATTGTCTGGAACTGCTGGCAGGATTTTTTACATTAAAAAGTTTTGATAAAAACTCCTCCCATTGTTGTGTCCTCCTTCGCATGGACAACATTTCCGCTGTCCAGTACATCAATCACTTGGGAGGTACAACATCCAAGATTCTTGCGGACTCTGTCAAAGATTTGTGGCATTTTTGTCTGGACAGACAGATAACCCTGAAAGCGGAATATCTACCTGGAATTTCCAATTCAGTAGCGGATTGGTATTCTCGCTACCTTACAGATTACATCGATTGGAAGCTTCTCTCCCCAATCTTTCAGGAACTCAATTCTCTATGGGGTCCTCTTCACATGGACCTCTTTGCCTCCCGTCTGAACTGAGTGTCTCTATTGCCTCTATTTTTCTCTATTGCCTCTATTTTTCAGTTGGCGTCCAGACCCTGAAGCTCTAGGCGTAGACGCTTTCCTGCAATTTTGGCCTCAGAAAACCCTATACGCGTTTCCTCCGTTCAATCTCATCCTTCGAGTCTTATTCCAAACCGCAATTCAGAAATCTACTCTGGTTCTTATCACTCCTCTTTGGCCAACTCAATTGTGGTTTCCCCAAATCCTACATCTCCTCATAGACCTTCCTTGTCTTCTTCCATCCACTCACGATCTTATCCTAGATCCTCAAGGGAATTGTCATCCTTTGATAATGTCAGACCAACTACTTCTGGTGGCTTGGATGATTTCGGGTCACCAAGATCTAATCTCCAATTTTCAAAATCGACTCAAGACATCCTTTCAGATGCATGGACCCCGGGTACCAAATCAGCTTACCGATCAGCCTGGGGAATTTAGTCTCATTGGTGCGATCAACGACATCTGGATCCCTTAAGAACATCTATATACCACATCTTAAATTTCTTATCAGCCTCTTTTGATGCTGGCAAAGCCTATATACCGATTAATCTCTATCGTTCAGCAATTTCTTCTAAACACCTTCCGATAGATTCCATTCCGGTGGGTAAACACCCTTTAGTTTGTCAACTCCTTAAAGGTATTCGCTTTCGCAGACCTCCTGTACCTAAATATACTTCTACATGGAATATAAATATTATTCTCGACATGTTCATTTCTTGGGAAGATAATGATTCTTTATCATTAAAATTCCTATCATTCAAACTTACCACTCTCTTATGTATTATTTCGATTAAAAGAGTCTCCGACGTAAGATCAAGGCGTTGTTTTTTCCATATATCGGCGTACGAAAACAAATCTCCATTCTGTTTTTTAGCCTTCTTTTCCTAATCAGGAGAAACTTTGCATAGTCCGCTGTCTCCGTTCCTATGAATCCAGAACTGAACCTCTTCGAGCTCCATCATCTTCCCAATTATTGATTTCCTTTTGCAAACCTCACGCTCCCGTATCCTCTCCCACTCTTGCTAGATGGGTCAAACAAACCATGCATTTAGCCGGTATCGATATATCCAAATTTACGACTCATTCTACCAGAAGTGCAGTCTCAACCAAACTTTTCCAATCTGGCGCTTCCCTTTTGGATTTGTTAAAAGCGGCCAATTGGTCTTCTGATTCTACTTTCAAAACCTTTTACTTCAGACCTGAATCCCATGTTTCTATGTTGTTATTGCAATGGTCACTTATGTCATGTCGCATTTAGGAAACCCCTATGGTGCCAGAACAGCAAAAAAAAAAAAAAAACCCCAGATGGCATACTATTTTGGAAAATACACCCCTCAAGGCACATAACAAGGGGTCCAGTGAGCCTTAACACCCCACAGGTGTTTGACGACTTTTCGTTAAAGTCGGATGTGTAAATGTAAAAAAGTTTTTTTTCCCAAATTTACCATTTTTACAAAGGGTAATAGAAAATACCCCAAAAATTTGTAACCCCATTTCTACGGAGTATGGAAATACCCCATGTTAGGACGTAAAATGCTCTGTGGGCGACCTACAGTGCTCAGAAGAGAAGGAGTCACATTTTGCTTTGGGAAAGCAAATTTTGCTGAAATGGTTTTTGGGGGCATGTCGCATTTAGGAAGCCCCTATGGTGCCAGAACAGCAAGAAAAATTACATTTTGCATTTTCATGGACCACCGTTCCAAAAATCTGTCAAACACCTGGGGAGCGTAAATTCTCACTGTACCCCTTATTACATTACATGAGGGGTGTAGTTTCCAAAATGGAGTCACTTGAGGGGGGTTCCATTGTTCTGGCACTATGGGGGCTTTGTAAACACACATGGCCTTCAATTCCGGACAAACTTTCTCTTCAAAAGCCCAATGGCGCTCCTTCTCTTCTGAGCATTGCAGTTCGCCCGCAGAGCACTTTACATCCACATATGGAGTATGTTCTTACTCAGAAGAAATGGGGTTACAAATTTTGTGAGGCTTTTTTTTTTTTCCTATTTTCCCTTGTGAAAATGAAAAAATTTTGGGTAACGCCAGCATTTTTTTTTCATTTTCCCATCCAACTTTAAATGGTAACTTTCATTAAAGCTATTGCACTCCTTATGGTAAATAAAAAATATTTCTATATACTTTGTTTAAAAAAAATGAAGTTTTTTATGTTTTATTTGTGCTTAAAAAAGCTCAAGAGCACATTTCCCCACCTCATACACAGACTTTGGACCAAAGTCCAAACAGAGGAAGTGTATCCTGGAGTGCTGAGGGGGGGTCCAACCAACAGCATATGGCAGGTAAGTGTGAAAGGAGCTATGATTGGATGAGGCTGGACACCCCCCCCCCCCCCTCAGTTCTCTAGGCTGCACTTCCTGTGTTTGGGCTTCGGTCTAAAGTCTGTGTATGAGATGGGGGTAAATGTGCTCTTTTTTAAGCAGAAATAAAACATTGAAAACTTAATTTTTTTAAACAAAGTATATTAGAAATATTTTTTATTTACGATAAGGAGTGCAATAGCAAAAAAAAAATTTTTATGAGAGTTACCATTTAGCGAAAATTTGTCAAACATCTGTGAGGTGTTAAGGCTCACTTGTTACATTCCGTGAGGGGTGTAGTTTCCAAAATGGAGTCACAAGAGGGTATTTATTGTTTTGCGTTTATGCCAGAACCACTGTAAAATCAGCCACCCCTGTGAAAATCATCAATTTAGGCCTCAAATGTACATAGTGCACTCTCACTCCTGAACCTCGTTGTGCGTCCGTAGAGAATTTTACGCTCCACATATGGGGTATTTCCGTACTCAGGAGAAATTGTGTTAAAAATTTTGGGGGTCTTTTTTTTCCTCTTGTGAAAATGAAAAGTATGGGGGCAACATCAGTATGTTAGTGTAAAAAAATAAATAAATAAAAAACATTTTTTACACTAACAGGCTGGTGTAGACCCCAACTTTTCCTTTTCATAAGGTGTAAAACGAGAAAAAAGCCCCCCAAAATTTGTAACGCAGTTGCTCTCGAGTACAGAAATACCCCATATGTGGCCCTAAACTGTATCCTTGAAATACGACAGGGCTCCGAAGTGAGAGAGTGCCATGCGCGTTGAGGACTTAATTTGGGATTGTATAGGGGTATTCTACGCCAGAGATTCCCAAACAAGGTGCCTCCAGCTGTTGCTAAACTCCCAGCATGCCTGGATAGTCAGTTGCTGTCTAGGAGTTTGCACTTTGGTGGAAAATTTGCCGCAGCTCAAACTTGAAGCAGGAAACTCACTGTAAACCCTGTTGCAAAACTACAACTCCCAGCATGCACTGACAGACCGTTCATGCTGGGAGTTGTACTTTTGTAACAGCTCGAGGCACACTCAGTATTTTCCAACCAGTGTGGCTCCAGCTGTTGAAAACTACAACTCTCAGTATGTACTGGTCGCCGAGGGACATGCTGGGTGATGTAGTTATGCAACAGCTGGAGATACCCAACTACAACGCCCAGCATGGAGAAAGAGCCGTTTGCTGTTCGTGCATGCCAGGAGTTGTAGTTTTGCAAGATTTAGAGGGCCACAGTTTAGAGACCACTACACAGTGATCTACAAACTGTGGCCCTCCAGATGTTGCAAAACTACAAATCCCAGCATGCCCAGAAAGCAAACTGCTGTGTGGGCATGCTGGGAGTTGTAGTTTTGCAAGATCTAGAGGGCCACAGTTTAGAGACCACTGCACAGTGATCTCCAAACTGTAGCCCTCCAGCTGTTGTAAAAGTACAAATCCCAGCATGCCCAAACAAACAGCTGTGTGGGCATGCTGGGAGTTGTAGTTTTGCAACATCTGGAGGGCTACAGTTTAGAAACCACTGTATAGTGTTGCTATGTTGCTAGGCAACAACTCACTGCCCGTTCTGCCCAGACTACAGTGGGTAGGCAGAGTGGGGGAATCAAACTTCAACCCCCCCCCGATCTGCTATTGGTCGGTCACTTCTGACTGACCAACAGCAGGGATATCCCTCCTATCCCTTCAGGGGGGGGGGTGTCTTGGACACTCCATATGCCCCTTATTTTCCGGGTCACCGGAGACCCGTATGACCCGGAATCGCCGCAAATTTGCGGTGGTCACCGACATTGGAGGGTCTAAGGACCCCCCAGGGGTCTGCACGGGGTGCCTGCTGAATGATGGGATGGTCCGGTCCCCGCCCGGTGAGTGGCGGCGATCGGGATTCCCACGGGTGTACAGGTATGCCCTGGGTCCTTAAGTACCAGGAAGCCAGGGTGTACCTGTACGCCCTTGGTCTCTAAGTGGTTAAAAAAAGTATTGGTACTCATGCTCGGTCTTAAAAAAAAGTCTGGAAAAAAAAATGGTAAGGGGACATCCCTAATAACTAGATTTATTTGGCATGACTATTTGTCTTACAAGTAGAGAATTTCAAATCTAGAGAAATGCAAAAAAACACTGCATGTCTAAACAAAATGTACTACTAATATAAAGTACAATATGTCACAAAAAACCTCAAGCATAAAAAAACTAAAAAAGTCAATTCTAGTTTTCACAGTTCACCAGTTTGTACGAAGGCGTACAGTAAGTATTCTAGTTTGTATAAAGTAAATAAACAACAGAGAGAAGGGAGCTATTTGAAAAAATACACAATAAATCTTTATTGAAGAAAATTTACACATTCAAAGCAGTGTATGAATAAAAACATTATAAAACAGGAGGAATAGACGACAAAGAGGCGGCAAAACCTGGGACAAAACACTTGTCAAGCAGTAATGGATATAATTCATAAAAGTACCATGTAAACAGAAAGATGTATAGCAGCTGAAAATTTAAGTGTGCAAAATGGCAGGGAATCTGGACAACATAAGTCCTAAAGTGCAGGTGCAATTCACTATCTGCCACAATAAGCACAAGAGTAGTGAAGCTGAACAAACATCATTTACAACTATTACATACCAAATTATGTAAAGAAGTACTGCAAGTCCCAGGATGCCGCCACCCCTGAGATATGGGAAAAGGATATTTCAGACAGAAAAAGTAAGAAATTTATGAGAGATTCAAATGATGTAGCAGTAGGTCGTGTCTACAAATGGCCCCGCCCACAACCAGATAATAATCGAGGGGGCCCGAGATCTCGTTCTAGATCTAGCTCTATCTCTTCAATGTCTTCAGCAAGTGAGAGCAGCTCTGGGCATGGGCGATTTAACTATCGTAATCGTCAACTGAAAAGGAAAAATGAAATTCCTCAAACCTCAGTAAAACGTAAACCAGAATCACAAGCTGGACTAACTCCTGGAGACGCTAATCTCAAGGTAATCAATCTATCTAGCTATCAATTTTCTGAAGTTGATCTGTCAGTTCTTGCCAAAGGTTTAACCTTTTCACCATCCGCCAACTTTGATCTCTTTACAGCAGTAAAGGACCTACATTTATTTGCACGGTCACTGATTTTTAAAAAGTGGTTTCACAGAAGGGAATTGGAGGAATTCTCAACAGTAGAAGAAAGGGCAGCACTTTGTATTTTGGATGAACTGTTACTGGAACAGGACACACCCCTAGAACAGCAGGTACCTCAGAGTATTAAAAAACGATCCCAAAAATTCCTCCCATTATCTGTATGACCACCTGTTGAACTATTTGTAAAATTAGTAACAAATGAATTTCAAAAATTGGCCAAAACTATTTGTAATGATAATCTAACACATCAACAGCAAGAGTCACTTAGACGTCTTTGTAGTCTACCTGACATTGTGTATAAACCCACAGATAAGGGGGGCAATATAGTGGTGTGGCCCCAAAAAATGTATGAGGCTGAGGCATACCGTCAGCTGAGAGATCAAGAAACTGACCTATAATCCCTTGTCTTCTTTCCAATCTAGTCTGCACCACATCTTGGATGCGGCAAAAACAGCTAGTACAATCTTTAAGGAAATGGCTGATGTGTTAAAAGTTACACACCCTATGATACCCACGTTATATTTATTACCTAAGGTGCACAAAAATCAGACACGCCCCCCAGGTAGGCCTATAATTTCTGGGAATTCCAGTCTCACTGAAAATGTGGCAAAGTTTATTGATTGTAAGCTTAAACCACTCGTTGAATGCCTACCTTCCATCATCAGAGACACCACTGAACTACTACAAAGGATTGAGGGAATCCATCTAGAACCGGATACCCTATTGGTCACTTTAGGCATCGAGTCATTGTATACCAGCATTCGACATACAGACGGCATTACAGCACCACAATTTTTCCTGGAAACCCGCAGTTACTCACAAGACATGGTGAGATTCATTTTCATTTGTTAGAATTCACTTTAACTCACAATTTTTTTACGTTTAACGGGTCTCTCTTCCTGCAGCTCCAGGGGACAGCCATGGGGGCGGCCTGTGCGCCGTCCTACGCTAATCTGTTCCTTGGGGCCTGGGAGAGGGACCTGTTCCTGGCGGATCATGGGGACGTCTCGATGGATCGCGTCCTATTTTGGGCGCGCTACATCGATGACGTCCTCATGATCTGGCAGGGTGATTCTTTTCAGTTAACTCAGTTTATTTCATTTTTGAACCAAAACTGAAGGAACATCCGGGTGACATACAGCCACGATGCTAACCGTGTACAATTTCTTGATGTACTCATAGAGCGTGACTCTACTGGACATCTACAGACCAACGTATTTCGTAAAGAGACATCGGTAAATTCTTACTGACATGCTTCAACGGCACATCCTCCACACATGATAAGAGCAGTACCTTACGGGCAATATCTTCGGGCCAGGAGAATTTGCTCCACTGAATCGACATTCCATCAGCAGGCAGATGATTTAAGACAACGCTTTAAGGACAGAGGATATAGCAATCGGAATATCAAGAAGGCCTACAATCGTGCTAAAGTTCAACAAAGATCCCAACTTCTACGACCTAAACAACCACTACCTACTAATGAGCAGGTACGTTTTGTCACTAAATTTAATGTACAGTGGCATCAAATGTACCAATGTATGGAGAAGTTCTGGCCCATACTGACGGTTGATCCCATTTTAAAACAGTATGTGACAGACAGACCAGCAATAACGGCACGTAGAGTGCAGAATCTCAAAGATATGTTGGTTAAAAGTGAATATATCCCTATACCATCACATCCATTTGGGATAGTGAATCAGCGGTTAGGGTGTGTACCATGTGGACGGTATGTGGCCTGTCCAAACATTGAGCGAACTTCTGTTTTTACAGATTCTTCAGGCTCAAGACAATTCTCTATTCGACACTTCATCACCTGCTCAACAAAAGGTGAAACAGGTGAAAATCTATTATGCAACTTGCCCTTGTACCAAGATATATGTGGGACTTACCACTCGGGCCATGAAAATCCGTGTAAGGGAGCATGTGTGGGACATCAATCTGGCACGGGCAACAGAGGTCTTAGAAGATCTGAAACCGTTAGCGAAACATTTCAAGCAAATGCACAACTGTGACCCTTCTATATTAAAGATCCGTGGAATCGACCACATAGACCTAGGTATGCGAGGTGGGGATATCGGGAAAATACTGGCCCAATGTGAGAGCCGGTGGATCTGGCGCCTCAACACTACTCAACCATGTGGTTTAAATGAGGTTCTTAGCTTTGCTCCCTTCTTGTGATTAGGATGAAGATTGTTTCTCTGACTGACCCCCCTCTTAGATGGTTTCCTTGTAACTAGTGGTTTTCATCTTTATTGTATGGACAGGTTCTGTTCAATTTTATTTGGTTTTAATGCAATTGTCTTTTTCTTTCTTATGTTTTTCCAGATTATGTCACAGTGCTATGTTTTCTTCTCATGAGAGTGTTTATGAATATGGAATCGTACTCCTCGGATCCCTGATATATCTCTAGCCAACCATTAGACATATTGACTTGTTTATTCCTTTTGGGATGGAGCGGCATAGGGGCTCTTGAAATGTTCATTGGAGCATGTTAATATATATTTTTTCACAATATATTTGTCACTTCACCTCATGTGTGCTGCACTTTTTAAGTTTTTTCACGCTTTTTTGCATGTCTTTGCCACTTATTACGTTGTTGGTTGGCCTCCGCGCATGGTTGTATGTGCACTACATCCATGCGATAAGCGGTGGTCGCCCAACAATTACTGTACATTAATGTGTTAAAATGATCTTATTTATATATATTCTTTCATCCAATATTCACTTATTAATATTATTTTTATTTATGTATGGTTATATTTTACACCACATAATTTTACCCCCAAATACACATTCTTCTCACTCCTTCACACATATAATATATATCTATATCTATATATATATATATATATATATATTTTTTTTTTTTTATATATATATTCTTTTATTTACCTACACCATCATCACTTATTAAATTTATTCATTAATTGTTATTTACATCACATACAATGTTATTATTTCCCTTCATATCATCGCACTTCATATTCATTTATCTATATTTTCTTATGTATATGTGTATGTATATATATTTGTATATATATTTGTATGTATGGGTACAGTGTATTTTTATATATATTTTCTTATTAATGTAAATTTTGTATATTTTACATATATGTGAAAGATGTACTATCTTTCCTTTTTTCTTTATGCCTATATATATACACATATATTGTTTCATATTAATATTTATTTTTATTATGTTGCCCTTTTATATTAATTACTATCGTATTTATGCTGCATCTCTTTATCCCATTTTGGTTTAATTCTGGAGCACTTAGTACTCACTTTATCGTCAGTACTGGGTGCGATACCTTGATTTACCCACTAGGGGTCCTCGGTATACTTTTCCCTTGCGAACGCGTCCTGCTCTGTCCCTCCCCGGCCGCCGTACTCCCGGATCTCGCATCTCTATGTGCCGCTCATGTGACTTTGTTGCATGGGCGTCACATGACGCGGGCTTCCGGGATGCGGCCGCCGGTGATGGCGCAGAGCGGATCGCTTTATACAGGTGTTAGAGGTTAGTAATCCGTACATTTGCTCTGTGATTGGTCATATATTATATAAATACCCATAGTTGCTTGGATGCCGTCACCCCCGGATGAAGGTCAGCGGACCAAAACACGTGTAGGGGTGGCGGCATCCTGGGACTTGCAGTACTTCTTTACATCATTTGGTATGTAATAGTTTGATGTTTGTTCAGCTTCACTACTCTTGTGTTTATTGTGGCGGTTAGTGAGTTGCACCTGCACTTTAGGACCTATGTTGTCCAGATTCCCTGCCATTTTGCACACTTAAATTTTCAGCTGCTATACATCTTTCTGTTTACATGGTACTCTTATGAATTATATCCATTACTGCTTGACAAGTGTTTTGTCCCAGGTTTTGCCACCTCTGTCGTCTATTCCTCCTGTTTTATAATGTTTTTATTCATACTCTGCTTTGAATGTGTAAATTTTCTTCAATAAAGATTTATTGTGTATTTTTTCAAATAGCTCCCTTCTCTCTGTTGTTTATTAAATTTTTTGGAGTCTAGTTGGCTTTTTTTGTTACAATAATAGGGCTCTCCAATGGTACAGCATCCCATCTCTCATTTGAGAAATTACTTTAGTTATTTTCCCATTGTTGTGTCTATTGTGGGTGGATGTTTGTATGTGCCCTAGATATATAGAAATCGTCGATGCATGTTTTCTGTATTCTAGTTTGTATAAAGGCGTTCAGTAAATATTCTAGTTTGTACGAAGGCGTTTAGTAAAAACTGGTTTTAACTAGGAAAAAACAGTCAATACTAGTTTTTACAAAGGCATTTATTCAAAACTAGTTTTCACTAGGGAAAACCAGTTTTAACTAAAAACTAGTTCAAAAAAATAAAGGGAACACTAAAAATAACACAATGTAACAAAAAGATAAAGGGGAACACTAAAAACAACACAATGTAACTCCAAGTCAATCACATTTCTGTAAAATCACACTGTCCACTCGGGCAGTAAGACTGATTGACAATCAATTTCACATGCTGTTGTGCAAATGGAATAGACAACAGGTGGAAATTAGTCAATTAGCAAGACCCCCCCCCCCCCCCCCAATGAAGGAGTGGTTCTTCAGGTGGTGACCACAGATCACTTCTCAGTTCCTATGCTTCCTGGCTGATGTTTTGGTCACTTTTGAATGCAGGCAGTGCTTTCACTCTAGTGGTAGCATGAGACGGAGTCTACAACCAACACAAGTGGCTCAGCTAGTGCAGCTCATCCAGGATGGCACACCAATGCGAGCTGTGGCAAGAAGGTTTGCTGTGTCTGTCAGCGTAGTGTCCAGAGCATGGAGTCGCTGCCAGGAGACAGGCCAGTACATCAGGAGACGTGGAGGAGGCCGTAGGAGGGCAACAACCCATCAGCAAGACCGCTACCTCTGCCTTTGTGCAAGGAGGAGCAGGAGGAGCACTGCCAAAGCAATACAAAATGACCTCCAGCAGGCCACAAATGTGCATGTGTCCACTCCAACAGTCAGAAACAAACTCCATGAGGGTGGTATGAGGGCCCGATGTCCACAGGCGGGGGTTCTGCTTACAGCCCAACACCGTGCAGGATGTTTGGCATTTGCCAGGGACAACCAAGATTGGCAAATTCCCTACTAGCACCCTGTGCTCTTCACAGATGACAGCAGGTTCACACTGAGCACGTGACATAGTCTGGAAACGCCGTGGAGAAACTTCTGCTGCCTGCAACATCCTCCAGCAGGAGCGGTTTGGTGTGGGTCAGTAATGGTGTGGGGTGGCATTTCTTTGGGGGGGAGCACAGCCCTCCATGTGCTTGCCAGATTTAGCCTGACTGCTGTTAGGTACCGAGATGAGATTCTCAGACCCCTTGTGAGACCATATGCTGGTGCGGTTGGTCCTGGGTTCCTCCTAAAGGACAAGTCTCACAGTAAAAAATTGTTCAGCTTTTAGTGCAGAAGGTAAAGTTATATAGGTTTGTAAATCACTTCCATTACCAATGCTGCTTAGAAACAAGCTTTTTCTGCAATCTTCTATCTGACAGGAAATTCAGCTGTTCCAGGTTTTCATGACTTTCGACCCCCTATTCATGCTGTTATCAGCAGCATCCCGGGGCCGTGACGTGACAATTACCCAGAAAACCCCTGTGCTGCAGAGAGCTCCCTGTGCTCGGCCTTAGCCCCTCCCATCTGATGAATATTCACACTGTCCTCCCTCTGTTCTGCAGTGATTGGCTGAGCAGCACTGCCTATATGCCGGCTGATTCAGATCATAGCAGCCCCAGCAAACAGGCTGCCAGTGTAGCGCTGTCACACTGAGCACTGGGGAGAGAGGAGTGCAGGGCAGAGAAGGGGGGAGGTGATTGTGCCACTGTAAAGCTGTTTCACTGAGAGGAGGAGGGGGAGGGAGCGATTTTACAGTGTAAAACTGCAGCTTCAACTCCAGGGTCCCTCTCTCTGAGCACTGAGATTAGTTTGTTTCCTCGTGGCCACCCTGCTGTATAGGGCTATGATTGGAGCTCAGTGTTATGTGGGAGTGAGCTGGCAGAGCTGTGGGAGTGACTAACATAAGTTAGGGGTAGTAACAAGCTCTCTGCTCAGGCAGCCGAGAGCAGGAAATGTGAGCAGTGCATGCAGGGAAATGTAGTCTTTGAGATCACAGGCATAGCCACCATAACCAGAAAGTAACAGGAATTTATGAGCTGAATAGCCGGTGAATGGGGGCCGTAAAAAAAATCACAAACATGTCAGAGAGGTGGTAGGTGAATATACTATGGAATGGCTAGGTATTTTTTTTTTTCTTTGCTGCATGGGATATCTTCTTAATGCAAGACAATGCTAGACCTCATGTGGCTGGAGTATGTCAGCAGTTCTTGCAAGAGGAAGGTGTTGATGCTATGGACTGGGCCGCCCGTTCCCCAGACCTGAATCTGACTGAGCACATCTGGGACATCATGTCTTGCTCCATCAACCAATGCCACGTTGCACAACAGACTGTCCAGGAGTTGGCGGATGCATTAGTCCAGGTCTGGGAGGACATTCCTCAGGAGCCCATCTGCCACCTCATCAGGAGCATGCCCAGGCATTGTAGGGAGGTCATACGAGCACATGGAGGCCACACACACTACTGAACCTCATTTTGCCTTGTTTTAAGGACATTACATCAAAGTTGGATCAGCCTGTAGTGTGGTTTTCCATTTTGATTTTGAATGTGACTCCATATCCAGACATCCATGGGTTTATAAATTTGATTTCGATGAATAATTTTCGTGTTATTTTGTTGTCAGCACATTCAACTATGTAAAGAGGAAAGTATTTCATATGATTAGTCAATTCATTCAGATCTAGGATGTGTCATCTTAGTGTTCCCTTTATTTTTTTGAGCAGTGTACGACATCCAGCGATTCCCCCTGGTCCAGTCTGGAGCTCACCTCCTCATAAAAGCTGACACCTCAATCATGCCGGATCGGCAAGATTGTAGTGCAGTGCTCCATGCTAAGAGCAGAGAGGAGGTGGAGAGGGGGCGTGCCGCTGCGGGAGTCGGCCGGCCCATCCGACTGTGGCCCGGCATCAGAATAAAGTAAGAATTTTTCTTTACAGGCCATGGCAAATGTGAGTAAAAGCACCTGCATTTACTGCACATTCTTCTCTATGCAATGATAACTGTACGGTGGTGACAGTTGCGCTTTAATGCTTCTTCACTGCCGTCCTGTTTTAGTAGTTTAAATGCTTTATTTTTGTCATTTATTGCCCCCTTAACATTTATATTTGTCCACACTGGTTTTCTTTTATTTCTGACCCTTTTATTCCCATAAGGTATATACCTCTTACAGTGAGAATTTAAAATATTCTTAAAAGTCTCCCATTTAGTGTCAGTATTTTTTTTTTGAGGACATTATCCCATTTTATATTGTTAAGGGTTTCCCTGAGTTGATCAAACTTTGCCTTCCTAAAGCTCATTGTTTTTGTGGCCCCTCGAGAGGGTTCCCCTTATTGCAGAACAAGTTTTAATGTTAATATTATGATCACTATTCCCTAAGTGCCTTCTACCTGCACATTAGTTACTCTGTCAGGTCTGTTGGTTAATATTAAGTCTAGTAGGGCACCCCCTCTGGTTGGGGCCCTACTGGATGTAACTCAGGATCAGTAAATGGCTTTGTCCAAGCTGGCACAGGCATGGACAAAGTCCTGTAAGTGAGGTGGGGCTAGCACTCCTCTGTGCTCTCTCCTGTTTGATAGGACTCCTCTGTGCTCTCCCGTCTGATGGGGCTCCTCTGTGTGCTCTCCTGTCCTATCAGACAGAGGAGTGCTAGCCCACCCTCACTTACTTGACTTTGTCCATGCATCTGCTTCAGCTTGGACAAAGCCATGATTTCTATAAAAAGTTAATAAAACTTTCTTATGAAGTATATTGGAAAGGGTAATATTTTGCAGAGATGTACAACATATAAAAGGTTTTTGAATCTGGCAGTTCCCATTTAAAGTATATCTATTAAAAGTTACATTTTAAGGGTTCATGTTTATTTAGTAAACCACTTTTCTCCAGGTGCCAAAACGACAAGGCCGCATGGCAGCTCCTTATATGTATAATTATTTCTTTGCATCTCAATTGGTCTATGTTGCCTGGTGGATAGGTTTTGATCTCTCTAACGTAGCCACGGCTCGGGCTGGAACACTAATGGGATCTTATGAGAGCCTCACCAGCGCACTGTATAGATCTTCCTCTGCTTCCGCTTTCCTTTGCCCCATTAGAACAGTGGCTGTATTTTGATTTGTGGTGTCTAAGTGCTTCCCACAGCTTACTGTCTCTCTCATAGAGCCCCTCTGTGGGCAAATGTACACTTCTCCCAACTGCATGATTTGCCAACTGCCAGCTTCTGGGCGTAGCCAAGGAGTTAAATTTGTTACTCACTTGTTTGTTGAGGATCATAAATTTCTGTCCTTTACTGACATACAATCTAACTTTCAAATCCCCAAACTGCTTTTTTTCCCCCTGTACCTTCAATTGAGACACAAATAGAGCACAATTTTGTACCCTTGAAGGTGGAGCTGCTCTTGGGCTTTACTGATTTCTCCAAGCAACTTACCCAGACCTATGCTATTTTGCAATCTGTTGGACCGAGTCCATTTGCTGTTGGTTTCTTGAAATGGGAAGCGGATACACCTGCGCTTACTACGAATCAGTGGAGAGAGGAGGAAAATACGTATTCAATTTATATGTTTAAAATTGTCTTCTTCTGACCCCTATAACTTTATTCTTCCGCGTATGGGTTGGTATGAGGGCTCATTTTTTGCGTCACGATCTGAAGTTTTTAGCGGTACCATTTTTGCATTGATAGGACTTACTGATTGCTTTTTATTCATTTTTTCATGATATAAAAAGTGACCAAAAATACACAATTTTGGACTTTGGTATTTTTTTGCACGTAGGCCATTGACCGTGCGATTTAATTAACAATATATTTTTATCATTCGGACATTTTCGCACGCGGCGATACCACATATGTTTATTTTTATTTAAACAGCTTTTTTTTTTTAATGGGAAAAGGGGGGTGATTCAAACTTTTATTAGGGAAGGTGTTAAATGATCTTTATTCACTTTTTTTCCCACTTTTTTTTTGCAGTGTTATAGCTCCCATAGGGACCTATAATACTGCACACACTGATCTTTTACATTGGTCAGTGGTTTCTCATAGGTAACCACTGATCGATGATTTTTTTTTTTTTCAACTGTAAATTTTTATTAAAGTTTCAAAGTTTTATAAGTACAACAACCATTACATTTAGAAAATGGAATACGAGAACAGCACAATGTCGAATCAGGCTAAGACATCGTCAAGCAAAAAGTTAAGCACTATAATGTAAAGTGAAAAATGTAGGGAGGTAGCTGCAACCGAAAATTTGATTGTATGGAATTCATTGCCAGATGAGTACTCACGCCAAGGTTGTGTAACCCATACAAACTTATTTACATATGGAAGAGGTGTATATATGGATATATATACTGATTGCGTATTTTCTCAAATCTGGGCTTATATAGTTAGTTAAATAGTTGTAAATAAATTGATTTATGTGTTGGTGGTATAAGGTGAAAGAAAGAAAAGGATGTGATATATATATATATATATATATATATATATATCCAGGTATATCACCTGAGTATATGTGTATGTAGAAAATGTGTATAAATATTAAGTAGAAATTACAATAAGTGATTGGGTGATGTGATGGTGTATGGGTGGTAAATAAGTGATTTAGGAGAATTCAATATATTTCAATATTTATTTATAATATAATGACTATCTACCCCTGCAGGGCCCTTGCATAGGGTAGAATAGTACAATTGATAGTAAAATAGTTTAAAAAGTATAACTTTTAATTAAAAATAATTAAAAAATAATAATAAAGCTTATAAAACTTATACACATATATACATATATATACAGGTGTATATATATGGAAACCAGCTATTGTTCACTTTCCAGGATAAAAGGCAATAGTATTGGATAACCTTTCAGTATTATAGTTTGTATCCGGTTTGTGAAGATAGTTTAGTGTTCAATTGTTAGTATCACAATGGTTGTGGTAAAATGTGGATACCGGTATCCTTAAATAAATTGTTTTTATAGCATATATTCCTATGGACGTAGTTGGTATATTGCAATTATGTATCCATATGATACACAGCACCACTTACCCCGATCCTCCTAGCGGTAATCCTAGGCACACAGTCAGGCTGGCGCGGCTTGCATCCGGCTCTAGGTTGGTAGATGCCTGTCTGGAGGATAAGCCGCAAAGCAGCTACGTGGGTTCCCGTGATGCCGGACTGGCACGGCTGGCTTCCGGTCGATGGAAACTGTCCGGGCTGAGCGGGTGTCCACGGAAGCGGTGGTAAAATAGGGGATCAGTAGTGGATGTTGGCAATGGATACTGGCGGTGTCCTCGTGTGCTGATGTGCACGTATTGCAGTGGGCCCCAGTCCTAGGGTCTCCAGCGGTTGCAAATCGTAAAGTGCGTTCCTGGCTTTTGATCAAGGTGTCTGTATCAGACTGCTGGTATAAGGTGGGAGGGCTAGACGCGTTTCGAGACACACTTCGGTCTCTTTTTCAATAGCTATGTTGGTTTGTCTGTTATGTGAGGATTATATAGTCACATCATCTCTGTAATTAGTAAATTGGCTGGGCTATGGTTGAAATCAGTACTGAATCTCCTTCAGGACATGAGATCTGGATGGTTCCGGATTTTTCATGGAATATATGTATAGTGGATAAAATATATAAAATGAAAAAGAGCATATAAGCATATTTGAATATATAACCATGGAATATATGGATAGTGGATCAAATATAAAATATATAAAATGAAAAAGAGCATATAAGCATATTTGACCATAGAATTATTGCATAGTATGGGAAAATTAAATCTTGAAGATTACTGTGTGCAAAATGATGTGTGAGACTTATATATGTATGAGCATGTATGTGTTTGTATGGTAGTCCGAGTCAAAGAGTGATGTATATTGGATGAACCACTAAATGTGTATAATGATTTCAAAAGTATAATGAATGATATTTTAGTTTGTATCTATCTTATCGGTAGATGATTCAGTGTGTCATGTGTTAATAAATTGTGTGTGTATATATGAATGAGATAGAAATATAGATTTGTAATATAAATATCTGTATGAAGTACATGCGTAGAATCATGATTAGAAACTTTAGTGTATATAGATGTTAAAATATGCAATATATAAAAAATATATAAGAATATATATTGGATATTGAATATGATTGTATGGATATAAATATAAAAGAAAAATGCACAGGGAAATTATATAAAATCATATAATGTAAAATGGTTTGATTGACAAATGTGTAGATAGGTTTGATGTGTTATCAGAGTTATTTGATATAAAATAAAAAATAAAAAAATAAAAAAATTGTTATTAATTTTTTCTTTTTTTTTCTTCCTTTCTTTTACTTTTCTTTAACTTTTTTTTTTTACTTAATTTTTTTTTCTTCTAAAATGTAATACTGTGTATGTATGTGCTATGTAGGTATATGGTATGTGTTATGTGTTGTCATTAATTCTATGTATGTGTAAATGGATATGGGTATAGATAATTTTTAAATGGTTTTGTTTATAAAAAGCCGAATATTTCTAATTCTGCATTAAGTCCTTTAGGGGCTAATGTGTCCATCTCAAAGATGAATTTGGATTCAATTCTAGACATCTTAGCGATGAAATTGCCTCCTCTCCAGTCTGGCTGTATAGACTGTATAGCGGCAAATTGCGTACCTCTTATGTGACTGTGGTGAAATTGTCTATAGTGGGCAGATAGTGTATGTTTATCGTATCCTCTTTTTATGTTATAAAAATGCTCTGCTATTCTTTTTTTGAGAGTGCGTGACGTACGGCCTATATACTGCTTATTGCATGGGCATGTAATGATGTAAATAATATTACTACTATTGCATGTCAGTAATTCTTTAATGGAATGCATTTTGAGATTGGATGAAGATGTGATTGTATCCGTTTTTTTAGAGAATTCGGTGACTTTGCAGTTATTACATTGGCCACATCTGTAGAAACCTGTCATATGAGAAATAGTGGATTGGATTATTGAATATTGAGTAGTTTTTAACTGTTTTGTGGTAGGGGCGATTTTTAAACCTAAATTCGGTGCTTTAGTGAAAATAACAGGAGCATGTTTTGGAAGTGATGAACCAATAGTTTTGTCAAGATGTAGTAAGTGCCAGTGTTTGTTGATTATTCTTTTGATCTGGTTGTGTGAAGTGTTGAATGGGATAATTAATTTAGCTTGATGTGTGTCTTCTTCCGGTTTTTTATGGGTGTCATTGAAAAATTGTGATCTGTCTTGTGATCTTGCTTTATGTAATGAGATTTGTAGTAATGTAACAGGATAATCTTTTTGTAAAAATTGTTGTGTTAGTGTATGTGCTTCATCCTCAAATTGGTAAGTTTCTGTACAATTACGTCTAATGCGTCGGTATTGTCCGTATGGTATGTTTATGAGCCATTGTGGTAAGTGACAGCTGTCAAAACGTATGTAACTGTTTTTGGATATTGGTTTATGATAAGTGTTACAGATCGCTTTATTTTCTCGTATTGTAATCTGTAGGTCCAAAAATTCTATTGTATGTGTGCTGATATTTGGAGTGAATTTTAAATTATGTGCATTATTATTTAGATGTTCTATAAATGTTATTAACTGTTCCAGAGTGCCTTTCCATATGATGAGGATATCGTCAATATATCGCTTCCAGAGGACCAGTTCTGCGCCGAGTTCTGGAGTGAGCGTGAGATTTTCCCATTGGGCCATAAATAAATTAGCGAAACTCGGCGCAAACCTGGTCCCCATTGCCGTTCCAATTAACTGTAAATAAAAATGACCATTAAAAAAAAAAAATAGTTATGTGATAAAATATATTGTATGCTGTCTAAAATGAACTGTATTTGATCTGGAGGAATTGTACTGTCTTGTAAGAAATATTTTATTGCTGTAATGCATTGTTGGTGGTCTATGCACGTGTATAATGAACTGACGTCTAGTGTAGCTAAAGTCCAATTTGGTTGCTAGTTTAGTGATTCTATGAGTTTGATTACTTGTGTTGTGTCTTTGATGTATGATTTAGTTTGTTTAACAAATGGTTGCAATAAGATGTCAATGTATTCTGATAGATGTGAAGTGATGGATTGGATGCCAGAAATAATGGGTCTACCTGGTGGTTGAGTGGGGTTTTTATGTATTTTAGGCATGCAATAGAAAACCGGTATGCGTTTTTCAGTATTCGTGATATAATTAAATTCTTGTTTTGTCAGTATCTGTTGTTGGTAAGCTTGGTTACATAAAATATGTAGGTCTTTTTGAAACAGTTTGGTTGGATTTTGAGTCAAACGCTTATATGTATTCGTGTCCAATAGTTGATTATTGCATTCAATATTGTATTTGACGGTGTCCATGATTACTATGCCTCCGCCTTTGTCGGCGGGGTGTATGGTAATATGATTATCTTTTTGAAGATCTTTCATTGCCTGTATTTCTCTTTTTGTTAGGTTTTGTTTGTTGTTCATTTTTAATTTTTTTATGTCATTTTCTATATTTACCTTAAATGTAGTCATAGGATCACTCATCTCTTGTTTTGGGTACACTTTAGATTTTTGTTTAAGATTTGTGTGTGTGTATGAATGTGTTGGGATGGTGTGTTCTATGGGATTTTTTTGATAATATTTTTTTAGGCATAATTTCCGCATATATTTTTCTATCCCTATATATCTCATAAATGTATTCATTGGTTCACTTGGAGCAAATTTAAGTCCTTTATTTAATAGGGACATATGTTGAGTAGACAATGTCTTATCGCTTAAATTTATGATTGATGTATCATCATTTAATGTATCTTGTCTACTTTGGTTTTTGGCCTTACGTCTGGTTCTGGTTCTTCTTCGTATGTTCTTTTGCGCGTGGGGGTTGCTTTGTGGGAAATTTCTCGTAGTGGTGGGTGAACTTGTACTAATGTAACAGAGTGGTTCTGAGGTGTAGTTAATGATTGTGTTTCTACTGGTCTCAGTGTTTCTTGTTGTTTGGGTTGGGGTGGTGTGGGAAGAAGTGGTTGTTTCTGTGTATTGTATGTCCTGTGGTATGATTGTGTTTGTGTCCGAGGAGGTGGATTGTGATATTGAAATTTGTTGGGTTGATGATCTGAATTCCAATAATGATTGTGGTGGTGAAAGCGTTGTTGTGGTCTGTGTCTCCAGTTTTGATACTGTTGGTACTGGTATGATCTTTTTGGCTTTCTTGGTGGATAGTGGGGTGCATGATAAGGTTGGGATAAAAAATCATTTTCAACCAGTGGTTGGTATCTATTTGATGTGGGTAAATTGTATATAGTGGTGTTATGTTTTTGTATAGGTTTATTTTCTAAGTGATTTTTAGGGTTTTCAGTAGTGTAGTCTCTCCCAAATTTCCTTGATTTTTTATCTATGACTTCTTTCTCTACTTTATCTAGTTTTCTACATAGGCATTCTTGATATTTAAGATATTCCTCATTTTGTGGAAATTTGTCTAAATCTTGTTTTATTTGTTCATGTTTTTCTCCTAATTCTTCTAAAAGTTGTTTACGTCTTTTTATGACTAGTTGTACTAGTATTATTGATTGCTGGTGTAGGAATTCTTCCCATTCTTTAGCAAAACTTTCTCCATTTAGATCTCCTGCTGGATTTTTTTTATCAGGCGTAACCCTTTTTGAACAAAGCCTTCTTGTATACATTGTGTCTGTGATTTTACTTCCCACTGTTAAAATTTTTTTACTAAAATGTGTTCTAATGAACGGAAGGTGTCTGATAAGTTTTTATCAATTTGTGGTGGTTTATTATGTTTATTGTTGTATGTGTGTTGAATGTATAAGTCTCTATATATTTCTTTTTTTGTTCTAGGTATATAACGTAAAGAGTGAGCTCCCGAAGCAGTCCAGGAGAATCACCCACAGGGTTCGTGTGTAAGACATAAAGCCACAAGACCAGACATACTGAAACTAACAAGTACACGAACAACACACACAACCAAAGAAGGGGCACAAGACAGAATGGGGGGGGGGGGGGAATGGGGGGAGAAAGAAAACTATATGGAAGAACGTTCCTAGCCCTATCCCACAGCGACAGCACTGGGGCGGTATATCAGGATTTAAAGTATTCAACAAAGCAGGGGTATGATACCAACCCTTCAACATCTTAAACTGTGTCTCTTTGTAGGCAGTACATATGGAAGCCTTAGACGCCCTCTCCCAAATAATTTGCCACTGAGGATAAGTGATAGTGGTGTTCAATGCCTGATTGATGATTCTGCCGCTTGACTGCTCATGCCTGGATCTCAGGCACTGAGCAGTCATTCGGCGATCGGACAGCATGGAGGCAGGTAGGGACCCTCCGGCTGTCATGTAAGATGTTCATGAGCTAACCGGCATTGTTTTACTTTCACTGTAGATGCGGCGTTCAACTTTGAACGCCGCGTCTAAAGGGTTAATAGCGCACGGCGCCGCGATCAGTGCTGCGCCGCGATCAGTGCTGGGCGCTATATGACGTGCTATAGAATGGGAGCGGACTTATGACGTACCGGTACGTCATGGGTCCTTAAGGGGTTGAGGACTCAGCAAATTTTCATTTTTGCATTTTCTTTTTTTCCTCGTATTCTAAAACTCATAACTCATAACTTTCAATTTTGAAAATATAGACCCATATAAGGGCTTGTTTTTTGCATCTCCAATTGTACTTTGTAATGACTTCACTTACTTTATAATATAACCTGTGGTGAAACAAAAAAAAAATATATTATTTGTGGGGTGAAATAAAAACAAACAAACGCCATTTTGTAACTTTTGGGGGCTCCCGTTTACACGCAGTGCACTTTTCGGTAAAAATGACACCTTATCTTTTTTCTGTAGGTCCATGCGCTTACAAGGATACACAATTTATGTAAGTTTTATTTTATTCTAATACTTTGAAAAAATTATAAACTACATGCACCAAAATTAGTATATTTAACCCCTTAAGGACTGAGCCCTTTTTCACCTTAAGGACTCATTTAGTTATCATTCTGATTCCGAGATAGTTTTTTTCGTGACATATTCTACTTTAACATAGTGGTAAAATGTTGTGGTAACTTGCATCCTTTCTTGGTGAAAAATCCCCAAATTTGATGAAAAATTTGAAAATTTAGCATTTTTCGAACTTTGAAGCTCTCTGCTTGTAAGGAAAATGGATATTCCAAATAATTTTTTTTTTTTATTCACATATACAATATGTCTACTTTATGTTTGCATCATAAAATTGACGCGTTTTTACTTTTGGAAGACAGCAGAGGGCTTCAAAGTTCAGCAGCAATTTTCCAATTTTTCACAAAATTTTGAAACTCGCTTTTTTTCAGGGACCAGTTCAGGTTTGAAGTGGATTTGAAGGGTCTTCATATTAGAAATACCCCATAAAAGACCCCATTATAAAAACTGCAACCCTCAAAGTATTCAAAATGACATTCAGTCAGCGTTTTAACCCTTTAGGTGTTTCACAGGAATAGCAGCAAAGTGAAGGAGAAAATCTTCATCACAATCTTCATTTTTTACACTCGCAAGGAGAAAATTTTTACTTGTATTTGAAACCCAATTTTTCTCGAGTAAGGACATACCTCACATGTCTATGTTAATTGTTCGGTGAGCGCAGTAGAGGGCTCAGAAGGGAAGGAGCGACAAATGGTTTTTGGGGGGCATGTCACATTTAGGAAGCCCCTATGGTGCCAGAACAGCAAAAAAAAAAACACATGG
Organism: Hyla sarda; assembly: GCF_029499605.1. NCBI lineage: Eukaryota > Metazoa > Chordata > Amphibia > Anura > Hylidae > Hyla > Hyla sarda. The sequence goes on from NC_079196.1 coordinate 141,359,275, forward strand.
CATACCATTTTGGAAACTAGACCCCTCAGGGAACGTAACAAGGGGTAAAGTGAACCTTAATACCCCACAGGTGATTCACGACTTTTGCATATGTAAAAAAACAAAAAACAAAAGATTTTTCCTAAAATGCTTGGTTTCCCAAAAAATTTACATTTTTACAAAAGGTTAAAGCAGAAAATACCCCCCAAAATTTGAAGCCCAATTTCTCCTGATTCAGAAAACACCCCATATGGGGGTGAAAAGTGCTCTGCTGGCGCACTACAGGTCTCAGAAGAGAAGGAGTCACATTTGGCTTTTTTGAAGGAAATTTTGCTCTGGGGGCATGCCGCATTTAGGAAGCCCCTATGGTGCCAGGATAGCAAAAAAAAAAAACCACATGGCATACCATTTTGGAAACTAGACCTCTTGGGGAACGTAACAAGGGGTAAAGTGAACCTTAATACCCCACAGGTGTTTCACGACTTTTGCATATGTAAAAAAAAAATATTTTTTTACCTAAAATGCCTCTTTTCCCAAAAATTTTACATTTTTAAAAAGGGTAAAAGCAGAAAATACCCCCCAAAATTTTTAACACAATTTCTCCCGAGTATGGCGATACCCCGTATGTGGCCCTAAACTGTTGCCTTGAAATACCACAGGGCTCCAAAGTGAGAGCACCATGCGCATTTGAGGCCTAAATTAGGGACTTGCATAGGGGTGGACATAGGGGTATTCTACGCCAGTGATTCCCAAACAGGGTGCCTCCAGCTGTTGTAAAACTCCCAGCATGCCTAGACAGTCAGTGGCTATCTGGCAATACTGGGAGTAGTTGTTTTGCAACAGCTGGAGGCTCCGTTTTGGAAACAGTGGCGTACCAGACGTTTTTCATTTTTATTGGGGAGGGGAGGGGGGTTGTATAGGGGTATGTGTATATGTAGTGTTTTTTACTTTTTATTTTATTGTGCGTTAGTGTAGTGTTTTTAGGGTACAGTCGCACGGGCGGGGGTTCACAGTAGTTTCTCGCTGGCAGTTTGAGCTGTGGCAGAAAATTTGCCGCAGCTCAAACTTGCAGCCGGATACTTACTGTAATCCTCCGCCCATGTGAGTGTACCCTGTACGTTCACATTGGGGGGGGGGGGGGGGGGGACCCGACCCCGGCAAAAGGTAATTATGCCACCGGGGATGGGGGGAGGCAGCGGCGCTGGCAATGGGTGCCGCTGCCCCTTCTCTCCCCCTGGCAGTCGGCGCCGCTTCTCTCCCCCGACACCGATAGTCAGGGGGACAGAACGGGCAGCGGCGCCGATAGCCAGGGGGTGAGAAGGGCCGGCAGCAGGGCTCTAGACCCCAGGAAAGGCAGGGGGAGAGAAGCGGGCAGCGACGGCCTCTCTCCCCCTGCCTTTCCTGGGGGTGTATCAGGGTATACACGCGCACACACGCACCCTCATTTTACCGTGGATATTTGGGTAAAAAACTTTTTTTACCCAAATATCCTTGGTAAAATGAGGGTGCGTGTTATAGGCCGGTGCGTGGTATACCCCGATAAATACGGTATTTAAAAAAGGGGAAAAGGGGTGTGATTTAAACTTTTAATAGGGAAGGGGTTAATAAACTTACATTTTTTTTACACTTCTTACTATTTTTTTTGTTAATCTGCACCACTCAATCTATAGTATTGATCAGTGTTACCTGCGCTCTGCTGCTCTTGCCTGCTGAGCAGGCATGGAGCAGTAGATCGCTGTATGGATGACGGAGAGGCAGGTAAGCACCCTCCTGTTGTCCGGTAAGCTGACTGGGACATCATGATTTTGTCACAATAGTCCCGATCAGCTCCGGTGAGCTGCTGGGATTCTTTCACTTTCGCTTTAGACGCCGCAATCCACTTTGATCGTGGCGTTTAAAAGGTTAATGCCGGGTAGACTTGTGCACTAGAAACATTTTCTTTTCGTTTTTGAAAATTTTTTCGGTTCAGTAATATTTTCGGGTTTGATTTTTCGGATACATTCGGTATTCGGTTTAATTTTTTCCGGATACATTCGGTTTGATTTTTTTTGGGATACATTCGGTATTCGGGTACATTCGGTAAATCTTTTTATTCTTTTTTGGACTTTAGCGATCCTAAAAAGTTATGGAGATACCTTTTTTATTAAAATTTCGTAGGGTACCATAAAAAAATAATAAAAAAGATACAGTAGTGATGGAAAAAATTGTATCTAACGAAATGTATCTTTTTTATTATGAAATGTTTATGAATTTTTAAACAGGGATCAATTTATGTGAGCGAGTAAAGCACTAAAAATGTAGCCGACAATAATAAAAATGTAGTGTGTGCGTGTTTTTCACTTTAAAAAAAAAAAAATTTAAGTAGTACTACTACTCCAAGCACGGAACACACTCTTCCATGATGGGAGTAGTAGTTACTTGTACTAATTGACAGATGTTTGGGGTCCCTTGCGATCCTCTTGTATGATGTATAGATGCGGCGGCCGCTCTCCTATGGTCCCCTGCACTCACGTATATATACACATATTTCCCGCAGAGCTGTGATTGGCCAGATGGTTCCAGCCAATCACAGCTCTCTGTGAGAAATAGTAATATGTGTATATATACGGCCGTGCAGGGGACCATAGGAGAGCGGCCACCGCATCCATACATTATACAGGAGCATCACAGCGGGTGTCAGGAGTGATACCCGCAGTGATCTTTCCTTTACTACAAGTACTACTACTCCCAACATGGAGTACACTCTGCTCCATGTTGGGAGCTGTAGTACCTGCATTAATAGACAGATTGCAGCGGGTGTCAGAAGTTACATTCGCTGCGATATGTCTATTAATACCGGTACTACAGCTCCCAGCATGGAGCAGAGTGTGCTCCATGTTGGGAGTATTAGTACATGCAGTAAGGAACAGATCCCAGGGGATGTCACTCCTCCTGACACCCGCTGCGATCGTCCTTATGTGTAGGCTTAGTAGTGGAAGCTGGTCTTATTGACTGAATCCATTACTAAGTCGGGGCTTAGCATTAGCCCCATAAACAGCTAGCGCTAACCCCCAATTATTACCCTGGTACCCACAGCCACAGGGGTGCCGGGAAGAGCCGGTACCAGCAGGCCCGGAGCGTCAAAAATGGCGCTCCTGGGCCTAGGCGTTAACAGGCTGGCGTTATTTAGGCTGGGGAGGGCCAGTAACAATGGTCCTCGCCCACCCTGGTAACATCAGGCTGTTGCTATTTGGTTGGTATTGTGCTGAGAATGAAAATACAAGGAACCCTATGCGTCTTTTTATTTATTTATTTAAATAAAAAAACGTCTAGGGTTCCCCGTATTTTCATTCTCAGCACAATACCAACCAAACAGCAACAGTCTGACGTTACCAGGGTGGGCGAGGACCATTGTTACTGGCCCTCCCCAGCCTAAATAATGTCAGCCTGCTACCGCCTAGGCCCAGGAGCACCATTTTTGACGCTCCGGCCCTGTTTGTACCGGCTCTTCCCGACACCCCTGTGGCGGTGGGTACCGGGGTAATAATTGGGGGTTAGCGCTAGCTGTTTTTGGGGCTAGCACTAAGCCCTGGCTTAGTAATGGATTCGGTCAATAAGACCAGCTTCCACTACTAAGCCTGAAAATTCAATAAAAAACAAAACACAACACATTGGAAAAACAACAATTGGTGCAAAACTACAACTCCCAGCATGCCCAGACTGCCTTTGGCTGTCTGGGCATGCTGGGAGTTTAAGTTTAGCAACAGCTGGAGTCTCCCTGTCTGGGTAGACACTGCCAGAAGGGTCTGTTCACATTATACAAAACGGACAATGTGAACAGAGCTTCAGATTAACTAGCCTTGTTCCCTTCTGTAGCTCCGCCCCCTAATGACGTCATCACTAGGGGGCAGAGCTACACGGACCTGCCCGGTACTCGAGGGAAGTAAGCGGACTTAATCTTCTGTATACACTATATACAGCTATCTATAGATAGCTGTATATAGTGTATACCGCCCAAAGGGTTAACCTACGCTGTCCAGCAGTGTAAGTTAACTCTTTCCTTGCTGGGCTTGCGCATATTGCCCAGCTCAGCAAGGGGTTAAGTGAGCCAGCAATGTGTATACTGTATACACATTGCAGGTTCACTGTAAGTTCTTGCTGGGCAGTAGATATACGATGTATACCTACGGCTCAGCCTCAGCTGTTCTCCCGACTCTGTAGCCCTGAGAACAGCTGATCCTGACATTCACATAAGGACGATTGCAGCGGGTGTCAGGAGGAGTGACATCCGCTGAGATCTGTCCCTTACTGCAGGTACGAATACTCCCAACATGGAGCACACTCTGCTCCATGCTGGGAGCGGTAGTACCTGCATTAATAGACCTATCGCAGCGAGTGTAACTTCTGACACCCGCTGCAATCTGTCTATTAATGCAGGTACTACAGCTCCCAGCATGGAGCAGTGTACTCCATGTTGGGAGTAGTAGTACTTGTAGTAAAGGAAAGATCACTGAGGGTATCAATCCTGACGCCCGCTGTGATGCTCTTGTATAATGTATGGATACGGCGGCCGCTCTCCTATGGTCCCCTGCACGGCCGTATATAAACACATACTCCTATTTCTCAAAGAGAGCTGGAACCATCTGGCCAATCACAGCTCTGCGGGAAATATGAATATGTGCATATATACGTGAGTGCAGGGGACCATAGAAGAGCGGCCGCCGCATCTATACATTATACAAGAGGATCGCAAGGGACCCCGGAGATCTGTCAATTAGTACAGGTAACTACTACTCCCATCATGGAAGAGTGTGTTCTATCCTGGGAGTAGTAGTACTACCTTAAAAAAAATGAAAAAAAAGTGAAAAACACGCACACACTACATTTTTATTATTGTCGGCTACATTTTTAGTGCTTTACCCGTGCACATAAATTGATCCCTGTTTAAAAATTAATAAACATTTCATAATAAAAAAGATACATTTCGTTAGATACATTTTTTTCCATCACTACTGTATCTTTTTTATTATTTTTTTATGGTACCCTGCAAAATTTTAATAAAAAAGGTATCTCCATAATTTTTTAGAATCGCTAAAGTGAAAAAAAGAATAAAAAGATTTACCGAATGTACCCGAATACCGAATGTATCCGAAAAATCAAACCGTATCTGTATCCTTATTATTTTTGTTACTAGAATGAATTCTTTACATTTGTTTACGGATAACGAATGCATTTGTTATTTACCGCATGCATTCGGTAAATAACGAATGCATTCGTTATTGTGCTATTCAGATTATCGTGGCTATTCGGGAATGTTCAAAATATGTTTTCGTGCATTCGGATCAGTCCGAATGCCCGAAAATGGTAAAATTCGGTAAATTAGACATTCGTGCCGAACCGAATTGCACATGTCTAATGCCGGGCATCGGCCTGATCGCCCGTGCCCGGCATTAACCGTGGGTTCTGGCTGCCCGTAGCAACCGGGACCCGGGTTTAACCCATTCTCCACTGGAGATAACGATTTAAACTCTCTAAACGGGACCAGGGCGTACAGGTACGCCCTGCGTCCTTAAGGACCAGGGATGCAGAACATACCTGTACACCCTGTGTCCCCTCTACAGGTTAAATAAAAAATTTTAATACAAAATAAACAATCATATGTGGTACTCCCGCATGTGTAAATGTCCAAACTATAAATATTCTCTGGTCTGCTCTAACTTTTTTTGCCTCAATTCTAAGCATCATGGCTGGAGGAAACCAGGCACTGCTCATCACCTGCCCAACATCCCTACAGTAACGCACGGTGGTGGCAGCATTATTTAGTGGGGTAGTTCTTCAGGGGCTGTAATGAAAACCTGATTCAGAGTGTTCTGGACCTCAGGCTAGGCCAAAGGTTCACCTTACAACAAGGCATTAGGAGAATTTATCATTAGTCTTGCAGTTTTTGATGAAAAAACTGCAAACAAACCAATACAGCAGATAATTAAGGTTTCTGAAACCAAGTAGCTTGTGTTCAAGGCAATAGACAATAGTAATGGGAAGACTTGAATCTCTTAAAACTTAACATTTAATTCAAAACAGTAAAATATGGTGCCACAATTCTCCATATATGATAATTAGGTCCAAATACCATCAGTAAATGCTCTCCTATGGTCCTGACCATAGCAATGATCCAACACAAGACACAATAAAGGTAAAGTTACCACGGTAATACACCATGGAGAGAACAGGTAAAGCAAATGTACAATAGTCCCATAGGGAGGGAAGCTATGAAACACATTTCTGCCACAATATGTCTTTTAACTTCATCAGGGGTGTGTGAGCAATATATGGCAATTGTACTGGGGACCAGCACCATGCAGTCATGTATGCATGTAAAAAGTGGTAAATTACTGCATTACTGACAGCATCAGATATCCCACAATGGAGATAAGATGCAAATTCAAAACCAGTATTTGCCCCAACATAGAAGCAGTATGCGGTTATTAAGGATACTAAAAAAGACAAGTTTATTCGGGACAAAACAGACTACGATACCGACAAGATTTTTACCTTTGCCAAAAGTGGGAGAAAACAAAGAAATCCCAGAAACCGACGTAATAATAAAAATCAATATACCAAAAAAAAAATTACAAAAAAAGCGACTATTGGACTACGGATTCAGAATCAAGTGGTACTGAGGAGTCAAGTCGCAGTGACAAGAGTGAAGAAAACGTCCTTACAAAAGAACAACTGACTAATATCCCATCTACATCTACATCAATGCACCCTTTAGGAGGAAAACAAGGAGGGGACATCAAAGATGGGCGAAACAAAAGTATAAGTCAGAAGCGGAAGAACGTGTCATGGAAACAATAAACGACTGTCAGGACACTCTGGCCATTAGTAACTTGACTGACCTAACAATAGATGGGCATACCGAAAGTTTACTGAAAAAAGGCCTTAATTATTGTCTAACTGAACAGTTCGATATTACACAGTTTGAAATCGATCTTTTCAAAACTGTAAGAAAAATGAATCTAAAAAAGTTTTTTTGTACTAATAAACTTCGTTATATGCAACTCAGACTAGAGGGAGAGATCCCCGTCAGCATAGGTCCTTTGGGATTCAGTGTCTTCCAGGATGCCCCAGAAGCGGAACTGGAGGGCTTGGAATCCCTTATAAACCTACTAAATGAAAATGATTCAAGTCCCTCAGAGTTTGACATGTCGCAAACCACCTTTCAGGTCCAGGAATTCACTGGAGGTAATAGATCTACTTTCTGCCCCCCTTTGGCACCTGGGAGTAGTTTAGATCTTTTTCAAAAAAGAGTTCTAGAAAACATTAGAGCACTCAAATACCCTGTACATGGTGATAACATCAGTAGGGAAGAATAATTAGCTTTAGAACAACTGAAAAAAAGAGATGACATAGAAATTAAAAAATCAGATAAGGGAGGAAATATAGTCCTTATGAAAAAAAGCTATTACATCCAGGAAGCAAATAGACAGCTTAACGATAATAGATTCTATCAAAAACTTTCCTCCAACCCTTTAAGTAAAACCACAAGTAAATTACAGTCCTTACTACGACACGGAAAAGGGGGTTCTATCTAAAAAAAATGGCAGAAAAACTACTCCCTAAATCTCTTAGGGTTGCCCAGTGGTACTTCCTTCCTAAAGTACATAAAACTTTAGAGTCTCCACCCGGACGACCAATCGTCTCCGGTGTGGGGACCCTAACTGAACCCATCTCAAAATTTGTGGACTGGTTACTTCATCCACTTCTATCTGAAATTTCATCCCTAGTCAAAGATACAAATGAGTTTTTGTTAACATTAGAAGGACTTTCATGGCCAGCAGACTGCATTCTTACGTCTGTGGACATAGAAAGCCTCTATACAAGTATACCTCAAGATTTAGCAGTAGAGGTGGTATGAGATTTTTTATCATCGTCTGATAAGAGTGAGGCATGCATCGACTTCATCTGTGAATCCCTCGAATTTATTCTATCAAACAACTCCTTTAAATTCGGTGAACAATGGTTCACACAGACGGGAGGCGTAGCTATGGGGACGCCAGTGGCGTGTACACTGGCTAACCTATTTGTAGCTATGTTTTAGAAAAAATATATTTTTTCGGGTAAGAATAAACATTTGAAGTCGATAGCATGCTACAGACGATTCGTGGATGACGTGTTCATTGTATGGACAGACACGGAGTCCGCTTTTGCGGACTTCGTGTCTGAACTGAACGCATCCAATGACATGAATCTAAAATTTACCAGTAAAGTAGGTGGCAAGGAACTAGAATTCTTGGATGTATTGATTAACTTAGAGAACAATAGCCTAAAAACGAAGGGCTATCGCAAGCCCACTGCCTGCAACTCATTGCTGCATTATGAGTCTTACCACCCCACACATGTAAAAAAAGCTGTCCCATATGGACAGTTTCTACGATTAAAAAGAGTGAACAGCAGCAACGAAGATTTTATATTGCAGGCACTGGACCTGAAAAAACGCTTATTAATTAGAGGCTACCCCGAACCCATCCTTAATCAGGCTCTGGAAAGAGCTTCGAAACAAAAAAGAAGCGACCTTCTGAAAGGACAAGAAATACAGTGATCATAAAAAGGAGAAAACTCCCTCTTTTACTTTTTCTTTTCAATTCAGCCCGATGGCTGAAAGAATTAAGAAAATTATTTGTGATAACTGGTTCCTGGTGCAGAACGATACTATCTTAAGGGATATTACTAAAAATAAACCCTTGATAGCGTTCCGTAAAACCAGGAATCTGAAAAATGAATTAGTTCAAAGTAAATTTGAGGTGAAAAAACATGACAAGAACTGGTTAAGTAGAACTTTATCCCCAGGGAATTATTGCTGTAATTCTTGTAACTGGTGTAGTTTCATCAATCCAGAAAAAATGATAAATATTGGAGGTAAAAATATTAAATTCAAAGATGTAATTTGCTGTCGGACTAATTTTGTCATTTATGAAATACTCTGCCCCTGCAAGAGGTTTTATATAGGGTGCACTAAACGAGCTCTAAATATTAGATTTAGGGAACATGTACATTCTATAAAAACAGGACATGGTAGCCCCAGGCTGATTGAACACATTGTAACCTGCCATTCCAGCGATGCCTCCTACCTTACCTTTTTAGTAGAGGTGCACCGAAATGGAAATTTTAGAACCGAAACGAAACCGAAATAAAAAAAAATGTCCGTCCGAAACCAATACCGAAAATGACTTCTCCCCGTCTTCTGGTAAAATGCAGCGCTCCGCTCATTAGATTAGATTAGATTCCCCCACATTAGGATTGCCAGCTCCCCCACATTAGGTCGGGAGTTCCCCCACATTAGGTCGGGAGTTCCCCCACATTAGTAGGCAGCTCCCCCGCAATAGTAGGCAGCTCCCCCACAACAGTAGGCAGGTTCCCAAATTAGGTCAGCATTTCCCCCACAATAGTAGGCAGGTTCCCCACAATAGTAGGCAGCTCCCCCCAACAATAGTAGGCAGTTCCCACACAATATTAGGCAGCTCCCCCCAACAATATTAGGCAGCTCCCCCCCACATTAGGTCAGCAGTTCCCCCACAATAGTAGGCAGGTTCCCCACAATAGTAGGCAGCTCCCCCCCCCCCCACAATATTAGGCAGCTCCCCCCAACAATATTAGGCAGCTCCCCCCCCCCCACAATATTAGGCAGTTCCCCCAACAATATTAGGCAGCTCACCCCACCCCACAGACATACAGCTTCCAGCCATATACAGTGTATGGCTGGAGGCTGTATGTCTGTACTGCTGCCCCCACAGTGTTCCGGTCACCGCTCCTCCGGCCCAGGGTCACATCTACTGCTATGGCCCATGGACCATAGCAGTAGGTGCCGGGACCGGAGGAGCGGTGACCGGAATACTGAAGAAGATGACGCGGTCACTTACCAGGCCCCGGCCGGCGTGCGTTCTCCTGCGACGATCCTGCGGTCCTCCTGCGTCTCTATGGTTGTACGCACGGGACATCAGTGACGTCCCGTGCGTACGACCATAGAGGCGGAGAAGCAAAGGACCGAAGGAGGATCGTGGGAGGACGCCGGGGAATGGTGAGTGACCGGCGGACATCCTTATGTCCCGAAAAGATTTTTCGGGACACAGGGATAGGATTAGGAATACTTCTTTTTATGTGCCCGGGCCGGCTCCCGGTGGCCGACCAGAGCATATAAAAACTAATACTGTGTACTAAAAACCAGGGTGCCTCCAGCTGTTGTGAAACTACAACTCCCAGCATGCCCGGACAGACTTTGCCAGTAGCCACACACAGGAGCCGGCCCGGGCACATAAAAAGAAGTATTCCTAATCCTATCCCGGAGAGCGCAACCCCCCCTGCACCGCCCACGAGTGCCTCTGCCACTGGCAGTGTTTGTAACTTGTGCTGTGGGCGGGCAGGGGAGGTGGGTCATTATCGGCACATTTTTAGTTGTTTCGGCATTTTGCCGAAAAAGCTATTTTCGGCCGATATGTATCGGCCGCCGTTATATCGGTGCATCCCTACTTTTTAGATATAGAAAGGGTTAATCAAAAGGAAGGCATGGATCGGCTAAAAACCCTGTTGCAACGAGAGGCTAGACTTATCCTCGAACTCAATGCTCAAGGTAATTTGGGCTTGAATGATCGCCTTGACCTTAGTGTATTTCTATAAGTACTATTATGTTGCTTCTCATGTTTGATTTTTGCATACAGCTGTCTTGTTTTTAAATTGTGGTTTTATTTCACATCGAGACACTAACCCTTCCCCCTGACGTCACGCTGGGCGGAGTATTTACCTGTGCGTGAAGCAGGAGGAAGGCGAGTCTGGAGAAACGCCCAGAAGGGGCGTGAAACATTTGTCACTACCTGTCTGCACTGGTCTGGCGTCCCACGCCGATGATCGCACGCCGCACCTGAAATAAAGAAGCTTGCTGTCACCCCGACAAAACCGTGAGTGCCTCCTTATTTCTTTGCTCTTCTTAGAAGCAGTAACCCAGGAATGTGAATGACGGTAATAATGTCCACCAACTAGGCAAATCACAAGGTGTAGATTGGAAAGCAACAATAGTATGGCAAGGACGGAGAGTAAGAGTCTTCTTGCACCTTGCCGCTGTGCGGCTTAATCACTACCCATTCTGCCACATGGCGTTTTTTTTGGTGAAAAAAACGCTGCGGCCAGATGTTAGCTACAAGTCAATAGTAAACTGCAAAATGCCAAATCCACTTGGCGTTTTTCAGTTTGGCGTTTTTTTATTTTTTATCCTTTTGGCGTTTTTGGGCTCCTTGGGAGTTTTTAAAAAACGATCTCTTGTCGAGACTTTGGCGTTTTTTCCGGGAAAATCTTGGCGTTTTACTCCCATAGAAGTCTATGGGAGTGAAAAAACGGCAAGAAAAATGCCATGTGGGTTTTAACTTTGGCGTTTTTTCAGGCAGTTTTTATTCTTTTTTGGACTTTAGTGATCCAAAAAAGTGATGGAGATACCTTTTTTTTATTAAAATTTAGTAGGGTACCATTAAAAATAATAAAAAAGATACATTGGAGATGGAAAAAATTGTATTTAACGAAATTGATCTTTTTTATAACAAAATTTTTATTAATTTTTAAACAGGGATCAATTTATGTGGGCGGGTAGGCCACTAAAAGTGTAGCCGACAATAATAAAAATGTAGTGTGTGTTTTTGACTTTTTATTTCTTTTTCCATTTTTTAGGTAGTACTACTACTCCCAGCTTGGAAAAACTGTTCCATGATGGAAGTAGTAGTTACCTGTACTAATTGAAAGATTGCCTGGGTCCGTTGCGATCCTCCTGTATAATGTATAGATGCGGCCGCTCTTCTATGGTCCCCTGCACTGACGTATATATACACATATTCATATTTCCCGCAGAGCTGTGAGTGGCCAGATGGTTCCAGCCAATCACAACTCTCTGTGGGAAATAGGAATATGTGTATATATACGTCAGTGCAGGGGACCATAGAAGAGCAGCCGCCCATATGTATACATTATACAGGAGGATCACAGCGGGTGTCAGAAGTTACACTCGCTGCGATCTGTCTATTAATGCAGGTACTACAGCTCCCAGCATGGAGAAGAGTGTGCTCCATGTTGGGAGTAGTAGTACCTGCAGTAAGGGTCAGATCACAGTGGATGTCACTCCTCCTGGCACTCGCTGCGATCCTCCTGAAGTAACTGTCAGGATCAGCTGTTTTCAAGGCTACAGAGCCGGGAGAACAGCTGATGCTGAGCAGTCAATATACATCTTATACCTACTGACCAGCAATAACTTACAGTGAGCCTGCAATGTGTATACAGTATTCACATTGCTGGCTCACTTAACCCCTTGCTGAGCTGTGCGCTAAGCCAGCCCGGCAAGGAAAGAGTGTAACTTACACTGCTGGACAGTGTAGGTTAACCCTTTGGGCGGTATACACTATATATAGCTATCTATAGTGTATACAGAAGATGGAGAAGTCCCCTTACCTCTGTCAAGTCCCAGCAGGTCCATGTAGCTCCGCCCATAGTGATTACGTCATTAGGGGGCGGAGCTACAAACGGGATCCCGGCTGGTAAGTCTGAAGCTCTGTTAACATTGTCTGTTTTGGATAATGTGAACAGACCCTTCTGGCAGTGTCTATCCAGACAGGGAGACTCCAACTGTTGCTAAACTACAACTCCCAGCATGCCCAGACAGCCAAAGGCTGTCTGGGCATGCTGAGAGTTGTAGTTTTGCACCAATTGGAGGCTCCCTGTTTGGGAAGACATTACATTATGGGCGCTCTCCCCTGCGGAGAGCGCAAAAAATGTCCTAACCCATTTTTTTTTCTTCTCGTTTCAGATCCGTGTATGCAGAGGATTATGGTGGATTCGATGGATTACGACGGATTAACTGAATTTTTTAATAAAATGGTTAACGAGGGCTGTGGGGGTGTGTTTTTTTTTTAAATAAAATAATTTTTCCAATGTGTTTTTTTGTATTTTTATTGAATTTTCAGACTTAGTAATGGAGGCTGTCTAATAGACGGAATCCATTACTAAGCTGGGGCTTAGCGTTAGCCCCAAAAACAGCTGGCGCTAACCCCCAATTATTACCCCGGTACCCAAAGCCACAGGGGTGCCTGGAAGAGCCGGTACCAACAGGCCCGGAGCGTCAAAAATGGCACTCCTGGGCCTAAGCGGTAACAGGCTGGCGTTATTTAGGCTGGGGAGGACCAGTAACAATGGTCCTCGCCCACCCTGGTAAAGTCAGGCTGTTGCTGCTTTCTTGGTAGCTGGCTGATACTGGATATACAGGGAACCCTTTCCTTTCTTTTTCATAAATGAATAAAAGATAAACGCATAGGGTTTTTCAGTATCAGCCAAATACCAACCAAGCAGCAAAAGTCTGACCTGGCACCCCTGTGGAGGTGGGTACCGGGGTAATAATTGGGGGTTAGCAGCAGCTATTTTTGGGGCTAACGCTTAACCCCGACTTCGTAATGGATTACGTCTATTAGACAGCCTCCCTTACTAAGCCTGAAGATTCAATAAAAAAAAACACATTGGAAAAATTATTTTATTTTAAAAAACACTCCCCCACAGGCCTCATTAACCATTTTATTAAAATAAAAAAATCCAGTTCATCTATCATAATCCATCAAATCTGCCGTAATCCTCTGCATACACGGATCTGAAATGAGAACAAAGAAAAAAAAATGGGTTAGGACATTTTTTGAGCTCTCCGCAGGGGAGAGTGCCCATAATGCAATGTCTACCTAAACAGGGAGCCTCCAATTGGTGCAAAACTACAACTCCCAGCATGCCCAGAAAGCCTTTGGCTGTCTGGGCATGCTGGGAGTTGTAGTTTAGCAACAGCTGGAGTCTCCCTGTCTGGGTAGACACTGCAAGAAGGGTCTGTTCACATTATCCAAAACGGACAATGTTAACAGAGCTTCAGACTTACTAGCCTGGATCCCGTCTGTAGCTCTGCCCCCAATGACATTATCACTAGGGGGCAGAGCTACATGGACCAGCGGGGACAGAAACGAGGGAGGTAAGTGGACCTCCTGTTCTGTATACACTATATACAGCTATCTATGGATAGCTGTATATTCTGTATACCGCCCAAAAGGGCCTGTAGGAGCAGGGAATCCTGTCGTCTGGTGACAGGATTCCCAACTCCTGTATACACGGGTACACTATGCCCCCCTGTATACTATACAGCCCAGGGAGGGGAGTAGTGATGCTATACATCACTCCTCATCTCCTTACACTCTGTGGACTGGGCGCTCAGCATCCGACCCACAGAGTGGTACCTGAAGGCAGTGAAAAAACTGCCACAGGGGACAAATTTGGCTGTTTCCACACACCAGAGAAAACGCCAGAAAAACTGCCAAAACTCAGGAAAAACGTGGCAGTTTTTCTGGCGTTTTTGCTGGCATTTTTTTAGGTTTACAAAAAAAAACAAGTGGAAACCTAGCCTTATTGTGTTTTGTGGTGAAATCATTGCATTGGTGAGGACCATAGGAGAGGATTTACTGACTATATTTGGACCCAATTATCATATAGGGAAAATTGTGGCACCATATTTTAATGTTTGAAGTGAAGTTTTCAAACCCATTACTTTGGTGATAAAAAGTCAACAATTTTTTTGCATTTCGACTGGCATGGTTAGCTTTATTCAGTAAAAAAGTGTTGCAATTTTTTGCGCATCCTCACACCAGCCCAGACCACACATAGAAACTTGTTTACTTTTAAGTCACATTGCCCTTTATGAAGACCGTGCACCTCTTTAATAAATGCAGGGGAAATTTTCAACAAATGCCTCCAGTCAAACGGAGTAAAAATAACTTTATTTGCACAATGATATCTTTCTCCCAATGACCCTAAGCACACAGCCACGACAACACAGGAGTGGTATAGGGACAACTCTGGCTGGGCCACTCAAGGACATTTACAGAGTCTTGAACCCAATAGCCATTTTTTTGGTCTCTCCAGAGAGGTTCTATCATTTGTCTCCATCGAACCAGACACAGCTTTAGAGGATCTGAAGAATCGAATGGCAGAAATTCCCAAATGCAGGTGTGCAACCCTTGTGGCATCATGCCCCAGATGACTGGAAACTGTAATTGCTGCCAATTACAGCAAAGATTTTTAACACTCTGTCTTCACTTTGTCATTATATAGTGTGGTTCCAAATGCACTGTACCCAAACAATGTTTTAGACACATCTTCATGGCAACAATATTTTCTAATGGCAATAAATTCTTATGGTAAGATAATGCATCCTGTCACACTGCAAAGATTGTTCCGGAATCGTTTGAGGAACATGAACTTGGCCTCCAAATTTCCCAGATCTAAATCTAATTGAGAATATGTAGGATGTGCTGGATAAATTCAATTCATGAAGGCCCCATTCATAACTAATAGGGCTCTAAGGAATCTGCTGCTAATGGCTTGGAATAACATAAACCAGGACACCTTCAGAGCTCTTTTGGTTGAGGCTTGGATTTAAGTCATAACTGTTGTGGCATGAGGGGGCCTATACAATATTATTTAAAAACAAAAACACACCTATGCATTACTTTATGTGCGTAGCACAGTTAAAAGGAGTAGTGTAACAGGAATTTTTAGTCCATAGTCCATTGTGCCCGGGCTGCAAAAAAAAAAAAAAAAAAAACCTTAACTCACCATCCGTCACTACCCCCGTTGCGCCAATATCTGTCTTTGGTCCTCTGGTCCTGTTCTGCTTGCTACTTCTGTGTGCATGGATCGTCACACTGTGATCAGCATATATGTGGCCGCATCGATATTTCGCCTCAGCCAGTGAAAGACAGTGTCATGTAAAGAGCCTGGGCCTGTTACATGACTCTCAACCTATCACTGGCCAAGGCGGGACATTGCTCCGGATGGCATTACGCTGATCGCAGTGTGACAATCCGTGCACACAGAAGCAGGAAGAAGAATGGGACTGGAGGAACAAAGACCAATATCGGCACAACGGGGCAAGGACGGAAGGTGAGTTAAGATTTGTTTTTTTATTTCTTGCAGCCGGGCACAATGGAAACATAAGAATTATCACTACGCTACTACTTTAAAGGGGTACTTCGTTGCTTACACATCTTATCCCCTATCCAAAGGATAGGGGATAAGATGCCTGATCGCGGGAGTCCCGCAGCTGGGGACACCCGGGATCATGCACGCGGCACCCCGTTGTAATCAGCCCCCGGAGCGTGTTCGTAATCAGGACTGATTACCGGTGACCGCAGGGCCGGCGGCATGTGACGTCACGCCTCCTCCCCCGTGTGTCGTCATGCTCCGCCCCTCAGTGCAAGCTCCCGTAGGCTTGTATTGAGCGTGACGTCACACGGGGGCGGAGGCGTGACGTCACACGCCGCCGGCCCTGCGGTTGCCGGTAATCAGTCCCGGAGTGAACACGCTCCAGGGACTGATTACAAAAGGGGTGCCGCGTGCAAGATCCCGGGTGTCCCCAGCTGCGAGACTCCCGCGATCAGGCATCTTATCCCCTATCCTTTGGATAGGGGATAAGATGTGTAAGCACCGGAGTACCCCTTTAATGGGTATGGACCCTGTTTCAACGAATAAGACATCAGGTGTGGAGAAATTCAAATTATTTTGCACATGGGTAAGATGGTAAGGGAGATCGCAAGTAAAGTAAGGCTCTATTTACATGGCAGAATTTCCACACATCCCCACCAATTCCACTTCCGCATTAATTTGGGTGGTTTCTGGCTTGTGCGGATTTAGTGTGGAATTGGCACAGAATCAGTGTGGAATCCATGCGGAATCCGTATGCAAAATTTCAGAATTGCGATTGGGAGTGTGGAATCCGATAAAAGTCTATTTGGCTTTTATTTAAGGCTGAATACATGCGGAATTCTGCATGCGGAAATTCTGCCGTGTGAATTGACCCTAAGGGACAGATTCTGCCTCAAATTAAAGCCAAATAGACTTCTATGGGAATCCGCACTCCCATTCACACTTCTGAATTTCCGCATGCAGATTCCGCATCAATTGTTCACAAAATCCTCACAAGCCAGAAACCACAAGCGGAATTGGTGCTGATGTGCGGAAATTCTGCCATGTGGATAGACCCTTACACTATTTACTTCTTTTCTCCTTCCCTCTATCTTCAGTTCATACAGCATGTCTTCAGATATATTTCGCTCATTTCCCAATTGGCACTGGCTTTCATTACATTGTATGTTATCGCTATAAAATAAAACAGTAATGTTTATGTATCTTTGCTATGAATTCATCACTCTTAGGCTATGTTCACATGGCAGAATCTCCACTTGAAAATTCCACAGTAAATTCCGCAGAAATTAATTACCTAGTCACTTCAATGGGATTCTGCTGTCCCATTCACACAGCAGAATTTCAAGATTTCTGCAAAAAATATGTCTTGTCTTCTAATTTTGCAGAATTCTACAGAGGAATCCTGTTGAAGTCAATGGGGCTTGGATTTCTGCAGAAAGTGTGGAATTGGAATGTAACTAACATTATGTTCCCACTTTTATAAGTGTAATATGGAATCCTGTAGAATTTTAAAAGGAAACTCTGCATATAATTCTGCACAGATTCCACAAATGCAGAAAAATAAAAAAACACACACAAAATTCGGCTAAATGAATGCAGACACAGAATTTCTGCAGAACTTCCTCTGTGTGAACATACCATTAGGATATGTTGACACAATGGAATTTTCATGTGGAATTCCGCAGGAATTCAATGGGATTGTGCTGCACCGTTCACACTGTGAAAATTCCTGCGTCCGCAAAAAAGAATAGACTTTTCTATTCTTCTTGCAGATTTCGTTTGGAAATGCATTGCCGTCTATGCCCACCAGATTATTCATGTGTGCGGAGTGTCCACACGTTTTCCGTGTGGACATTCTGCACATTTTACGCCATGTGAACATAACCTTAGTTCATGCACACTACAGAATTTCCGTCCAGAGAAATTCTGGGTGGAGATTCCAATGTAGCCACCTCCCACTGTCTTATATGGGATTCTGCCTCACCGTGCATACTGTTGAATTTCCACTGTGAAAATTCCAATTCTGGACTTTGTAACATTGTTTTTGCAAAATTCCGCCCAGAACTGCATTGCCATCAATGTGGACGGCACATGTTTGTGTGGTCATAGCATTCCAGCGGCCTGCTGCACACGGAATCTCCGCATGGAATTTCCACAAGCGGAAATTATGCAGTGCGCAGTGGTGGGGTCATGAACAGACTGTGCAATGACAGGGGTTTTCTTTATTAGGTTAAATTACTTCTTAAGTATCAGTGCCTTGGCACGCTCAATCTTTTCTGCTGCTAAAGAATCAGTGACAGAGGAGCATTTTGACAGGACCATGTTCATTTCATTTTCATTTTTATGTTCAATTGCAGCTTCTGCAGCTTGATCCAACTCTCTGCAACGGGAAAAAAATCTAAATGATTACTTATCCATGACATGTATGGTAACTTATCACTACTGCTGCTACATAATTGGTGACCTGTAACTGAATCAAAGTGGGATCAGTTAATATCACTAACCATAACACAATTATTAATAGGCATATGTCATTTTAACTGTACTATGTAACTGTATTACATATTAAAAAAATACACACTAAAACAGTACAGGGTGGGCCATTTATATGGATACACCTTAATAAAATGGGAATGGTTGGTGATATTAACTTCCTGTTTGTGGCACATTAGTATATGTGAGGGGGGAAACTTTTCAAGATGGGTGGTGACCATGGCGGCCATTTTGAAGTCAGCCATTTTGAATCCAAATTTAGTTTTTTCAATATGAAGAGGGTCATGTGACACATCAAACTTATTGGGAATTTCACAACAAAAACAATGATGTGCTTGGATTTAAAGTAACTTTATTATTTCATGAGTTATGTGCAAGTTTCTGACCACTTATAAAATGTGTTCAATCTGCTGCCCATTGTGTTGGATTGTCAATGCAACCCTCTTCTCCCACTCTTCACACACTGATAGCAACACTGCAGGAGAAACGCTGGCACAGGCTTCCAGTATCTGTAGTTTCAGGTGGTGCACATCTCGTATCTTCACAGCATAGACAATTGCCTACAGATGACCCCCAAAGTTAAAAGTCTAAGGGGGTCAGATCAGGAGACCTTGGGGGCCATTCAACTGGCCCACGATGACCAATCCATTTTCCAGGAAACTGTTCATCTAGGAATGCTCGAACCGGACACCCATAATGTGGTGGTGCACATCTTGCTGGAAAAACTCCGGGAACGTGCCAGCTTCAGTGCATAAAGAGGGAAACACATCATCATGTAGCAATTTTGCATATCCAGTGGCCTTGAGGTTTCCATTGATGAAGAATGGCCTCACTATCTTTGTACCCCATATACCACACAATTTTTGTGTTCCAACAGTCTTGGAGGGATCTATCCAATGTGGGTTAGTGTCAGACCAATAGTGGTGGTTTTGTTAACTTCACCATTCACATAAAAGTTTGCCTCGTCACGAACAAAATCTTCTGCGTAAACTGAAGGTCCTGTTCCAATTTTTGTTTTGCCCATTCTGCAAATTCAGTGTTCTGGGTCATTCTCATTGAGATGCTGCCGTAGCTGGAGTTTGTAAGGGTGCCATTTGTGAGTAGCTAATATCCGCCAAAGGGATGTTTGACTAATGCCACTCGCCAGTGACATGCGGCGAGTGCTACGCTGTGGGCTCTTGCTGAATGAAGCTAGGTCAGCCACTGATGTTTCTCCATTAGTGACAGATTTCATGCGTCCACATTTTCACAAATCCAACACTGAACCAGTTTCACGAAACTTAGCAAGCAGTTTGCTAACTGTAGCAGGGGAGATGGGTGGTCTCGTAGGGTGTCTTGCATTGAAATCTGCTGCAATGACCCGGTTACTGCGTTCACCAGACATCAACACAATTTCTATCCGCTCCTCACGTGTTAACCTCGAGACATGTCAATGGCTGTAAACAAAGAAACTTGTAAATAACTCATGAAAGAATAAAGTTACCTTAAAACCAAGCACATCATTGTTTTTCTTGTGAAATTCCCCAAAAGTTTGATGTGTCACATGACCCTCTTCCTATTGAAAAAACTAAAGTTGGATTAAAAATGGACGACTTTAAAATGGCCGTCATGGTCACCACCCATCTTGAAAAGTTTCATCCCTCACATATACTACCGTATTTTTCGCCATATAAGACGCTCCGGCATATAAGACGCACCCAATTTTAAAGGAGGAAAATCTAAAAAAAAAAAAGATTCTGAACCAAATACAATGTAAAGTATAGTATATGACAGTGATCTTCACTCTGCGGACCTCCAGATGTTGCAAAACTACAACTCCCAGCATGCCAGGACAGCCAACGGAGTTGTAGTTTTGCAACATCTGGAGGTCCGCAGGTTGAAGACCACTGGTATTTGAGGTAATACTCACGTGTCCACGCCGCTCTGGACCCATCACCGCTGCTCCGGATGTCACCCTCCATCGCTGTCGCCGCGTCCCCGGGGTGTCCCCATCGCTCCGGAACGTCTCTGCTGCCCGGTATCCTCGCTCTCCATCGCTACGCATGCCGCTCCTATTGGATGACGGGACGGCGTGCGCGACGACGTGATGACGATGAAGGATAGTGCCGGCCATGCAGGGGATCCCTGCCACGGAGCAGTCATTCGCCGATCAGACACCGAGAAGGCAGGTAAAGTCCCTCCCGGTGTAAGCTGTTCGGGACGCCGCGATTTCACCGCGGCGGTCCCGAACAGCCCGACTGAGCAGCCTTGGTCAGCTTTGATCGCTGTGTCTGAAGGGTTAATACAGGGCATCATTGTGATCAGTGATGTCCTGTATATGCTGCGGGTCCCTGCCGTTGATGGCCGCAAGGACCGCCGCGAAAGGACAGGGTTTTAATGTGTATTTGCCATATAAGACGCACCAACTTCCCCCCCCCCAGTTTTGGGGAAGAAAAAGTGCGTCTTATACGGCAAAAAATACAGTAATGTGCCACAAACAGGAAGTTAATATCACCAACCATTCCCATTTTATTAAGGTGTATCCATATAAATGGACCACCCTGTATAATGCAGCACATTCTTTAAGTATTCTGTGTTTTTTTTTGTAACAGATTTAAAGTGACAGGCTGTTTCAGTTATTCACTTCATTCCCTTTTAGGGTTTGGCTCTTGCCAACAACCCCATCCACTTGCTAAGCAACTGGATTCTTTTTCCATTCTCACCACAGCCTTTCTTGTTTAGTTAGTGGCTCTACTACTCCAATTATGCAGCAGGGTCAGGCTGTAATGCCAACCAAAGCCCAAATAGGATGTCAGGCTTGGCAAGCATTTAAAAGGGAAATTGAAGTTCAGGGCCTTGCCTGGTCTTTTGGGTATTTTCCTTCTGCAGCTGCTGGTAATATGAATTTGCTATAGATTACAGTGTTTGGCCTATTCCTGACCAAAGCCTTGCTCCTAACTACATTCCTGATATACTTCTGGTTCTGACATTTGGTGCTGCTCCATTAGGCCTACTATCTGACACATTCCTGACTACACTCCTGGTAATTACCTTAAGGCTGGGTACACACTTATAATCTTTGAAGAAGATTGAAATTTGGGAGCGTGGCCAGGACCCCCTTGGACTATAGGCAATGTCAGTGGAGCGGACTCCGCCTAAAGAATGAACAAGTTCATTCTTTTGGTAGTGGAATTTCAGCTAGGGAGCGTCCACCGCTGAAATTCAATAGTTTGCACTGTGCAACGGAATCCCATTGCCAGCAATAGGATTCTGCAGCACCGGAACTTTCGACCTAAGAATCCCTAAGCTGAATTCCAGTCAGAAATTCTGTAGTGTAAACCCATCCTAAGGACTCGTTCCAACTGCGGACATTCAGCCAGCAGAATTTCACTGGCTGAATGTCTGCTTACAGCAGGCAATGTAGTCCGGCTTAGTTCTGCCCCAAAGAATGAACATTCCGGCTGAATTCTGCCCCAAAGAATGAACATGTCCATTCTTTGGGAGGACATAGATTCCACCAGCGGAATTCCTTATTGTGCACAGAGCAGTACAATCCTGCCAGTGGAATGTCCACAGTGTGATCAAGCCAGTAACCCTGTTTAGCCACAGTAGTGCTGAAGCAGCATTAGTTTATTCCTAATCAGTGACTATCCTTGGGAAAACATGGAGGATTCTCTCACCTACATATGGTGGTAAAGGGTAAATACCGCATAATACCTTAGACTACGCACCTTAGTTAGACATTACTAAAGAGATTTTAGCTAATGCAGATATTTAGCTGATTTCTATTACAAAAAAGTAACAAATCCTAGGCACTTAAAATCAGTGCTAGGAATCAGAAGCTTTGAATATAAATCTCACCATAACATGGTCAAACTAATAATACTTAAAATGCTAAGGGCTGACATAATTCAGCTACCATTTGTTTTTACGTGTACATGTTTTTAATTGTACTTTGTGAAGTTTTTGTGCTTGTTAACTTAATAAAAATGCAAAATATGCTAAATCAATATTTAAAGCTCTGCTGCCCTGTATGTTGTGTTCTCTCTGACCCACCCCTGAGGAACCTTCCCCTGTCCTGCAGCTCTTCACCTGCAAAACCATTCACTTCTGGTTTACCCTCTGTATGGACCCCTCATCCTGATCCTCCTCCAATAGGTGCCCTTCCTGCACCCTAACAGACTCTTTTGTTCCCCAATATAAATGCTTTCCTTTTCCTATGACCTCCTTAAAGACACCCTCTCCTTCTGTCCCCCCCTTATAAAACCCTCCACTCCTCCTGTTCCCCGCTAAAGACCATATTCTCATTTCCTTCCCTAAATACTACTCCTCTCCTCCTGTACCCACTTATATGGAGCCCTCTTCTTCTCCTGTACTCTATCATATAGAGCCCCCTTCCTCTTCTCCAGTAACCCCTTATATAGAGCCCTCTTCTTCTATATCCCCTTGTATATAGCCCTCTTCCTCACCTTCTGTACTCCTTTATACTGCAAGCTCTTCTCCTGTACCCCTGTATATAGAGCCCTCTTATCCTTCTGTACCCCCTTATATATATATATATATATATATATATATATAGATTCCTCTTTTCCTCCTGTACCCCCTTATATAGAGCCCTCTTATCACCTTCTGTACCCCCTTTATATAAAGCAATTTTCTCCTCCTGCCCCCTGCCTTAAATACTTGTTCTCCTCTAACCCCTTATACCCTTTCTGTCCCCCCCTTACAGACTCCTCTTATACCCCTTAATAGTGACCCTGCTTCCTTTAATATTTCCTGTCTTCCACTTTCCTTATTTCAGATTCCCCTGCTGTTATTATCCTCTCACCTGCTGTCCGGTGTCAGCACTCTCTGGTGCAGCAGCGCTCAGTCTCAGCTCCAGAGCCACTGCTGCCTGTCCTCTTCCCAGGCCGGAGTCTGTTCCGTGCAGGACTTCTAGTGCAGGCCACGCGCGATGACGTCATCTCCTCATCGCGATCGGCCTGCGCAGTAAGAGCTGCGGAGCTGTGATAAAGTACGGGAGGAGGGATTTCCGTTCCCTGCTCCTCCTGTACAATACTGAGTGGCCATGTGCAAACTGTATGCATTACCGCCCATTTAACTTCCTTGGGGGGGGGGGGGGGGTAGAGTTAGGCGGCCACAAGGCCCCTGCGAATGCAAGGCCTTAGGCAGCCACCTAACTTGCCTAATGGTAGTGCAGCCTCTGACCTACTGGTGGCTACATGTATCTGTATGAGAGAGCTGGAGATACCCAAACACTGTATCTCCGACTTTCCTATAGAGATACATAAAAGGGGCATGACGGCTGCTGTTTCATGCGGGGGTCTATACGTCAGATTCCTGGGCACTGCCAGGGGCCTTGTAGGATCCCCCACCCCTTTTTTTGCACACTCTTCTATTAGGTTACTGTGATAGACTCTCTGGGTAACTCTTAACATACTGCCTATTTTTGCTGTTCTTGTACCGTTAACTGCATTTGTATAGTTTTTTCTGTTGTTAAACAATAAACAATATAACAAAATAAATAGACCATTATGCCCAGAAGAAGCAAGTATAACAGACTAAGGCAGGAAGTTTGGCTAAATAACACACAGTGTTTTTTAAGGCAGTGTTTAAGCCAAATACAATCAATACTGGATACAAAAAAGGAGATATACACAAGTGTATGGAAGCTAAGCGGTAACTTAGCATGGCCACTACACAATGACCGTTCAGTGAACAGCTCTGCTGAACAGCTAATGGGAAGGGGTGCTGGGTGTCACCCATCAGATGTTTATGGCATAGCCTGAATATTTTGCTGTGTTTAGTTAATCTGATCCCTAAACTCAAGAGAAGCGACTGATTAAGGGCAAGCTCATCCCAGAGCACCATGCCCTGTTATAATATTTGACAAACTTCATACGTCTGCTGTGTTTTATATATTCTATCATAAATAAAAATACATACAACAGAAATTTTAAAACAATCTTACCCAACTAAAAGAAAAGCTTTTACCCTTTGCTCAGGGCTCACACGGGTAACGTACTTCTTTGCTTCAAATTTGTTTCGGTGTTTCATACATATTTCAACAAATGGCTGTTAAAAAAACAAAGAGTATTTTAAAAGTAGTTATATTATCCCTTCAGAGTAGTGACAAGGTGATTTTAGTGCTCTCATTGCTTTTATTAAGTTTGCTTTTATGGTATACAGCTTTTTATTCTCTCCATTTCAGGGGGCAGGACTAGAGCTTACATAGAATGTGTCGGCAGATAAGAACCATTTGGCCCATCTAGATTTGTGACAGGGTGGGCTAGACAGGTACTGGTAGTGGGGGACTCAATTATTAGGGGGACAAACAGGGAGATTTGTCACAAAGACCGGGATCATCGAACAGTGTGTTGTTTTCCAAATGCACAAGTTCAGTACATCACGGATCGAGTGCACAGATTGCTGGGAGTTGCTGACAAAGACCCAGCGGTCATGGTGCCCATTGGCACCAATGACAAAGTAAGGGGTAGGTGGAGTGTCCCTACAAATGATTTCAGGGACATAGGCAACAAGCTTAAGGCAAGGACCTCCATGGTAGTATTCTCAGAAAGATTACCTGTACCATGTGATACCAAAGAGGCAGCGGGAGATTAGGGAGCTAAACAAGTGGCTCAAAAACTGGTGTAGGAAGGAGGCATTTAGGTTCATGGAGAACTGGGCCGACTTTGCTGTCAGATAAAGGCTCTACAGTAGGGACAGGCTGCACCTCAATGGGGAGAGTACAGCTGTGCTTGGGTAGAAGATAGCCAGAAGGGTGGAGAAATGTTTAAAGATCAGTGTCCCCTCACGAACCTGCTGCTACAAGCAGGTAGTGCAGGGGACACTAATGACAACCATACTCACGTGTCTGCGATCCGTGCTTCTCTTGTCCCGGAATCTTCATCTGTTCCCTCCATTTGGCCTGCATACTTGGGGGAACAGGCGGAGCTTCGTGACATCACTGCTGCTGTTTCCCTGGTTCTGCTCACAGCAGGGGCCAGTAGATAAACAGCAGCACATGACATCATGAAGCCCTGCCTGTGCCCAAGGCCTTACGACCGAACGGAAAGAACAAATGAAGATACCAGGACAATGGAAGCACGGATCGCATACAGTGGGGCAAAAAAGTACTTATTCAGCCACCAATTGTGCACGTTTATTTTAATGTGGATAAATGTCAGCTTATGCATTTGGGCCGTAAAAACAAAATGTACAATTATGTGCTAAATAATAAGATATTATGTAAAACTACTAATAAAATGTACTTGGAGGTACTGATGGACAGTAATCTCAACTTTAGTGATAAGTGCCGGTCAGCTGCTGCCATGACTAACAAATGTGTATCAAGAATGGCCTAGAGGCTTGTGACAAGGACATAATTTTGCCTCTGTATGAATTATTAGTCAGACCAAATATGAAGTATGGTGTCCAATTTAGGGTACCTGTATATAAGAAGGACATGGCTGAACTGGAAAGGGTGCAGAGGAGGGCATAAAAAGATATTTAATGGTATGGGAGGATTACAGTAACAAGACCGAGGTTATTAAGCTTGGGGTTATTTAGGAGAAAAAAAATGTTGTGATTTGATCATGATGTACAAATATATGAATGGACAGTACAGAGATCTTTCTAGTGTTCTTTTTATACCTCGGCCGGTAAGCATAACAAGGGGGCATCCTCTATGTCTAGAGGAAAGAAGGTTTCACCATCATCACAGAGAGATTCTTTACTGTAAGAGCAGTGAGACTATGGAACTCTCTGCCTCATGATGTTGTGATTTCTGACTCAATAAAAAAATTCAAGGGAGGCCTCGATATTTTTATGGGGAGTAATAACCTTACAGGTTATGAATACAGTGGTCCCCCGACGTATAATGGCCTTGACATAAGATCATTTCAACATGAGATGGCCTCTCAGAGCCCATTGTATGTTGAAGGCAGCATCAACATATGATGCGTCTGTGTGTCGGGACCATCGCAAAAATCTGGCTAACTGCTTTCCTGCTGGGACGCAGGAGCGCACAGCCCTACACCTGCGGCACATATCCCGTACGGAGACGGGGCTGGGGGGACGTGGTACCCGGTCTCGTGCTGCTGTGTGTCAGTGAAAGGGCTGACGTGCCTGGTGTCGGGAGCACAGGCAGTGCTGAGAGCGGGGAGAGCTGGAGAAAGTCAGTGTAAGGGAGCAGCGGCACGGAGCCTCCCCATGTGTACACGGCACCTGTCTTCTCTAGAATTGCTGGAAGTACCCTTCCAGACACAGCCTAAGTGACTAGGACACCAGGACTGCGGAGTGTGATCCCCCTGCCAGGGACGGCAAGAGCATCCTGACCGTGTGCATGCTGTGTGCGGCCACTCTCTGGACAGGTAATACCGGGGATACATGCAGGGGCACATTTACTACTGCACTTTGGGAGCTCAGGAACTTCCATCACTTTTATGGATCAAAGTTTATATGAGGACTGTGTGGGGAGCAGGGATGTCATGATGTCATGTGTGGGGCAACCCATAGTGATAGGATGTAGTATTTGGCATTTTAACCTACAACTGTATACCAGCTGCCTGCCTATACAAAGCTAGTAAGACAAGTACAATAATGAGCCCGCTTCTCCCATACCTGTTGGATATAATGGGCACTTACACAACTCCTATCACTACTTGTTGGCGTGCCCTGTGTACAGGATGCCTCCCAAATCAAGCCTTTGTTCTCCAATCACATTAAACTTTCCACCTTCGGCACCCTAATAATGGCCCCACATACAGTACATCAGTGTTTCCCAACCAGTGTGCCTCCAGCAGTTGCAAAACTACAACTCCCAGCATGCTCAGAAAGTCAATGGCTGTACAGGCATGCCGGGAGTTTTAGTGATGCAACAGCTGGAGGCACACTGATTTGTTAAAGGTGTAGTCCAGTGGTGAAAAACGTATCCCCTAACTTAAGGATGGGGGATAAGTTTGAGATCCGTGATCTCTCTGTACAGGGCCCTGGCTCGCTGGACAGATAGCGCGTGTTGACCACCGCCCGAAGCGGTGGCCGACACGCCCCCTCAATACAACTCTATGGCAGAGCTGGAGATTGCCGAAGGCAGCGCACCGGCTCTGCCATAGAGTTGTATTGAGGGGGGGGGGGGTGTCAGCCGCCGCTTTATGCAGTGGTCAACACGCCCCCTTCCCACGGTGTCGGGGCCCCAGCGGTAGGGGATAGGGGATATGTTTTTCACCACTGGATATCTCCTTTAAACACTTCCCATACACTCAACATACAATGGTGGTCCTGGAACCAATTACCAGTTTTCCATAGACATATGTACTAAACATACAATGGTTCCGGGGCTCCAGAACAAATTACCAGTTTTCCATAATCATACAGTATGTACTCAACATACAATGGTCCTCATGGAACCAATTAACCACTTAAGGACCTAGGGCGTATGGGTACGCCTTGACGTCCTGGTACTGAAGGACCCGTCGGCGATCGGCACAAATTGCAAGTGAATTCACACTTGCAATTTGCGCCGATTCCGGGTCATACGGGTCTATGGTGACCGGGAATATAAGGGGGATCACGGTTGTCTAAGACACCCACGATCCCCCTGAAGGCATAGGAATGAGGTGGCAGAGGTGCCACCCCTCCTATCCCTGCTATTGGTCTGCTATTGATCGTCAGAGGCGACGACCAATAGCAGATTGGGGACGGGGGGGGGTTAACTTTCGTTTTCCCCGTCCTGCCCACCCACAATAGGGGGGGTAGAACGGGGAAACGAAGGGGACCGAGCGCCGACGTCCACTTACCGATCCGGAGGCTGCGGTGACGGTGATCTGCGGGCGGCGTGACGTGCATCAGAAGAGGACAGCTCCCTGGATCCTACGGAAACCGGTAAGTTGATCTGGAGGGCTACAGTCTGAGACTGTGGTCTCTAAACTCTAGCCCTCCAGATGTTGCAAAACTACAACTCCCAGCATGCCCAGACAGCTGTTTGGGCATGCTGGAATATGTCGTTTTGCAACAGCTGGAGGGCTGCAGTTTGAGACCACTATACAGTGGTCTCTAAACTATATCCCGCCAGATCTTGCAAAACTACAACTCCTAGCATGCCCACATAGCTGTTTGCTGTCTGGGCATGCTGGGATTTGTAGTTTTGCAACATCTGGAGGGTCACAATTTGGAGATCACTGTGCACTGGTCAAAAAACTGTAGCCCTCCAGATGTTGCAAAACTGCAAATCCCAGCATGCCCAGACAGCAAACAGCTGTCTCGGCATGCTGGGAGTTGTAGTTGGGTATCTCTAGCTGTTGCATAACTACATCTCCCAGCATGCCCTTCGATGATTAGTACATGCTGGGAGTTGCAGTTTTGCAACAGCTGGAGGCACACTGGTTGGAAAATACTGAGTTAGGTAACAGAAACTAACTGAAGGTTTTCCAACCAGTGTGCCTCCAGCTGTTGCAAAAGTACAACTCCCAGCATGCACGGTCTGTCAGTAATGCTGGGAGTTGTAGTTTTGAAACAGCTGGAGGTTTGCCCCCCCACGTGAATGTACAGGGTACATTCACACGGACAGGTTTACAGTAAATTTCCTGCTTCAAGGTTGGGCTGCAGCAAATTTTTCGGCGCAGCGCAAACTCCTAGTGGGAAACTCACCGTAACCCGACAATGGGAAAGTACCCTAAAAACACTACACTACACTAACACATAATAAAGGGTAAAACACAACATATACACCCCCGTACACTGTCCCCCCCCAATAAAAATTAAAAACGTCTTGTACGGCAGTGTTTCCAAAATGGAGCCTCCAGCTGCTGCAAAACAACAACTCCCAGCATTTCTGGACAGCCACTGACTGTCCAGGCATGCTGGGAGTTTAGCAACAGCTGGAGGCACCCTGTTTGGGAATCACTGGCGTAGAATACCCCTATGTCCACCACTATGCAGTCCCTAATTTAGTCCTCAAATGCGCATGGGGCTCTCCTTTCAGAGCCCTGTCGTATTTCAAGGAAAAAGTTGAGGGTCACATATGGGGTATTACCGTACTCGGGAGAAATTGCACTACAAATTTTGGGGGCTTTTTCTCCTTTTACCCCTTATGAAAAGGAAAAGTTGGGGGCTACACCAGCCTGTTAGTGTAAAAAAATAAAACATTTAACACTAACATGCTGGTGTTGCCCCATACTTTTTATTTTCACAAGCGGTAAAAGGAAAAAAAGACCACCAAAATCTCTAACGCAATTTCTCCTGAGTACAGAAATACCCCATATGTATGCGTTAAATGCTCTGCGGACGCACAACAAGGCTCAGGAGTGAGAGCGCACCATGTACATGTGAGGCCTAAATTGGTGATTTGCACAGGGGTGGCTGATTTTACAGCGGTTCTGACATAAGCGCAAAAAAATTAATACCCACATGTGACCCCATTTTGGAAACTACACCGCTCATGGAACGTGACAAGGGGTATAATGAGCCTTAACACCCCACAGGTGTTTTCACTAAAATGCTGGTGTAACCCTAAATTTTTCATTTTCACAAGGGAAAATAGGAAAAAAGCCCCCCCAAAATGTGTAACCCCATCTCTTCTGAGTAAGAACATCATCCATATGTGAATGTAAAGTGCTCTGCGGGCGAACTACAATGCTCAGAAGAGAAGGAGCGCCATTGGGATTTTGAAGAGAAAATTTGTCCGTAATTGAAGGCCATGTGTGTTTACAAAGCCCCCATAGTGCCAGAACAATGGACCCTCAACACATGTGACCCCATTTTGGAAACTACACCCCTCAAGTAATGTAATAAGGGGTACAGTGAGAATTTACGCCCCACAGGTGTCTGACAGATTTTTGGAACAGTGGTCTGTAAAAATGAAAAATAAAATTTTTCATTTGCACAGCCCACTGTTCCAAAGATCTGTCAAACGCCAGTGGGGTGTAAGTACTCACTGCACCCCTTATTAAATTCTGTGAGGGGTGTAGTTTCCAAAATGAGGTCACATGTGGGGGGGTCCACTGTTCTGGCACCACGGGGGGCTTTGTAAACGCACATGGCCCCTGACTACCATTCCAAACGCTCAATGGCGCTCCTCCTCTTCTGAGCATTGTAGTTTGCCAGCAGAGCACTTGACGTCCACACATGGGGTATTTCCATACTCAGAAGAAATGGGGTTACAAATTTTGGGGGTCATTTTCTCCTATTACACCTTGTAAAATGTAAAATTTAGGGAAAAAACTGCATTTTAGTTAAAAAAAATTTTTTTTTCAATTACACATCCAACTTTAACAAAAAGTCGTCAAACACTTGTGGGTAGTTAAGGCTCACTGTATGCCTTGTTACGTTCCTTGAGGGGTGTAGTTTCCAAAATAGTATACCATCTGGGTATTTTTTGCTGTTCTGGCACCACAGGGGCTTCCTAAATGCGACATGCCCCCAAAAAACCATTTCAGCAAAAGTTGCTTTAAAAAAACCAAATGTGGCTCCTTCTCTTCTGAGCATTGTAGTTCGCCAGCAGAGCATTTTATGTCCTAACATGGGGTATTTCCATACTCAGAAGAGATGGGGTTACAAATTTGGGGGGGGGGGGCATTTTCTCCCATTACCCTTTGTAAAAATGGTAAATTTGGGGAAAAATCTGCACTTTTGTGAAAATTTTTTTTTTCCATTTACACATCTGATTTTAATGAAAAGTTGTTAAACACCTGTGGGGTTTTAAGCCTAACTGCACCCCTTGTTACGTGCCTTGAGGGGTGTAGTTTCCAAAATGGTATGCCATGTGGGGTTTTCTGCTGTTCTGGCACCATAGGGGCTTTCTAAATGTGACATGCCCCCAAAAACCATTTCAGAAAAATTCGCTCTCCAAAATCCCATTGTTTCTCCTTCCCTTCTGAGCCCTCTACTGCGCCCGCCGAACACTTGAGATACACATATGAGGTTTTTCCTTACTCAAGAGAAATTGGGTTACAAATTTTGGGGGCTTTTTCTCCTAATACCACTTGTAAAAATTCAAAAACTGGGTCTACAAGAACATGCGAGTGTAAAAAATGAAGATTTTGAATTTTCTCCTTCAATTTGCTGCTATTTCTGTGAAACACTTAAAGGGTTAACACACTTACTGAATGTCATTTTGGATACTTTGAGGGGTGCAGTTTTTATAATTGGGTCATTTGTGGGGTATTTCTAATATGAAGGCCCTTCAAATCCACTTCAAAACTGAACTGGTCCCTGAAAAATTCAGATTTTGAAAATGTTGTGAAAAATTGGAAAATTGCTGCTGAACTTTGAAGCCCTCTGATGTCTTCCAAAAGTAAAAACATGTAAACTTTATGATGCAGTCATAAAGTAGACATACTGTATATGTGAATCAATGTATAATTTATTTGGAATATCCATTTTCCTTATAAGCAGAGAGCTTCAAAGTAAAAAAAAAAAAAAAAAAAATGCATCATTTTCTCATCAAATTTTGGAATTTTTCACCAAGTATCGACAACATTTTTACCACTAACATAAAGTAGAATATGTCACGAAAAAACTATGTCGGAATCAGAATGAAAGGTAAAAGCATCCCAGAGTTATTAATGTTTGAAGTGACAGTGGTCAGATGTTCAAAAAATGGCCGGGTCCTTAAGGTATATTTGGGCTGGGTCCTTAAGGGGTTAATATCGTATGTTAAGGGACCACTGTATTAGATTCATGGTGACAGAACGTTGATCCAGGGATGTATTTTGATTGCCATAATGGAGTCGGGAAGGAATTTTTCATCTGTCATGGGGCAATTAGATCTCCCTCATAAGGGGCTTTTGCCTTTCTCTGGATCAACACAATAGGGTTTTAGGTTGAACTCAGACTTTAGTCTTATTTGCAACCTTACAAATTATATTACTATGTTCTCTGACCAATCACTGGACAGCACTTTTTTAAGCAATGACAAAACTATAGAAACACATTGCAGCAGGCCGGTAATTAAAAACAACAATCTTTGGTAAAATATATAGATGCAAATCATAAAATGTTGCAGTACCTTGTAATACCTTTTTATTAGACTAACAGCATTTTGTAGAGACAAGCTTTCGGGATTCTTCCCTTTATCAAGTCAGATTTGCTTTGGATTTGATAAAGGGAGGAATCCCGAAAGCTTGTCTCTACAAAATGCTGTTAGTCCAATAAAAAAGGTATTACATGATACTGCAACATTTTTATGATTTGCATCTGCATCACTGGACTAATACGGCTACTCAAATTTACTACATTATGGAAGATACCGCATTGGACTTGATAAAGGGAGGAATCCCGAAAGCTTGTCTCTACAAAATTCTGTTAGTCCAATAAAAAAGGTATTACAAGATACTGCAACATTTTATGATTTGCATCTGCATCACTGGACTAATACGGCTACTCAAATTTACTACGTAAAATATATTATATATATATATATAGTAAATTTGAGTAGCCGTATTAGTCCAGTGATGCAGATGCAAATCAAAAAATGTTGCAGTATCTTGTAATATTTCAGATTATGAAGTATCCGACTGTCAGTCCAATAAAAAAGGTATTACAAGATACTGCAACATTTTTTGATTTGCATATATATATATATATTTTTTTTTTAAATAGAATAAACTTATAGGTATAAAATAAGATAAGTATAAAATAAGATAAAATTATATGAGCCAATTGTTCTCCCACTGTTATGTCATTATGTACAGTTTCTGCAAGAAATACAATGAGGCAAAAAAGTATTTGGTCAGCCACCAATTGTGCAAGTTCTCCCACTTAAAAAGATGAGGAGGCCTGTAATTTTTATCATAGATATACCTCAACTATGAGAGACCTGAGAAAACCAAAATCCATAAAATCAGACTGTCTGATTTTTAAATAATTTATTTCCAAATTATGGTGGAAAATAAGTATTTGGTCAATAACAAACGTTCATCTCAATACTTTTTTCTGTAAGTCTTTACAAGGTTTTCACAAACTGTTGATGGTATTTTGAACCATTCCTCCATGCATATCTCCTCTAGAGCAGTATTTTGGGGCTGTCGCTGGGCAACATGGACTTTCAACTTCCTCCAAAGGTTTACGACGGTGTTACGATCTGAAGACTGGCAAGGCCACTCCAGGACCTTGAAATCCTTCTTACGAAGCCCCTCCTCCTTTGCCTGGGCGGTGTGTTTGGGATCATGGTCATGCTGAAAGACCCAGCCATGTTTCATCTTCGATGCCCTTGCTGATGGAAGGAGGTTTTCACTCAAAATCTAATGATACATGGCCCCATTCATTCTTTCACTTACACGGATCAGTTGTCCTGGTCCCTTTGCTGAAAAACATGTTTCCGCCCCCATGATTCACAGTAGGTATGGTGTTCTTTGGATGCAACTCCTACAAACACGACAAGTTGAGTTTTTACCAAAAAGTTCTACTTTGGTTTCAGCTGACCATAAGACATTCTCCAATATCATACATCATCATTTTCTGGATCATCCAAATGCGCTCTAGAAAACTTCAGATGGGCCCAGACATGTAGTGGCTTAAGCATGACATGTTTGGCACTGCATGATTTGAGTCCCTGGCGGCGTAGTGTGTTACTGATGGTAGCCTTTGTTTGTTACTTTTGGCCCAGCTCTCTGCAGGTCATTCACTAGGCCCCCCCCGTGTGGTTCTGGGATTTTTGCTCACAGTTCTTGTGATCATTTTGACACCACGGGGTGAGATCTTGCATGGAGTCCCAGATCGAGTGAACTTATCAGTAGTCTTGTGTGTCTTCCATTTTCAATCTTCCCAGCCTGGTGCAGGTCTACAATTTTGTTTCTGGTGTCCTTCGACAGCTCTTTGGTCTTGGCCATAGTGGAGTTTGGAACTTGACTGTTTGAGGTTGTGGACAGGTGTCTTTTATACTGATAAGTTCAAACAGGTTCCATTTATACAGGTAGCGAGTGGAGGACAGCGGAGACTCTTAAAGAAGAAGTTACAGGTCTGTGAGAGCCAGACATCTTGCTTGTTTGTATGTGAACAAATACTTATTTCCCACCATAATTTGCAAATAAATTCTTTAAAAATCAGGCAATGATTTAATAATTTTTTTTTCTCATTATGTCTCTCATAGTTGAGGTATACCTATGATGAAAATGACAGGCCTCTCATCTTTTTAAGAGGGCTGACTAAATACTTTTTTGCCCCACTGTAGGTAGGTATCCAGCACTGATAAAATTTTTTACTGCAGATAAACGCTCCTCATATAGGTGTCCCGTAATATAAAAAGGGCAATTCAATCCATAAAATGCCAGAAAAGAGAAACTGTGCACTCACCAGATGATCTTGCAGCTTTTATTGTAATCCACAAAAGGTATCAAACGTGCTGTACAGACATGGATGCAAAGCTGTATCGGGCAGCTAAAATGTCAGGATAGCGCAGGGAAAAATGAACACACTTGCGACAATTGTTTCACACTCAGATAGTACTTCTATGGGCTGGGGATGATGTCACACTATAGGAGTTTCACATGACGATCACCACCTTCTGGTGGCACGTCAAATCTCTCAACACCAAAAAAACTGATTGTTTTTACATCACTATTATGCATGTCTCTGATATGTTTATTAAATCTAGTGGCACCTATTCCTGTGTACACTGAGCGTAAATGTTTTTTCACTCTTATCACTAACCATAATTTTGTCTTTCCTATGTAGTATTGCCCGCATCCACAAACAAGGGCATATACCACATAGGTAGATTTACATGAAATGAATTGCCTGACGGTTATTTGGTAACTGCCTTTCAATGAGCCAGTTCTTTTCTTTTAACAGTTTGCTTCTTCTAATCTTTTTAATACTGTCCCCTATAGTCCGATTCCTCTGATATGTAATAATAGGTCTGTTTTCTGTATGATTTTTCAAATCTCTATCCGGCTCAAGTATATGCCAGTTCCATTTAATATAATTTTTAATTATCTTATTAATTAATGTGTTTTCAAAAGAAAAAATTATTTAATTACCCTCTGATCTGTTCTGATTTTTACATTGTAACAATTCATCTCTGGATTTCTTTATTTTTTTAGTTGCTTAATCTATAGTTTATAAAGAAATTAGTGTAGCTCACTCAGTGAATAGATATACCTGAGGTGAACTGATGTTACCTTCACCCAAAGGTCTATTGGAAAATAAATATACAAGATGGTTGAAGATCAACCTGAAAATCAGTCCTTAAGGTATACAAGAAAGATAAATAAATAAATCATAATAAATCATAAGAGTAATAAATACTCTATTCTTTACCTATCCTTCTTGTATACCCTGAGGACTGATTTTCAGGTTGATCTTCAACCATCTTGTATATTCAATCTATCATTTCCCTAGGGTAGCCTCTTTCACTTAATCTAGTGCAAAGATCATCTGCTTTTTTTCTGGAATAAATCTTTGTTGTTATTAACCTCTTCAGGACCAAGCCCATTTTGGCCTTAAGGACCAGAGCGTTTTTTGCACATCTGACCACTGTCACTTTAAACATTAATAACTCTGGAATGCTTTTAGTTATCATTCTGATTCAGAGATTGTTTTTTCGTGACATATTCTACTTTAACATAGTGGTAACATTTTATGGTAACTTTCATCCTTTCTTGGTGAAAAATCCGTAAATTTGATGAAAAATTTGATGAAAAATTTGATGAAAAATTTGATGAAAAATTTGATGAAAAATGTGAAAATTTTGCATTTTTCTAACTTTGAAGCTTTCTGCTTGTAAGGAAAATGTATATTACAAATAAATTTTTTTTATTCACATATACAATATGTCTACTTTATGTTTGCATCATAAAATTGACAAGTTTTTGCTTTTGGAAGACACCAGAGGGCTTCAAAGTTCAGCAGCAATTTTCCACAAAATTTTCAAACTCTATATTTTTCAGGGACCAGTTCAGTTTTGAAGTGGATTTGAAGGGTCTTCATATTAGAAATACCCCATAAATGACCCCATTATAAAAACTACACCCCACAAAGTATTCAAAATGACATTCAGTAAGTGTTTTAACCCTTTAGATGTTTCACCGGAATAGCAGCAAAGTGAAGGAGAAAATTCAAAATCTTAATTTTTTACACTCATGTTCTTGTAGACCCAATTTTTGAAGTTTTGCAAGTGGTAAAAGGAGAAAATTTTTACTTATATTTGTAGCCCAATTTCTCTTGAGTAAGCACATACCGCATATGTCTATGTAATGTGTTCGGCGGGCGCAGTAGAGGGCTCAGAAGGAAAGGAGCGACAAGGGGATTTTGGAGAGTACGTTTTTCTGAAATGGTTTTTGGGGGGCATGTTGCATTTAGGAAGCCCCTATGGTGCCAGAACAGCAAAAAACCCCCACATGGCATACCATATTGGAAACTAGACCCCTTGGGAAACGTAACATGGGATAAAGTGAGCCTTAATACTAGGGATGCACCGATATATCGGCAGCCGATACATATCGGCCGAAAATAGCTATTTCGGGGAAATGCCGAAACAACAAAAAATGTGCCGATAATGACCCACCTCCCCTGCCCGCCCACAGCACAAGTTGCAAACACTGGCAGTGGCAGAGGCACTCGTGGGGGGTGCAGGGGGGGCCGGCCGCACCGGGCGCAACATCTGGGGGGGTGCGCTCTCCGGGATAGGAATACTTCTTTTTATGTTCCTGGGCCGGCTCCCGTGTGTGGCTGCAGGCGGGGGCGACCAGAGCATATAAAACCTAATACTGTATACTAAAAACCAGGGGGCCTCCAGCTGTTGTGAAACTACAACTCCCAGCATGCCCGGACCGGCAAAGTCTGTCCGGGCATGCTGGGAGTTGGAGGCTGGAGGCACATAAAAATAAGTATTCCTATCCCGGACATCCCTGTGTCCCTAAAAATCTTTTCAGGACATAAGGATGTCCGCCGGTCACTCACCATTCCCCGGCGTCCTCCTGCGATCCTCCTTCGGTCCCTCGCTTCTCCGCCTCTATGGTCGTACGCACGGGACGTCACTGACGTCCCGTGCGTACAACCATAGAGACGCAGGAGGACCGCAGGATCATCGCAGGAGAATGCGCGCTGGCCGGGGCCTGGTAAGTGACTGGCGGCGCGTCATCTTCTTCAGTGTTCCGGTCACCGCTCCTCCGGTCCCGGCACCTACTGCTGTGGTCCATAGGCCATAGCAGTAGATGTGACCCCGAGCCGGAGGAGCGGTGACCGGAACACTGTGGGGGCAGCAGTACAGACATACAGCCTCCAGCCATACACTGTATATGGCTCGAAGCTGTATGTCTGTGCGGTGGGGGGAAGCTGCCTACTATTGTGGGGGAACTGCTGACCTAATGTGGGGGGGAGCTGCCTACAAATGTGGGGGGAGCTGCCTAATATTGTGGGGGGGAGCTGCCTAATATTGTGGGGGGGAGCTGCCTACAAATGTGGGGGGAGCTGCCTAATATTGTTGGGGGGAGCTGCCTAATATTGTTTGGGGGAACTGCCTAATATTGTTTGGGGGAACTGCCTAATATTGTTGGGGGGAGCTGCCTAATATTGTTGGGGGGAGCTGCCTAATATTGTTGGGGGGAGCTGCCTAATATTGTGGGGGAACTGCCTACTATTGTGGGGAACCTGCCTACTATTGTGGGGGAACTGCTGACCTAATGTGGGGGGGAGCTGCCTACAAATGTGGGGGGAGCTGCCTAATATTGTTGGGGGGGAGCTGCCTAATATTGTGGGGGGGGGAGCTGCCTAATATTGTTGGGGGGGGCTGCCTAATATTGTTGGGGGGGAGCTGCCTAATATTGTGGGGGGAGCTGCCTACAAATGTGGGGGGAGCTGCCTAATATTGTTGGGGGGAACTGCCTAATATTGTGGGGGGGAGCTGCCTACAAATGTGGGGGGAGCTGCCTAATATTGTGGGGAACTGCCTACTATTGTGGGGAACCTGCCTACTATTGTGGGGGAACTGCTGACCTAATGTGGGGGGGGGGAGCTGCCTACAAATGTGGGGGGAGCTGCCTAATATTGTTGGGGGGGAGCTGCCTAATATTGGGGGGAACCTGCCTACTATTGTGGGAGAAATGCTGACCTAATGTGGGGGAGCTGCCTACTATTGTGGGGGGCAGCTGCCTACTATTGTGGGGGAGCTGCCTACTATTGTGGGGGAGCTGCCAATTAATGTGGGGGAGCTGCCTACTATTGTTGGGGGGAGCAGCCTACTACTGTTGGGGAGCTGCCTACTATTGTGGGGGAGCTGCCTACTATTGTTGGGGGGAGCTGCCTACTATTGTGGGGGAGCTGCCTACTATTGTGGGGGAGCTGCCTATTAACGTGGGGAAACTCCCGACCTAATGTGGGGGAGCTGGCAATCTAATGTGGGGGAATCTAATCTAATGAGCGGAGCACTGCATTTTACCAGAAGACGGGTAGAAGTAATTTTCGGTATCGGCCGGACATTTTTTTTTAATTTCGGTTTCGTTTCGGTTCTGAAATTTCCATTTCGGTGCACCTCTACTTAATACCCCACAGGTGTTTCATGACTTTTGCAAATGTAAAAAAATAATAATTTTTACCTAAAATGCTTGTTTTCCCAAAAATTTTACATTTTTAAAAAAGGTAATAGCAGAAAATACCCCTCAAAATTTGAAGCCCAATATCTCCCGACTCAGAAAACACCCCATATGGGGGTGAAAAGTGCTCTGCTGGCGCACTACAGGTCTCAGAAGAGGAGTAGTCACATTTGGCTTTTTAGAAGCAAATTTTGCTCTGGGGGCATGCCGCATTTAGGAAGCCCCTATGGTGCCAGGACAGCAAAAAAAAAAAAAAAAAAAACACATGGCATACCATACCATTCCCTCGGGGAATGTAACAAGGGGTAAAGTGAACCTTTATACCCCACAGGTGTTTCACGACTTTTGCATATGTAAAAAAAATAAAAACATTTTTACCTAAAATGCTTGTTTTCCCAAAAATTTTACCTTTTTAAAAAGGGTAAAAGCAGAAAATAGCCCCCAAAATTTGTAACACAATTTCTCCCGAGTACGGTGATACCCCATATGTGACCCTAAACTGTTGCCTTGAAATACGACAGGGCTCCAAAGTGAGAGCGCCATGCGCATTTGAGGCCTAAATTAGGGACTTGCATAGGGGTGGACATAGGGGAATTCTACGCCAGTGATTCCCAAAAGGGTGCCTCCTGCTGTTGCAAAACTCCCAGCATGCCTGGACAGTCAACGGCTGTCCGACAATACTGGGAGTTGTTGTTTTGCAACAGCTGGAGGCTCCATGTTGGAAACAGTGGCGTACCAGACGTTTGTCATTTTTATTGGGGATTGGGGAGGGGGGCTGTGCAGGGGCATGTGTATATGTAGTGTTTTTTACTTTTTATTTTATTTTGTGGTAGTGTAGTGTAGTGTTTTTAGGGTACAGTCGCATGGGCGGGGGTTCACAGTAGTTTCTCGCTGGCAGTTTGAGCTGCGGCAGAAAATTTGCAGCCGCTCAAACTTGCAGCCGGATACTTACTGTAAACCTCCGCCCATGTGAGTGTACCCTGTACATTCACATTGGGGGGGACAGGGGACATCCAGCTGTTGCAAAACTACAACTCCCAGCATGCGCAGACTGTACATGCTGAGAGTTTTAGTTTTGCAACAGCTGTAGGCACACTGGTTATGTATCACTGAGTTTGTGACCTAACTCAGTGTTTCACAACCAGTGTGCCTCCAGCTGTTGCAAAACTACAACTCCCAGCATGTACGGTGCATGGTGTACGGTGACTGCTGAGAGTTGTAGTTTGCAACAGCTGGAGGCACACCGGTCGTGAAACAATGAGTTAGGTAAAAAAAAAACTGAGTTTCACAACCATTGTGCCTTCAGCTGTTGCAAAACTACAACTCCCACAGTCACCGACAGCCAACGGGCATGCTGGGACTTGTAGTTATGCAACCAGCAGATGCACCACTACAACTCCCAGCATGCACTTTAGCTGTTTGTGCAAGCTGGGAGTTGTAGTTATACAACAGCTGAAGGTACACTTTTCCATAGAAAAAATGTGCCTCCAGCTGTTCCAAAACTATAAGTCCCAGCATGCCCATAAGGGAATGCTGGGAGGTGTGGTTGTCTGCCTCCTGCTGTTGCATAACTACAGCTCCTAGCATGGCTGTCACTCACCACCAACGATCCACGCTGCAGGTCAGTCCCTCGCCGCCGCTCCTGGGGCCCCGATCATAACATTGACGCCGGGGATCGCGGTCCCCAGCTCCCGGGGTCCACGTCCCGCACCCGCTCACATCCTCCGGAAGAGGGGCGGAGCGGGTTGCGGGAGTGACACCCGCAGCAGGCGCCCTGATTGGTCGGCCGGTAAACCAGCCGACTAATCAGGGCGATCATGAGGTGGCACCAGTGCCACCTCACTCCTGCAGGCAGTAATTCCGGGTCACTGGAGACCCGATTTATCTGGAATCGCCGCAGATCGCTGGACAGAATTGTCCAGCGATCTGCGCCGATCGCCGACATGGGGGGCATAATGACCCCCCTGGGCGATATGCCGCAATGCCTGCTGAACGATTTCAGCAGGCATCTGGCTCCGGTCCCCAACCGGCTAGCGGTGGGGACCGGAATTCCCACGGGCGTATGGATACGCCCTCGGTCCTTAAGGACTCGGAATGCAGGGCGTATCCATACGCCCTATGTCCTGAAGAGGTTAATCCTTTTTATTCTTACCAGTTGGCTGTACAGAATACTACTTTTAATTAAGAACTTTTAAAATGCAGTAACAGGTTTGAGGTTTCTTTACAATGTTATTTTTCCCTATCTATTGAGATGTTGACATCCAGAAAACCAAGTGTGTTTCCACCAAACTGATCTGTGAATAACATTCACAGTATTTGTCAGATTCAGGTATTGTATGAATTCTTT
Source organism: Hyla sarda (assembly GCF_029499605.1). NCBI lineage: Eukaryota > Metazoa > Chordata > Amphibia > Anura > Hylidae > Hyla > Hyla sarda. The sequence goes on from NC_079196.1 coordinate 141,400,618, forward strand.
AAATACCTCTTCACCTCCCTCCCACACAACAAACATCATCTTCAAATCTAAGAGTTTTATATGGCTGACATATGGGTTTAGGAGGTGAAGATGTGTTGGCTCTCGAACATGGTCAGGAACACATGAGCAAATGTACAGGAATCCGGAGTCCCCATCGCAGTTCCATGTTTTTAGATATACCATTTATCCTCAAATTTAAACATTTTGGGGGGAATTTATCATTGTATATAGTTTTTTTTTGTCTTTTTAAGGCAAAAATTTGCGCAAGAGTTTTTTTGCGCAAAATCTGATAGAATTTTCATAGCCATATCTAAGATTAAGTTTACCATAGAGCACTTTCTACTGTAAAATCGAATTATTAATATTATTATTATTAACTGCGTGTTTTTTTAAACGCAAAAAAATGCACAAATGCACTTTTCTTGCACAAATATAAACCACCTCGGAGGACACGTACCAAAGTGTTCTAAAGAATCTGAGAATTATATTAACTATTTTGGGACAGTTAAGACTACCACTCCCATCATGGACAGACTCTGCCCATGATGGGAGTTATAGTCCAGGGGCTGAGATGCAGATCGCACTGGGTCATTCTCCAGAAACCCACTGCGATCTGCATTTATTAACTGTAAAAGCCGGTGGCACATGCGGATACACTGTATACACCGCTCATAATCACTGCCGCCGGGAGACAGGAGCCTTGATTGATAAATTCATCAATCAGAGCTCCCGTCTCCCGGGCGGGGATTATGATATGTGTTAGTGTATACAGGAGCTGGCAGCGCATTGTAGCCACATGTGCCGCCAGCTTTTACCGTTAATAAATGCAGATCGCAGCGGGTCTCTGGAGAAAGACCCGATGCGATCTGCCCCTCAGCCCCTGGATGGAGTCTGTCCATGATGGGAGTGGTAGTCCTAAAAGTCCCGCAGCCGGGGGGATGTGCAAGTGCCATCCCTCAGCGCTGCGGTACTACAACTACTCCCATCATGGGACAGACTCTGTCCCATGATGGGAGTAGTAGTCCAAGGGCAGAGGGACAGATTGAGCTACACAGTCCAGGCCTGACTATGCGTTTTGCATAATGGGAACAGAGCCTTTCTGGCAGTGTGTTCCCAAACATGGAGACTCCAGCTGTTGCTTAACTACAGCCCCCATGATGGGAGTTGTAGTTTAGCAACAATTGGAGGCTCCCTGTTCATGAACACGCTGCATTATGTGCACTCTCCCCAAGGGAGAGCGCAAAAAATTTACTAACCCATGTTTCTTGTTTTTCTTTATTTCTCACTTCAGATACCTGAATGCAGAGGACTATGTCTGATTCCGTGGACTGCGACGATGACCAGCGTTTTTTTATTTCAATAAAATGGTTAACGAGGGCTGTGGGGGCGGGGGGATAGTGTTTTTTTTTTTTTTAAATAAAAACATTTTTCAATGTGTTTTTAATAATAGAATTTTCAGGCTTAGTAGTGTAAGTTGTCTTATAGAAGAAATCCATTACTATGCCAGGGCTAAGGGTTAGCCCCAAAATCACCTAATGCTAATCTCTAATTATTACCCCGGTACCACCACCACAGGTGTGCTTGGAAGAGGTACCAACAGGCCCGAAGCATCAAAAATGGTGCTGCTGGGCCTAGACCGTAACAGGCTGGCATTATTTAGGCTGGGGAGGGCCAGTAACAATGGTCCTTGCCCACCCTTATAATGTCAGGCTGTTGCTGCTTGGTTGGTATCTGGCTGATACTGAAAATAGGGGAACCCTATTGCATTTTTTTTTTTTTTTTTTTTTTTATAAATTGCCATTTTTTTCATTATCAGCCAGATACCAACCAAGCAGCAATAGTCTGACGTTACCAGGGTGGGCGAAGACCATTGTTACTGGCCCTCCCCAGCCTAAATAACGTCAGCCTGTTACCGCCTAGGCCCAGGAGCGCCATTTTTGATGCTCCGGGCCTGTTGGTACCGGCTCTTCCCGGCACCACTGTGGCGGTGGGTACCGGGGAGCAATAATTGGGGGTTACGCTAAGCCTTGGCTTAGTAATGGATTCTGTCTAAAAGACGGCTTCCACTATTAAGCCTAAAAATTTAATTATAAAAAACACATTGAAAAAATGTTTTATTTAAAAAAACACTCCCCCACAGCCCTTGCTAACCCTTTTATTGACATTTAAAATAACACTGTTCATAATCGCAATCTGTCGAATCCGACGTAGTCCTCCGCATTCACGTATCTAAAATGAGAAGAAAACAAAAACAAAACTACAACCATTTCTGTAATTTCTACACTATCAAAAAGCTGGTGTGAAATTATTTTTTTTGGGTGCAAAATTCTTTGAGAATTTCCCTCTAAATCATGGCTGATTAAGAGCTCGTCTGTAGCTGGACACATGTTGGTGTACTGTTTTTAGGGGCTTGGTCCCCCCCCCCCCTTTTTTTTGGTTTGTGTCTAATTTTGATCTTTTTAATATGAGCAAGTAAAAGCTACGTTTTATCCTCTCGTTATCCTGTGAGCTGGATCCCTGTTCTTCACATGCATCTCTAAGTACTGCCTTACTGAAAATATCCAGGGGGGCTACTCTGCACTATTGGGGGGTTAAAGGTGGATATTTATTACCCCCTGTGAAAGGTTTAGTTTCAATTTGCCCAGTTCTTTCACCATTATTAGATTCAGCAAGGACTACTTTTTCCTGATTGAACTCCTTCACTATTGAGAAACCTAAAGATCCTACACTACAAGGAGTATCACCATCTTTTTTTGGAGGTTGATTTTACGGACTTAAAAAAAGGGAAGAAAATCAGAGCTGAATTGTTACAATGTATAAGAACAGATCAGAGGGTAATAAAATTATTTTTCTTTTGAAAACATACCTATGAATGAGATAATTACAAATGCTATTACATGGAACTGGCATATACTTGAGCCAGAGAGATTTGAAAAATGTTAAAATACACAGACCTATCATTACATATCGGAAGAATCAGACTATAGAGGACAATATTAAAAAAAGATTAGAAGTGGCTCCTTGAGAATAATTATAAATGTGGTAATTGCTCGCTTTTGTAATGTGATTTTCACTCAGAAACAGTGCATATTACGGTTACCAAATAACCATTAGGCAATTCATTTAATGTAAATCTACCTATGTGGTATACGCCCTTGTTTGTGGATTTGGGCAATACTACATAGGGAAGACAAAACGACAGTTAGTGATACGAGTGAAAGAGCATTCACGCTCAGTGTGCACAGGAATAGGTGCTACTAGGTTTATTAAAGGAGTAGTGTTCTGAAAAGTATTTCCAGTCTGTTGTGCCCAGGCTAAAAAAAAAACTTTAACTCTTCCTCCGTAGCGCCGCTACAGCTGCCCGGTCCTCTGGTCTGGTCTTCCTCCATGTGCAGGGATTGTCACACTGCGCATAGCCTATCACTGACTGAAGCAATGTCACGCCTCAGCCAGTGTGAGGATCAATGCACACGGAAAACGGAAGAAGACTGGACCGGTGGACCTAACAGCATTAGCAGCGCCAGGTGGGAATGGAGGAAGGTGAGTTAAAGTTTTTTTATTGCAGTCATGGCACAAAGGGCTGGAAATACTTTTCAGAAGACTACTCCTTTAATAATATCAGAGATATGCATAATAGTGATGTAAAAACAATCAGGTTTCTTGGTAATTGAGAGATTTGACGTCCCACTAGAAGGTGGAGATAGTCATGTGAAGCTCCTACAGTGTGAATCCAGATGGATTATTCACATCAACGCTAAAGGGCCACTGGGGGCTGAATGAAAATAATGAGTTGGATGCTTTGCTCCGTTAAATTAATGCTACATTGAGGTCTTGTTTTAACAGTACAGTGTATATTTGTTTTACGTGTCACTTTTTATATCTTCCCATGTATAGTTTGTGCTGGTTGCTATAACAACCTGCTAAAGTGGATATATAAACAGACAGTGACGTCCTGACGTCAGCACCAGCCTGTAGAAGTGCTCTCTCTGCGAAACAATTGTCGCAGGTGTGTCCCTTTCTCCCCCTCGCTATCCTGACATCTTAGCCGCCTGGCACAGCTTTGCATCCATGTCTGTAAAGCACATTTTATATACTTTGTGGATTACAATAAAAGCTGTAAGCTACAATAAAAGCTGGTGATAGAAGCTGGTGATGGCACAGTTTCTTTTTTCTGACATTTTGTACTGTTTACTGATATTATATCAGTGTTTTATAATAAAAATTCAATCTAAAAATAAAGAATACAAATTAGACTTGCAAACACGCATTGTACGTGTTACAAGGTAAATAAACATCAAACAGCACATTACCATAATAGTTATAGCAAAGCTATTGCATTAGTTTCAACAGGTGAAACAAAAGTAAACTGCAAGTGCAAGAACCTACTGATAACAGGGACAAGAAAGTGCAGAATGCTTTATCTTGAGTTAACAACCACACTGGAGAGCCACCAGAACACCCTCCCTGATGTATGTTTTCAGTGTAGAACACTTCTCTGTTCTGCAGAACTTGCAAACCAATAACCCCCTCTCCCAAGGTGGGTGCCATGAAAAGAAAGGAAGAAGCATTTCTGGAATGTGCATCTCTGAGTTGTTTAAAAACACTGGATATATTGACATGCATCATATTCTATACACCGCATAAGTGTTCCTGTATTTTTTTTCTTTAAAGGCCTCTTGGTGCTGCCAACATAAGACAGGTTGCAAACATTGCAAAAAACCCTGTATACAACATAGGAAGACTGGCAATAGATGAAAAAAATTATGGCAAACCTATTGTTATTAACAGTGTTAGGTATATGTTGACATTTATGAGCATGCTTTCCTACAACACAATGTGGAAGACCATAGGAGTAAAAACCTTTCAATGAAAGCCAAGTTTTATGTTAGTTAGTTTTTCTGCTGTATACTTCAGGCCACCAGGAGTCTCCCTTCTTGACCAGAACACATTCCGTGTGGTCAAAATCTCAGATTATGGTCTCCTGCTTGTAATCGCAGGAGACCAACCTCAGGAAGTCTTTCTCTGCATTGAGCTTGATTGTTGACAGCTGCACAGACTAAAAGTTGCACAGACTGAAAGCTGCAAAGAGCCTCACTGAAAGATACTCAGACTAAAAGCTGCTGCACAAAGCTTGAGGTCTTCAATTCATCAAAGCACTGCAACGATGTGAGGGCGGAAATGATTCCCCAGTAGGCTTCAATGAGGTCATGCCTGCTGGGAAACTCCCACTTTCTCCTGCTGGGAGATTGCACTATGAGAGCAAGAATAAAAAGGTATGATACAAAGCTTTATAAAGCTCTGAATTTTTTTTTTAGGGTGGGAGGGATGTTAGGAGTAGTTAGGGAACATAGCCTGAGTTAGTTTAGAAAAGTTTATTTGATGACAGGTACTCGAAGTCGGGGCACATCTAGCAGAAAAATTAAATCTATTTTTGAGGAATTTTGCTAAAACTCGGATCTTGGTAGAGAATAGGTAGATATCTTTTGATAACATTAGTGACTACTGAGAATTCCGGATTGTATGTGGTAAAAAAGACAATCTATAATTACTCATGTATTTATTGCGTGCAATCTTTCCAGGAACAGGAGTAATTAAATCTTTCCGTGTTTTGTGAGACACTTTCTTTCTTTTTCACTCTGTCAAGGATCCAAAATGGATAACCCCTTGCCCTCAGACGTTCACACACATTAAAGTGGTATTCCGGCCAAATACATCTCATCCCCTATCCTTTGGATAGGGGATAAAATGTATTTGGCCGGAATACCCCTTTAATTCCCTCTGAATCGAAAAAGCAATTAGGAGGAACAGTTGCTCTGATATAACTCACGATTGCCACCGCCTGAATGGTGTGGCATGAATGGCATGTATGTAAATCAGATCCATAAATGTATGAAACAGCTTGTAATGACTTTGAATGTGGCAGACAACAGTACAAAGACCATGAATAGGAGGCTTTCCCCTTAAGGTTATCCACAACAAAAAGAAGATGATGAGTGTCTTTAATACAGCTGGGACATAAGGGAACCAAGGGTAGGAGAATAGAATCCAGCCACTCACACAAATGTTCATTTAAACACCCAATGCCTGCCATGATGGGTCTTATAGGTGGTGGGAATCGGCTCTTATGAACCTTTGTGAGTGAGTGGAAAATGGGCATGATCGTAATAAGGAAAAATATATAATCATATACCTTTCCATTAAACACTACTACAGATTGACCTATATCAAGGAAATCCTTCAGATCCTTCCTGAAAACATGGGTGGGATCTGATCATAACACTCCATATGTATTGGCATCACCAAAGATTTGTCTATTAAGTTGGATGTATAAGTCCACTTTATCTTCTATTCTATCAACTAAAGCTGTTTCACAGCTACCCTTTCACTGCTGGACAAATTATCATAGTCAGCCATGCAGGAGTCATTTTTCAAGTAAATTAACTCCTGCATGTCTACCTTTTGAAAACTGTATATAGCAGGACTCCTAGACAGAATAGGATAAAAATCTGGATTACCAACAACAAAATCAGAAGACTCATGTATAGCATTGCAAAACTTTAAAGATTCTGTTCCCAACATTCTAAGATTACATAATGCATTTCTTCTGATAAAGAATGACACATATTCAAAGACATTTCAGAGGCAGTAACCGAAGGAGAAACATTAGGGGAATAGAGTTCAAATTGGGCGTAGATTTAGCGCTGGTGTCAGTCATAGCACTCATACTATTGATAGTATCAAAAGGTTTCTTCAATATGAGTGTCCTTATGAATTTGTTTACCTCCAGAATGTTATCATACACATTGAAATAGTGAGAAGGGGAAAAACAAAGGCCTTTGGAAAGAAGATGTGCAGAGGACAGATTAATCACATCACATCTTGTGGAAAACTTCTTTGGTCAGTGTTTTCTCCCGGCCCTCCTGCCCCTTTTTTGCTATTTTCTTAGGTTGGCCTGGTTATGCTGTGCAGGGCGGTCTGGGATATCAGCTGCTCTGTCCGACATGTCTGACATTGCGTCCCAGTCTCTGCAGAACTAAACGTGACGCGTCGATTGGTTTTATTCCTTTGGCTTAGATCTGTTGTTTTTTTCAGGATGGATCTAGACAGTAGAATTTTGTACCACCAGCACCATGCATAGACTTTGTTGGACTGGAGGTCTTGGAGAGCACGCTAAAATTTCAGCTTTTTAGTATCCACAATTATTTTTTCTAATTTAAAAATGCTGTCTTGGAGTTTGAGATCATATTCACATAAAACAGGAATCTCAGAATGTGGTAACAAGTCCTCCTGAACTGGAAAAATATGTACAGGGTAAAAAAATAAATAAAAATAAAATACCTACCATACCTATTAGAGATTTACAGAAAACCTGGGATGATGCACTCACGGTATGTTCCTTAAATGGGCACTGTCATTAAATGTAACTGTTTTCTATTGTACTCCTCATGGTAAATAAAAAATCTTCCTAATGTACTTTGTTTAAAAAAAAAAAATGAAGTTTTCCTTGTATTTAAACAAGCTGCCAGATATTTCCCTACTTGTCCAGAGCACATTTCCCCCCATCTCTTGCACAGACTTTGGACTCCTGCTGGCCTGGCAGAAATCCCAAATCAGGTAATGCAGTCCGGATTGCTGAGGGGTGTGTGCGCAGCCTTATCCAATCATAGCTAATCTCACACTGAACTGCTCTGGGCTGTGTGTAGCAGAGTGAGGGAGGAAGGTCTCCCTTGTATGGCTTCAGATGATGCGTTCCGCCCCTTCCCAGTCTGTGAATCTGACACGGAGCAGAAAATACAGAGCAATATCAAGGTAGAAAATTTAAAAAAATAAAGGCAGGGGGGTGGTTTATCATGATGGAGGCAGTGAACTTGGCGGATTATAACATTTAACATGGTCATGACAGGTACACTTTAAGCTTATTAATGTTATTAAGCTTTTTATCCCTTAACCCCTTAAGGACCAAGGGCGTACAGGTACGCCTTTTCTCCCTGGTACTTAAGGACTAAGGGCGTACCTGTACGCCCATGGGAATTTCGGTCCCTGCCGCGTGCCCGGCGGGGACCGGACCGGGATGACTGCTGATATCGATCAGCAGGCACCCCGCGCCAATGCCCAGGGAGGTCATCAGACCCCCCCACGTAGGCGATCGCCGAAAATCGCAAGTGAATTCACACTTGCGATCTTCGGCTATTCCGGTGATGCGGGTCACGTGTGACCCGCTGACCCGGAGATACAAGGTGATCGGGGGTGTAGGATACACCCCCTATCACCCTCTGTATCTATGGGGAGGTGGCGATTTCGTCACCACCCCAGGATCGCTGCTATTGTTCGTCCAATAGCAGCCGGCAGGGGAGGGGTTAACGGCCCCTTCTCGCGGCTCTGCTTGCTCCCTGAGTTCATTCAGCGGCCAGAGCTGCGAGAAAGAGCCAGGGACCCCCCCCCCCCTCTGTGAAGATGGGAGCCCCTCACAGAGGAAGACCCCCCTTAGAGCAGGGAGAGAGTACAGCCCCAGGGACAGGTAGGGTTAACCAGTAAAATAAAGTAAAAAAAAAGAAGTGTAAAAAAAAAAAGTTTAAAAATGTTTTCCCCCCCCCTGACCCCCTAATAGAATCTAAAGGGTCCGCCACAATTTTTTTAGTGTGACCTTTTATTTTTGGCCGCAGCGCTTTTTTCCCCCCCATCCAGTTAGTTACACCAATCACACACACTACATACTCACCCCCCACCCCAACACCCACACACACACACACACACACCCACCACCCCCGCCACCAACCAACCCCCACCACCACCGTAGAAAAAAGGAGATGGCTCGCCAGGCATTTTCGGCAGCGGAGGCATACGCTTTTCTTGCCTCCGACTCCGAATCTGTCAATGAGGACGATGAAGATCCTACATTCCTGTGTTCTTCATCGTCCTCCTCATCATCTAGTACTGATGATGAGTCACCTATATGGCAGCGGAGACGCACCCCCCATGATAGTGGCCCAGTGGCCGGCACTAGTGCGAGTGGTGATGCTGCTCGTACTAGGAGTCTGACCCCCCAGAGAAGTTTACCGGAGCCCCCTTCTGGTGAACCTGTCTGGAGACCCCCAGAGGCTTATCAGCCACGGGTTCCAGAGTTTGTGGGAGACTCCGGAATCCGGATTGACAATTCTGGATTCACTGAAATTAACTATTTCAGTTATTTTTTCAGTGACAGTTTTGTCAATCACATGGTGGAGCAGACGAATCTGTACGCCAGGCAGTTCATCGCCCACCACCCTGATTCTGTTTTGGCCAGGCCCAATGAATGGTACACCATTGATGCAGCAGAGACATTTTGGGGCCTCTTGCTGCATATGGGCCTGGTCAAAAAACCAAGTGTCAGACAGTACTGGAGCGGGGACATCTTCTACCGATCCCTGCTTTACAGTATGGTCATGGCACGGAGGCGGTTCGAGGCCATTCAGAAATGCCTGTATTATGCAGATAATGCGGCATGTCCGCCCCGAGGTGATCCCGCCCATGACCAGCTTTACAAAGTGAGGCCCGTCATCGATCACTTTGGGGCCAAATTTTTGGAGGCCTACGTACCCCTCAGGGAGCTCTCGGTTGATGAGTCTCTTATCAGTTTTAAGGGGAGACTCATCTTCCGCCAGTATATTCCCTCGAAGCGGGCACGGTATGGCGTGAAGCTCTATAAACTTTGTGAGAGTACCTCCGGGTACACTCTCAAGTTTAGAGTGTATGAGAGACGAGATTCCCGTATTGAACCCCCAGATTGTTCCCCCACTCTGGGTGTTAGCGGGAAAATTATTTGGGAGCTTGTGCACCCTTTGCTGGATAAGGGTTGCCACGTGTACGTGGACAACTTTTATACCAGCATCCCTCTGTTCACATCCCTTGCCGTCAGATCCACGTCCGCTTGTGGGACCGTGCGGAAAAACCAAAGAGGCCTCCCTCTAAATTTTCTGCAGACACCTATGCCCAAGGGTGAGTCCCGTGCCCTTACCCATGAAAACTTGTTGCTGGTCAGGTATAAGGATAAGAGGGATGTCCTTATGCTGACCACTATTCATGGTAACGGCAGCTCACCTGTCCCTGTACGAGGTACCACAACACCGGTCCTCAAGCCCGATTGTATTCTGGACTACAATCGGTATATGGGGGGAGTTGATCTTTCTGATCAAGTCCTCAAGCCATACATGGCCATGCGGAAAACACGGGTATGGTACAAAAAAGTTGCGGTCTACTTGGTACAGGTTGCCATGTACAACGCTTTTGTACTGTCCCAGTATGCTGGCAACACAGGGACATTCCTCCAGTTCCAAGAAGAAGTCCTAAAGGTCCTGATCTTTGGCGACCGGGAAAGAGCAGGCCAGACTTCCCAAGGAACTGGAGTTATAGGTGCCAGGATCGTCCCAGGCCAACACTTTCCAGGTGAAGTCCCCCACACTGGAAAGAAGGGACGATCCCAGAAAAAATGCAGAGTGTGTAACAGGAGGGAGATTCGGAAGGACACCACCACTCAATGTGACACTTGCCCCGATCATCCGGGCCTCTGCATTAAAAACTGCTTCAGGGAGTATCACACTTCCATGGAGTACTAAATTTTCCCTTTTCATTTTAATTTTCCATAATTTGACCCCAATGTACCAAGTCCAGAGTACATTCCAAATATTAACACCATAAAACCACAAAATTGCCCAAAAAAAACTCATCTAAAAAAAACAAAAAAAACTGATAAGACCTCTGGGGGTATTTTTTTCTCTGGGTCATGGGTCACTGAGTCACTATCATCGGGGAGTATTTTTGTTGCCTCAAATGCGCTCTCTCTCCACCTGAGCGGGGTGCGCATTTGAGGCAGCAGGTTAGGGACGGCCACACACGTCACATTCCCAGAATGATGATTCAGAGCATAGGGTTTGGTGCGGGCATATTTTTTTTTAGTTTTGGCTATGCTCTGGGTCATCATTCTGGGAACATAACCTGTTTTATAATCTTATGTCCCACTGTACCCCATTTTAGTTATTTAGTGTACCCCAGTTATTTACCCCATGTAATGCCCCTTGAGGGGGGGTCCCACTGTTCTGGCTCCATAGGCCGCAACGCAGAAGCTCAAGGCCCCTGAATGCGACCTGCTCCTCTCAGACCAGTGTGCAAGCTGTTTACGCCCAGACTTGAGGTATGTCCTCACTCCAAAGAAATGTATTTACAAACTTACGCTGACATTTTCTCCTTTTAACACTTGTGAAAATGAAAAATTTGGGGTAACACCAGCATTTTAGTGTAAAAAAATCAAATTTTTAATTTTCAAATCCCACTTCATGAATATTTATCAAACACCTGTGGGGTGTTAAGACTCACTGAACCCCTTGTTATGTTCCTTGAGGGATGTAGTTTCCGAAATAGTATGCCATGTGTTTTTTTTTTTTTTTTTTGCTGTCCTGGCACCATAGGGGCTTCCTAAATGTGACATGCCCCCCGAGCAAAATTTGCTCTCAAAAAGCCAAATATGACTCCTTCTCTTCTGAGCATTGTAGTTCGCCCGTAGTGCACTTCAGGTCAACTTATGGGGTACCTCCATACTCAGAAGAGATGGGGTTACAAATTTTGGGGGGTATTTTCTGCTATTAACCCTTGCAAAAATGTGAAATTTGGGGGGGAAACACACATTTTAGGAAAAAAAAATTTTTTGTTTACATATGCAAAAGTTGTGAAACCCCTGTGGGGTATTAAGGCTCACTTTATTCCTTGTTACGTACCTCAAGGGGTCTAGTTTTCAAATTGGTATGCCATGTGTTTTTTTGTTGCTGTTCTGGCACCATAGGGGCTTCCTAAATGCAACAGGCCCCCCAAAAACCGTTTCAGAAAAACGTTTTCTCCAAAATCCCCTTGTCGCTCCTTCCCTTCTGAGCCCTCTACTGCGCCCGCCGAACAATTTACATAGACATGTGAGGTATGCACTTACTCGAGAGAAATTGGGCTACAAATACAAGTATAAATTTTCCCCTTTTACCCCTTGTAAAAATTCAAAAATTGGGTCTACAAGAACATGCAAGTGTAAAAAATTAAGATTGTGAATTTTCTCCTTCACTTTGCTGCTATTCCTGTGAAACACCTAAAGGGTTAAACGCTGACTGAATGTCATTTTGAATACTTTGGGGGGGTGCAGTTTTTATAATGGGGTCTTTCGAATATGAAGACCCTTCAAATCCACTTCAAACCTGAACTGGTACCTGAAAAATAGTGAGTTTGAAAATTTTGTGAAAAATTGGAAAATTGCTGCTGAACTTTGAAGCCCTCTCGTGTCTTCCAAAAGTAAAAACTTGTCAATTTTATGATGCAAACATAATGCAGACATATTGGAAATGTGAATTTAAAAAAATTATTTGGAATATCCATTTTCCTTACAAGCAAACCAAATTTTGGGATTTTTCACCAAGAAAGGATGCAAGTTACCACAAAAATTTACCACCATGTTAAAGTAGAATATGTCACAAAAAAACTATCTCGGAAAAAGAATGATAAGTAAAAGCATTCCAGAGTTATTAATGTTTAAAGTGACAGTGGTCAGATGTTCAAAAAACGCTCTGGTCCTAAGGTGTAAAATGGCCTGGTCCTTAAGGGGTTAAAGGGGTACTCCGGTGCTTACACATCTTATCCCCTATCCAAAGGATAGGGGATAAGATGCCTGATCACGGGAGTCCCGCAGCTGGGGACGCCCGAGATCATGCACGCGGCACCCCGTTTGTAAACAGTGCCCGGAGCGCGTTTGCTCCGGGACTGATTACCGGCGACCGCAGGGTCGGCGGCGTGTGATGTCACGCTCCACCCCTCAATGAAAGCCGACGGGAGGGGGCGTGATAGGGGACTGATTACAAACGGGGTGCCCCGTGCATGATCCCGGGCGTCCTCATCTGCGGGACTCCCGCGATCAGGCATCTTATCCCCTATCCTTTGGATAGGGGATAAGATGTTTAAGCACCGGAGTACCCCTTTAAAGTGAAAGCCAACATTAGAAAAATTCAGAAGGACTTGTTACCACATTCTGGGATGACTATTTTATGTGACATGGATCTCAAACTCAAGGACAATATTGCTAAGTTGGAGAAAATAATTGTGGATACTAAAAAGCAGAAATTCCAGTGTGATCTCCACGACTTCCAGTCCAACAATGCATGGGGATTGTGGGACAAAATTTTACCTTCCAGATCCATTCTGAAAAAAAGCCCATGTAAGAGCCAAACGAGTAAAACCAATAAATACATCGCGTTTAGTTTCCTTTAGTAATAGATCACCAGGAAGGTGATCCAAAAAAAAACTTGTTTTCCATATATGCAAGCGGTATTGGATCTGTCAGATCTCATTTATTTCCAATACTGGATATATCCGTTTGTACCTGGAATTAGGAGAATGCACTGATTAAAAGTTCTAACTCTCAGCCCCCGACATGTTTCGCTACAACTGTAGCTTTGTCAAGAGGACACAGGGCCACTTGCACTTTATACTAGAAGGAGAAGTTGCACTATAAATTTTAATTGATATATGTATGGTTTTTCAATAAAGTTTATACTAAGGAGATATATGGGAAACAAGTTTTTTTTTTTTGGGATGACCTGCCTGGTGATATATTAGTAGATTGAGATTAATACCCTCCATATATAGGTCTCAAAATTGTTTGACATGGAGTCAGGGAACTAAACGTGAACCAGACATGTTAGCTGATATCCCAGATCCCCATACACAGCATAATAAACCTAAGAAAAAGGCAAAAAAACATGGCAGGAAGGCCCGTAGCAAACACAGACCCAAGGCATTTTAAACAGGAAACCAAAAGCAGATCAAAGTAAATGCTTCTCTTAATGTGATTAATCTGTCCTCCTATATATTTAGTGAAGCACAGATTCGTCTTTCCATACATGGCTGACAATGATAACTTGTCCAGCATTTAAAGGGTAGCCATGAAACTGCTTTAGTTGATAGAATGGCGGATAGAGGGGGCTGTCATATGTATGAACCGAGAATGTTACATCCTACTTAATAGACAAATCTTTAGTGATGCCAATACTTATGGAGTGTTACGTTCAGATCCCACCTCTGTTTTCAGGAAGGAGCTGAATGATCTCCTTGATATTGGTCTATCTGTATGTGTGTTTAATAAAAAGGTTTATGATTATATCTTTGTCCTTACCACAGTCATGCTCATTTTCCACTCACTCCCAAACGTTCATAAGAGCCGATTCCCGCCACCTTTGAGACCCATCATGGCGGATATCGGCTCTTTAAAGTGGTACTCTGGGGATAAGATTTCTGATAGCGGGGGTCCCGCTGCTGGGGACCCCCGCAATCTCGCATGCAGCACCCATCCGTAAGTATTGGCATAACTAAAGATTTGTCTATTAAGTAGGATGTAAAATTCTCTGTTCATACATATGACAGCCCCCCTTTATCCGCCATTCTATCAACTAAAGCGGTTTCATGGCTACCCTTTAAATGCTGGACAAGTTATCATTGTCAGCACACAGCGCTGCAGCCTCCAAGTCTGATGGGTCACGACTATGGGGCCGGAGTATCGTGACATCCCAACTCTGCCCCCTGTGTGATGTCATGCCCCGCCCCCCGCAATGCAAGTCTATGGACTCACCATAGACTTGCTTTGCGGGGTGAGCCTGTGAGTTATATCGTGCGAGGAGAAATTGTTCCTCCTAATTACTTTTGGATTCAGAGGTAATTAATATGTGTAAATGTCTGAGGTCAAGGGGTTATCAATTTTGGATCCTTGACAGAGCAAAAAAGAAAGTGCCACACAAAACAAGAAAATAGATAATTATTACTCCTGTTCCTGGAAAGAATGCACACAAATAAATACATTATTTAGATGATAGATTGTCTTGTTACCACATACAGTCTTGAATTCTCAGCAATCACTAAGGTTATCAAAAAATATCTAGAAAAAAAAATGGATGTAATTTTCCTGCTAGACGTGCCCCGACTTTAGGTAACCTCCTATGTCCAAGTGCTCTACCACAGCGTTTTTCAGCTGGAGGTAGCAATACTTTGGTTTCATTGAAGGGTTTTTACCCCTGTGGTCTCCCACGTTGTGTTGTCTGCAAACATGCTCATAAAGGTCAATATACACCTAACACTGGTGAAAACAGTAGGTATGCCATACATTTTTTCAGCAATTTCCAGTCTTTGTATGTTGTATACAGGGTGCTTTGCAATGTTTGCAACACGAAGAGGCCGTTAAAGTAAAGAGTACAGGAACACTAACGCGGTATATATAATATGATCCATGTCAATATATCCAGCGTTTCCAATAATTTCAGAGATGCAAATTTTGGAGAGGTTTCTTCCTTTCTTTTTATGGCATTGACCAGTTAGAAAACCTTGAAGTGGGGGTAATTGGTTGAGAGTTCTGCGGAACAGAGAATTCTGGATTTATACTTTAAAGGGGTACTCCGCCCCTAGACATCTTATCTCCTATCCAAAGGATAGGGCATAAGATGTCAGATCGCCGGGGTCCCGCTGCTGGGGACCCTGGGGATCACTGCTGCAGCACCCCGCTATCATTACTGCGCAGAGCGAGTTAGCTCTGCACGTAATGACGGGCAATACAGGGGCCGGAGCATCGTTACGTCACGGCCCCGCCCCTTGTGATGTCACAGCCCGCCCCCGTCAATACAAGTCTATGGGAGGGGGCGTGGCGGTCATCACGCCCCCTGCCATAGACTTGCATTAAGGGGACGGGCCGTGATGTCATGAGGGGCGGAGCCATGATGTCACGCTGCTCCGGCCCCTGTATCGCCCGTCATTACGCACAGAGCGAACTCGCCCTGTGCAGTAATGACAGTGGGGTGCCGCAGCGGCGATCCCGGGGCTCTCCAGCAGCGGGACCGCAGAGATCTAACATCTTATCCCCTATCCTTTGGATAGGGGATAAGATGCCAGGGGTGGAGTACCCCTTTAAGGTTGTTCTTGGCCGGAATATGTGGGTTGGGGTTGAATGGTGTGATTCTCCTTGCCCCTTCCCCCGCTGCTCCTGCCTGTGAACTTCCTATAAATCGCTAGCGCATTTGTGTAATGTTATCAGATTAAGAGTCACATGACTCGAAACAGGTCATTCGTCTTGTTCTGTGGTTTGCTCTTACCATACGGTTAGTTACAGGCTGGGGACTTTTTAACTGAGAATACAATAAGTCTGAGGACATTTCATTGCTGACTACCACTTTCATTTTTCAGCATTTGAAATGGAGACTTAGCTGTGCTGTGGAGTTCGGTGAGCGGAATTGCTTGCTTTTTGTACAATTAAATATATGTACATTGAGGGTACAGTCCCATGTAATGTATATGCAGTGTAATTTTCTGCTCCATATTTTCCTACCCATTAATCTCAATGGGTAGGAAAGTACACAGCAGCAGACATGCAGCAAAATATGTTGCGTATAAACTACGTGGGAGTGTACCCTTAAGGAACATACTCTAGGGAGTGTAATCGACATGGATTAAGGATATTAAACCTATACCTAGGCACTTTCGGAGACAACGATTGCGATCCTGCATAAAAATTTGTGGCATTGTTCACATTTATACTACAGTGTATATCTATTTTTTTTTTTGTAAACTGTTTTAAGAAATAGGACACAGTGAACAAGGGATGGAAAACAATTCCCAGGCAATACAGCAAATATAGAGGGATAGGCTAAATATAAAATCTGCAAGAAACAGTCACAAAGTAAAAAACATTCAGATCAAGAAAACGCACCAGTAGGTTTTAGTGTCCACCCAGCCAAACACTCCCCACTGTGGCTGCCCTTTAAAGAGAATGAAATTTGTCAAGTAGGTACTTGCAAAGTCATGAACTTGCTGCCAAAAAAGCTGAATAAGTACAAGACCATAGAAAATGGGAAGGTCTGTCGGGGGGGTGGGGGGGAGACACCATAGCGAAAACAAGGAGGCTCTGTGAGGTAGATGTCCATTTTGTAGCATAAGAGTGGAGATATGTACATTCTGTGAAGGGTCCCAAGAGTCCATAAATCTAGTTAAAAGGAGGGTCTTAAGCAAGTATTCCAAAACGTTAAGCAAATCTTTAGTGTCCAAGGTGGAGAACACAAGGAGCCAGGCAGAGAGGCCCCTCGTTGTAGATTTATAATCGAAGAGAGAATGTAAAACTTGTGAAAGAGTGATATTTGTCTTCTACTGGACCTAGGGCATGTCAAAAGGGAATAGAAGGCTGGGTCCCTTTCAGCAGGAGAGTGTTTGCAGGTGTAGGTAAAGACGACTGTTCTTAAATCGGTGTTAAGAGCATCACAGGCAGAGTATGTAAAGCATTAGGAAGGAAGCAAGAGTGCAGGCACTAACATATGATCTAGGTCCATGTCAGCATGGATATTAAGCCAGTCCCTAATAATCCTAGATTGTGCAGTTAAATTTAGGAGACAAAAATTGGGGAAATTGAGGACAGCATGGAGTTTTGGTTGTTGGAGAATGAGTAATAATAATTTGGGTTTATATTGTGCCATACCTGAGAAGGCCTGCGGAATTGCTCCCAGGCCATCAGGGAGGTCCGCATCGATTTGATATAAGTATGAAGGTTTGATGAATACAAGGCAGCTGATGATCTTGTTATCTGTAACTCATGGTAACTAACAGACTTTGTGTTCCATTATAGCACGATAGCAGGGGTCCAGAGGAGTTTTTTTTGTGCCACCAATTGTCCTTTGTAATGACATCAATCAATTTACCATAAAATGTATGGCGCAACCAAAATAATTATTATTTGTGTGGGGAAATTTAAAAAACAGCAATTTTGCTAATTTCGTAAGGTTTCATTTTTACGCTGCACATTTGGTAAAAATGACATGTTTTCTTTATTTTGTGGGTCAATACGATTAAAAGGATACCCATGATTACACACTTTTCTATTACTGTACTGCTTAAAAAAAAAATCAAGCTTTTTTCACAAAATAAGTATATTTTAAATCATTCTATTTTGACCACCTATAACTTTCAATTTTTTTTATACAGGGCTGTAGAGGGCGTAATTTTTTGCTCTGATCTGTGGTTTTCATCTGAACCACTTTTGAGTATATGTAACTTTTTATACATTTTTATATATTTTTTGGAATGTGATGTGACAAAAAAGCTGCAATTTTGGACTTTATTTCATTTTTTTTAATTCACGCTGTTCACCGTACAGGATCTTCTTCTCTGGTCTGCTCGATGTCAGACAAGAAAAGAAGACCTGAGATGATGGCCGGAGCGGGTAAAGGGACCTCAGGCAGTCATGTTGCTGCGTCCATGACTGCCGCAGATGCCATGATCTGTATTGATAATGGCATCTGAGGGGTACTCTGCCCCTAGACATCAGCAAAGTACATAATTCACAAAGTTAGTAAGACAAAGGAGCTGGCTGCAGACATACAGGTAGACCACAACTGGCTATGTCATATTTAAAAGGGAGAGGTTGTTTGTTTGTTTTTTATGAGTAAAACCAGATATGCGTATTGAAATGTTTTTTCTCTAATCGGCTTTTATTTTCTGATTAAATATTTTTTAATTCTACCTTTTTCTATATGACTATGGGTGCAGCCATTTACATGAGATGCTGCTCTGCTGTTAAAAGTAATGCATCACCTGTTTCCTGGTTAAGGGTACATTAAAATGGCACAGGATTCGCTAAGGATTTGAAGTTGTAAAATCCGCAATTGCAGATCTTCATTTGCATATGTCAGTCACTGTGCATGGAGGGGAGGACATGAGTTGTAACTATCACCTATTGTCAATAGTGTAATCCTACCTCATCTGCATCAATGTATAACTACAAAGAGAATTAGAAAAGAAAACACAAAAAAAATATAAAAATAAAAAAAACATATAAATATACAAAATGGTATTGCAGCACTACTTATACCAATCCGTGTGGGGGTGTCAGAGCCCAGACTTGATCAGAGTCCTCGTGATATAGAAATAGAAAAGTGCAGCACTCCTCACTGAGGAGTGCTGCGCTTTTCTATCTCTCTCTCTCTCTCTCTATATTATATATACACACATAAATACATACACATACATACATACATACATATACACACACATGCTCACAGCGTCCAGAAGTTCATTACTCCGAATGCTGTGTGCGGGCTTCCGTGTTTGCGGCCGCCGGGCCCGGCTCCTCGTGGCGTCTCGCCCGCCCCGGTCGCGCCCCCTTCCCATAGACTTTCGTTGAGGGGGCGGGCGTGACGTCACGCCCGATGGCCGCGAACACGGAAGCCCGTACACAGCGTTCGGAGAAATGAACTTCCGGACGCTGTGAGCAGAGCTCAGAAAGTCAGGGCAGCGCACAACCCCTTTAAGTCCTTCTGTGTTTACAGTCTAAGTTGTGGTCTAAATTAACGTTCTAAGGTGCGCTTGCTTCACAGACAAAATACCAGCATTTAAAGGCTAAAATAATTATTGCTGGTTAGTTTAGGGTACTTACTGCACTCCCAAAGAACAGTGCGAGGGGAGGTTTGGCATTGTTATAATGGTGGCTGGAGTTCCCCCTCCTCACCTGCATGCTGCCGATTGCCCTCTGTTCGACTGTAGTAGCAAAACGCTGATATCACTGATCAGTGCTATGCTATGGAAATTTAATTTCCTCATCAGGACATAGAAAATAATAATAATAAAAAGCAGCCTCTCCCCTAAGAAAAATTTTAATCACCTCTTTTTTCCCCCCATTTTACTAACGGAAAATAAATTAAAGTGTATAATATAAAAAAAAGTAGATTTTTATGCTTACCGTAAAATCTCTTTTTCGGAGGATCCATTGGGGGACACAGAGACCGTGGGTATATGCTGCTGCCACTAGGAGGCTGACACTACGCAACAAAAAAAAGTCGGCCCCTCCCAGCAGGATATACCCCACCTACAGACTCTGAGCTATCAGAATAGTCCCAAAGCAGTAGGAGAGGACCGACCGGGAAAGAAAAAACAGCAACTGTCCGAGGAAACCATAGACAAAAATTAACCGAACCAACCCTCGGACAGGCAACCGAACAAAGGGCACCAGAACAAATGGGTGGGAGCTGTGTCCCCCAATGGATCATCCGAGAAAGATTTTATGGTAAGCATAAAAATCTACTTTTCTTGTTTGGCTCCACTGGGGGACACAGAGAACGTGGGACGAACCAAAGCAGTCCCCGGGGTGGGAGAAAACTGAAGCAACTCAGGTGGAAGGCTGGGCCACTGCCACCTGCAACACCTTGCGACCCAAACCAGCATCAGCGGACAAAAGGTATGCACCCGGTAAAATCCTGTAAACGTGTGCAAGGACGACTAGGTGGCCACCCTCCAGGAAAGGTGAGGAAGGCCACCCTCCAGGAAAGGATACGAAGAGAAACGTCCCGGAGAGGTTCAAAAGGAAGTACCCTGCAAGGCACTGAGAACCAGATTACCTACCGTCCCACGTGGGAGTAGGGGGATCTGTATGGCGGAGCCGCATGAACAACACCTTGCAGAAAGGTGCGGATGTGAGGGTCGGACGCCAGGGGATGCTGAAAGAGAATGGAGAGACACGACACCTGACCCTTAAAGGGGTACTCCGCCCCTAGACATCTTATCCCCTCGCCAAAGGATAGGGGATAAGATGTCAGATCACCGGGGTCCCGCTGCTGGGGACCCCCGGGATCTACCATGCAGCACCCACCTATAGCGGCTTCCAGAACCGCTAGAGGTCCTCAGGCTGAGTCCATCTCGACCACGGGTATGGAAGATCGTGACGTCACGACTCTGCCCCCATGTGACGTCACACTCCGCCCCTCAATACAAGTCTATGGGAGGGGGCGTGACAGCGTGACTTGTATTGAGGGGCGGGGTGTGACGTCACACTGGGTGGAGTCGTGACGTCACACGGGGCGGATCTTCCGTACCTGTGGTCGAGATGGACTCAGCTTGAGGACCTCCAGCGGTTCCGGAAGCCGCTAAAGGTGGGTGCCGCATGGTAGATCCCGGGGGTCCCCAGCAGTGGGACCCTGGCGATCTGACATCTAATCCCCTATCCTTTGTATAGGAAATAAGATGTCTAGGGGCGGAGTACCCCTTTAAGGGAACTGAGAGCCAAGCGTTGTTCCAGCCTAGACTGTAAAAAGGAAAGAAGGCGTGGAAGGGAGAACACAACTGGGGAGAAGGTGTGAGATTCACATCATTGAAATAGGACAGTCAAGTATGGTGATTAATCTTCGCAGAGGAAGGCTTGCGCGCCCTGATCATTGTGAGGATCACCTGGGGAGAGACCCCCCTGGCCCTCAGAACCACAGTCTTAACCTCCACGTGGTCAAATGCAGTGACAGTAAATTGTGGTGGCAAAGTGGACCCTGAGAGAGCAGGTCGGGATGAACTGGAAGGGACAGTGGGACATCGTCCACTAGGCGAACAAAGTCGCCATACCAAGCTCGCTTGGGCCAGTCCGGAGCCACGAGAATGGCGGGAACGCCCTCCGCTTTGAGCTTCCTCAGGACCCTTGGAAGGAGAGGAAGAGATAATGGAGGATGAAGTGCAACCAGGGGATTACTAGGGTGTCTACGGCTAGGACCAGAGGATCTCTGGACTTCGTGACAAAGTGAGGAACTTTCTGATTGTGGCGGGAAGCGAAGAGGTCCACGTCCGGAGTTCCCCAGAGGTTGCAGATCTCAGCAAACCCTTCTGAATGAAGAGATCACTCGCCGGGGTCTGACGAGGAGCGACTGAGGAAGTCCGCCTCCCAATTTTCCACCCCGGAACGTGAATTGCCGAGATGGAGGGAACCTTGAGTTCCGCCAAGACAAGTATCCTGGAGACCTCGGCCATCGCTGCAGGACTACGAGTGCCGCCCTGGCGATTGACATATGCCACAGCCGTGGAGTTGTCCTACTGGACACGAGCAGGACGCTCCCAATGGAGTAGGCAAAAGGTAAATTCACAAGGATAGAGTGGGGGATGGGCACTACAACATGAGTCTATAGCAAAGTCCAAGCAAGCACTTAAATATGTCCCGTGAAGTGATGTTATGGGGTGCAAGACACTAGCCGGAATAGGCAATTCCGCAACAGTAGAACATATAAAGAAAAAAAGAATGTGTCTGCACTCACCATATTTATCTAATTCAGTTCATGCTTTATTACGGCAAAGTAATTATTATCAGCAATCCGAGTAGAAACACATTCACCCGGGGTGCAGGGAGGGAGGACGGCTACCAGTCGGCAGCAGGAGCGTGTAGCTGGAACGACAGCGCAGTTTTGCGTCAAAGACGCATCATCCGTGTCCTGATCCATTGGTCAGGTATATATGGGGAATGGGAGGAGTGACCCAATCACCTTTTTAAAATACATGACACAGAGAAAGTATAAAAGTATACAAAAGTATAAAACCAATAGAGCAAACATATATCTTGCTATATTATAGAAAGGAACTAAAGTCGTTTCTTTAATTTAGGCCAAGTGGCCCCAAAGCTCTAAAGGACATCTGCAGCGTGATTAACACTTATCCCCTATCCACAGGATAGGGGATAAATGTTTTATCGCGGGGGGTCCGCCCGCTGGGACCCCCTGTGATCTCCTGTACGGGGCCGCGGCTGTCCCATGCAGGGGGCATGCCAGCCGCAGCATGAGGTTGCGGCCGGCACGCCTCCTCCATACATCTCTATGGGAGAGGGGGGGAGGCAGCGTTCATGCCTCCCCGCCTCCCCAATAGAACTGCATTGGGACAGGGAGGAGACGGGGCGTCACCTTCGACCTCTAGGTCGACGCTACGTCACCATGAGCGCTAATGGCAGGGCCCCGTTAGGGAGATCGAGGGGGGTCCCAGCGGTCGGACCCCCCATGATCAAACACTTATCCCCTATCTTGTAGATAGGGGATAAGTGTATATTGCGCTGCAGTTGTCCTTTAAGTCTTGCGATCCATTTCGCTTCACACTGGAGTAGTTTTTGGTGTCTGTCTACACCCTGCGGTTGTTGTGGAATATGTAGTAAACCGGCGAATTGGATTTCCTTAATATTATTATTGTGATAGGTTTTCATATTAGTAATAAAGTGAGTAGCACCTATTTTCGTACATAGAGAGTATAGATGCTCGTGGAATCTTATATTAAGATTTCTTTTCGTTTTACCTATATAAAAACAACTGCAGGTGCAGAGTAGACAATATACAACATGATTGGTTTTACAAGTAATAAAGTGATTTACTTTAACTGTATTTCCACCCAATTTTATATATAATTTTTTAAGGTTATTTTTACACTAATTACAATGACCACAATGAAAATTACCTTTTGGTATATTTTTGTTAAGCCGATTTTGTTCACTATTGGTTTTATTTTTTTTGTTATATTTTATGTGGCCCAAGATGGTCTTATTTTTTCTAATTGTTATTATAGGTTTGTTTTTGGCGGTATTATGAATTAACGGGTCCTGCTCTAACATGTAGCAATTGGACAGAATGGCATTTTTTATGATTTTATTCATAGGGCTATTGATAAATGAAAAAATGCATTTTTAAATCTCATGGTTACTTTCTGTTTTCTTCTTTATTTTATTTGGAATAAGAAGTTCTTTTCTTTCTCTTTGTTCGGCTTTTTGGAACGCCTCTTCAATTAATTTTTCAGGGTAATCTCTTTATTTTTATCGTTGTTTTAATTCTTCTGCTTATTTAAGATATTGAGTTCTGTCATTATTAATTCTTTTCAATCTAATGAATTGTGAATAAGGGATATTATTTTTAACGTAAACCGGATGTGAACTGTTATAACGTAACAGAATTTTTTGCTATTTTTTTCCCTGCAACTAGTGGTTTTTCTTTTTTTAATCAATTCTTTATTTGTGAATTTTCAAGACACAACAGTTGAGTTTAACAAGGAATTCAACAGTAACCATATAAGTTCACAAGTACATAGCGTCTGAGGGAGACATTGTGAGCCGGGGACATGACATACATGTAAGGGTGAGTGAGAGGACCCAATGTCCACGAGCGAGGCCAGCTGCACCCGCGAACCAGGGATGGTCTGTCTCAAGCAAGAAGATTCAACTTACATGGTAGCATTGGGAGAAGATGAGATGGAAAGAAAGATTAGGGAGGAAAGAACAAAAAGCAAGTGGTCAGGGATTAGAAAGTGATGGAAGAGAGAGAGAGAGATGGAGAGGGTCAGCGTAAGGTATATGGGCTAGAGTGTGGGGTTCAGCAGGGAAGGAATGGGAAGTTGGAGGAAGGAGGGTGACCACAATAGGAGGGTAAGGGATGGAATGGGGGTGGGAGAGGACACAAAAAAAGGGGGGGGGGGATGTGGGAGAACACGAGGATGTGGATAAAATGCAGTACTGATGGAGTTCAATCGGTACGTCTAATCCAAGGTGTGTGATATGTGGGGAAGGGTCAGAAGAAACAAAGGAAACAGCGAGCAGTGATTAGGAAGCTCCAGGGGAAGCCAGGTACCTCCTCCACGGGGTCCACGTCTGCAGAAAACGGTCGTGTGTGTGAGTCCCCCAGCTCGACAACTCCTCCAAGCGGCATATCTGTGAGACTCTACCTTTCCATTCATCAACAGTTGGCGGAGTTGCTTGACGCCAGTGTAACGGGATAAGGGCCTTAGCCGCCGTGAGTAAATGCGCTGTCAGGGATTTGGGATGTAGGGGGCACCCCGAGCCCGGGAGCCCAAGGAAGATCTGGAGTGGTGTAAGGTCGACCCTAGTGCTGGTCACCTCAGTCATAGTCTCCTCCACGCCCTTCCAGAAGTCAGTTAGGAGGGGGCAGTGCCACCATATGTGTGAGAGGGAGCCAATGTCATCCCCACATCTCCAGCACTCCGATGTCTGTGTGAGGCCCCAATGTCTGAGCAGCTCAGGAGTCCTATACCACCTAGCTAGCCATTTGTAATGTCCCTCCTGTAACCTAACGCACTTAGAGAACTCATGAGAGCTATCTAGAATTCTCTTCCTGTCAGCGTCAGTGAGGATAACATTCAATTCCTTTTCCCAGGAGGTAAGGAAAAGTGGAGGAGTAGCACCATCCTCGTCCATATAATGTGAGCGGAATACAGAGCGCTGCGGCTTAGTGTCAATGTCCGTGGTAGCTAAAGCTAGTCTTTCTACCCAGGACAGGTCGGAGCCGATGACATATTGCCTTAGTAATGAGGCACATGTGCGCCGTATAATGTAACTTTGCATGAAATTTAGGGTCGTGGTCGGGATCAGTTCCTGGATTACCTCCTGAGACGGTGGGTGGCCATCCCTACACAAAAGCTTCAGCGGCACAGATATAAAATGTCTCCAGACACCATCTACCTCCAAGGCATGGGGTGTCAGGATGTGTGGAATCAGAGAGCTCGGTAAAGCTGGGGACAGGGTAGGTCTGCCTCCCACCATACGTCCGCCCGACCTATTAAAAGCCTTTTTAAGCAGGAGCGTGCCCCGCAGCAATGGGTTAGCTATCTGGGTGAGTATGTCTGTCGAGGGGAGCCAGAGTGTTCTCTTGCGTGAGGTATCAGGTACCACTAGTTGTAGTGATTCTAGAGAAGTGCCCTGTAGAAGGCTAGTGCGAGAGAGAATCTCCGTCCATCTCTGCAAATGCACCACCCGGTACCATTGCTCAACATCCGGGAGAGCTATGCCCCCGTGTGATTTACGCCTGAGCAGGAGTTTGTACGGCAAGCGTGGTTTCTTGCCTGACCAGAGAAATGAGGAGAACAATCGCTTCCATTGA
Source organism: Hyla sarda (assembly GCF_029499605.1). Taxonomy (NCBI): domain Eukaryota; kingdom Metazoa; phylum Chordata; class Amphibia; order Anura; family Hylidae; genus Hyla; species Hyla sarda. The sequence continues at coordinate 141,426,312 of NC_079196.1, forward strand.
AGCAGATGCTTTGTCGGTAAGGCAATAGGTACCATTCTGAGCAAGTACAGGATGGAGGGCATAATATACGTCTGTAGGAGATTCCGTCTACCCATCCAAGACAGGAAGGGCAGCTGGTAAGACTCCAACTGTCGTTTTAGTTTCGCAAACATAGGCATGTAGTTGGCCGTAAACAGGTCGGACAGCGATGGGGGAAAGGCAATGCCTAGGTAAGTAATGTGATCTGACGGCCATCGGTAAGGGGAGGAGTTTTGTAAGAGTACGGCTCTAGAGTTGGGCAAGGAAACATTCAATATTTTCGACTTGGTATAATTGACCTTAAAGTTAGAGAGCGAGCCGAAATGCTCATGCTCACCCACCACCAAGCCTTCAATCGTCCTCTCCCTCCGCAAAGTCTGCAATAACGTCTCTATGACTATAATGTACAATGACGGGGAGAGGGGGCACCCCTGCCGAGTACCATTTCTGATCTGGAAGATGGGGGACAAAGTGCCATTGACCTTAACGCGGGCACTCAGGCCCGAGTAAAGCGACATGACAGCTGACGTGAATGCTTGTGGCACTCCAAATGAGGCCAATGTGTGTTGTAAGTATTGCCAGGAGACTGTCGAATGCCTTCTCGGCGTCTGTGCCGAGGAGGATAAGCGGTGCGTGCGTGGACCTAGCATAATGCATTGCATGCATCACTCTAAGGGCGTTGTGTCTGCCCTCCCTGCCACGTACGAAGCCCGTTTGATCCGGGTGTATGAGGCGTGGGAGATATCGCCCCAGTCTAAGTGTTAGCACCTTGACCCACACCTTCATATCAAGATTGAGCAAAGATATGGGCCTGTAGCTGGAACACAAGAGATGGTCTTTGCCTTCTTTAGGAAGGATAGTAATATGTGCTTCGAGCGCTTGAGCAGGTAGGCTACCCCCCATCAATAGAGCGTTGCACCAGTGCATCAACTTGGGGGCCAGGACCTCCTGAAAAGTCTTATAGTAAGTCAGGCTAAGTCCATCTGGGGAAGGATTGTAGTACTTTCTGTACCTCCTCAATGGTGCAAGGCTCCAATAGGGATGCACCCTCCTCTGCAGTCAAGGTGGGCAGTGCCAGCGAGCGCAGAAAGGATGTTATAGCTTGAGACCGTTGTGTGTGGTCGGGGATATGGGGAGAGATGTTATATAGGGTAGTATAGTAATCCGTAAAGCCGAAGCGATTTTCTTAGTGTCTGTGGTTAGTTGGTGTGCGTCCGTTTTAATGGCAGGGATAAATGTCTTCTCCTTCCGCTTTTTAATCATAGCCGACATCAGTCGCCCTCCCTTGTCCTCATGTTGGAATAACTTTTGACGGAACCGGACTACAGAGTCCGCATGCTTCTGAGTAAGTATGTCTCGCAACTGTTCCCTAATGGAAGTGAGTTCCCGGGCAACGGATGGGGAGAACGGAGCTCGGAATCGTCTCTCAAGCTCAGTTAGTTGCTCCAACAGGGAAGAGACCTCCCGTGCTCTCTCTTTCTTGACTGTAACTAGTGGTTTTTCAACATAAATTGTCGATATTTAGAGTGACATCTTGAAAATTAAGAGTTTTTCCACCGTATACATATGTAAAGAGCATATTCATATCGCTATTATTGAGATATTGTACAAATTCAATGAATTATTTTTTGGATCCATCCCATACGATAAGGACATCGTCCTTCAAAAGATGTGAAGGGGTTCCTGAGAGTGTGGACGTACGTGAGCTCAAACACAGCAAGATATATATTCGCCAGGGTACATAACACAGGGGACCCAATAGGGGTACCATGCAATTATTTATTCTAGCAACTGTCATACATGAATGTGTTGTTACTTAATATGAACATCAATGCTTTGGCTACAAAGTCTATAAATTCTTTCGGTTTTCCTGAGTAGGATAGAAAATAAGTCATTGCCCTTACACCCGCATCCCATGGGATACGGGTGTAAAGGGCTTCTACATCGAGTGACACCAAAGTGTATGATTCAAGCCAATTAAAGTTATACAGAGTTCCCAATAGGTCGCTAGTATCCCTAACATATGAGGGAATACCCAGGAGTAGGGGGGGAGATAAGCCACTAAAGGTAACTGGAGAGGGCTTCAGTAGCCGACCCAATCCCCGCCACGATTGGTCGTCCGAGGGTTTGGGTCAGCGACTTGTGGACTTTAGGCAGGAGTTACCATTTTGCTGGTTTTGCATTGACGTGCAGTAATTTAGCAGCCATTTTTTCAGTGATTAGCAGTTTTTCGACTAATGATCTCAAAAAGGACCTAAGTTTGTCAGTAATTTTTTTTGGGTTGCCTTAGAAGATAATTTTTGATAGGTATGACTGTCACTTAGCTGTCTAAGGGCTTCGCTGTCGTGGTCAGTCTTAGACGCCACCACCACAGCACCGCCCTTGTCGGCTCTCGTAACGATGATATCTTCCCTAGACGCTAGCCAATCTAGAGCTTTCATTTCTTCTAGAGGAAGATTACATTTATTTTTGGGATAACAAAGTGCCAACACGTCTTTTTTTACTGCTCGATTGATTAAGTCGATACTGCTGCCAGATGGGATAGGAGGGAAAAATGTAGATTTGTTACCACCAGCAAAGGGTCTAACATGTTCCCTGGTCGTAGAGAAGATTTCGCCAGGAATTTCATCAAACAAAAGATCGGTGAACATAGTTACACATTTTAAATCATTCTTATCAAATTCTTTGACTAATGGAAAGCCCAAGTCACTAAGTTTACAAGGATTTTCACCTATTTGTTTTATTAATATTTACCTCGGTGTCATCATTTTTTATTGATTTTTCATTCATGCTAGGTGCTAATTTAAAGAATCTTTCGAATCCGATCTTTCGAATGGCTTTGAAAAGATCGATTTCGAAAAGATCCTCAGCAAAAGGTTCACTTAGACCAAAATTAAGGCCCCTCTCAAGGACCCGTATATAAGTCTCTGGTAAATTGATACCTGTCAAACATTTGTAGAAGTGGTTATTGGCGCCACGAGACATTCTTCCTTTTTTTCGGTTGAGTCCACACATTGCGGTTTTCTCTTTTTCTTCCTCTTTCCTCTTCTAAAGGGACCGGTGTGGAAATTAGTTTTTTCTACATAAGAAAATAGGTGCTACTCACTTTATTACTCATATGGAAACATATCACAATATTAATATTAAGGAAATCAAATTCGCCGGTTTACAACACATTCCACTACAACCGCAGGGTGTAGACAGACGCCAAAAACTACTCCAATGTGAAGCTAAATGGATTGCAAGACTTAAAGCTTTGGGGCCACTTGGCCTAAATGAAAGAAACAACTTTAGTTCCTTTCTATAATATAGCAAGATATATGTTTGCTCTATTGGTTTTATACTTTACTCTTTCTGTGTCATGTATTTTAAAAAGGTGATTGGGTCACTTCTCCCCTTCCCCGTTTCCCATATATACCTGACCAATGAATCCAATGGATCAGGTACCGGATGATGCGTCTGACGCAAAACCACGCTGTCGTTCCAGCTACACGCTCCTGCTGCCGGCTGGTTGCCGTCCACCCTCCCTGCACCCCGGGTGAATATGTGTTTCTACTCTGTCTGCTGATATTTTGCCGTAATAAAGCACGGACTGAATTAAAAAAATACGGTGAGTGCAGACACATTTCTTTTTTCTTTATATGTTCTACTGTTGCAAAAGGTAAATTACCTGAAGTTTGGGGAGAGCTTCCTGGGAGGACCAACAGCCCTGGACCGTCCGATCCCTGAAGACTCCCCCCCAACTGCTGAGACTGGCATCTGTCATGATGACCTGCCAGTGGAGGGGCAGAAAAGATCGCCCCTGTCGAAGAAGAGGAGAACGAAGCCACCACAGGAGGGACTGGCGAGTCCTTGGGGGGGGGGGGGGGGGAGAATAATCCTGCGATCGAGGGATAGCGGAGACTTGTCCCACCGGGACAGAAGAGAAATTTGAAGAGGTCAACAATGAAACTGGGCGAAAGGAACAGCTTCCATGGCCGCCACCATCCGACCCAGGACTTCCATGCAGAACCAAATGAAAACTGGAACCGGACAACTGAGAAGAAGAACTCCTGATGACAGAGTGCGGCGCTTGTCCGGTGGGAGCCAAATCCGGGCATTCGCTGTGTCGAAATGGAGTCCCAAGAAGATCAGAGACTGGGTGTGAAACAGGTTGTACTTGTCCTGATTGACCACCCAGCCGAAATTGGACGAGGTTTTAAGAGTGAAATGGAGACTCTCCTGATTCTCGGCCCTGGTTGGAGCCTTGATCAGGAGGTCGTCCAGGTAGGGGATCACGGACACACCCCAGGTTTGCAGGATGGCGATCACTGCCACCAGGACCTTGGTGAAGACATTTGGGGCCGTGGCCAGGCCAAAAGGAAGGGCCACAAACTGAAAAATGGCCCTCCGAAACTGCGAAGTGGAGATAGCACTGATGCGCCGGAAAAATGGGGATGTGAAGGTAAGCGTCCCGGATATCCACAGAGGAAAGAAACTCCCCTTGATCCATGGATGCCACACAGAGCGGAGAGACTCCATATGGAAATTATGCAGGATTGAGGCGAATGAGGAGCTTCAGATCCAGAATCGGGCAGATGGGACCTCTTTCTTGGGGACAACAAAACAGGTTGGAATAGAACCCAAAAAAACGCTCCTTGGGAGGAACTGTGACGATTACTCCCTGAGCGAGAAGGGTCCAATGCACGACCCGAAAAGCCACTGCCAAGGAAAGAGGGCTAGGGGGGCTGGATTGAAAAAAGCAATCCCTTGGGAGGGAAGCAAACCAAGGAACCAAGAGTCCTGCACTTGGGCAGACCAGATGTCTGGAACGGGGACAAATGACCTCCCACCCGAAAAGAATGTTCGGGTGGGGGCGTCCCTTCATGCGGAGGGAGGCTTGCGGGTGCCCGACTTGGCTGCAAAACGGCCGGAATGGTTATCAGACTTCCAGGAGGGACGGGCTTTGAAGGAAGTAGCCTTCTTATCTTGTGAGGGCGCCAGTCTGGTTGCTCGACCCGAGCCAAAAGACCGAAAAGGCCGAAAGGAAGACGACTTCCTGCGGGAATCATTATGGCAAGACTTGTTCTGCGGCAATAAGGCGCTCTTACCTCTAGTAGCCTTGGAGATATTCTTATCCAGGCGTTTCCCGAAGAGACGTGTCGCAGAGAAAGGAAGCTCAGTGAGAGATTTCTTGGAAGCGGCATCGGCCACATGGAGTGACGAATCGCCACGAGGTTATCTGTGGCAAAAGTTATACAACGGGCAGACTGCAGAGAAGCAGAGCACAAATAGTCTCCAGAGGTTAGGAATCCTGAGTAAAAGACAGATTCCTAGAAAAAAGGGGGAGGGAGAAGTAAAAGTGAAGGGAATACTCACCTTGACGCGGAAAACTTACCTACTGAAGTCTTCAGCCAGCTATTATACAACTGCATCATGCTGGGCTGAGACAGCAAATTGAGCAGGGTAGGTAGGGGGACCGGGACCCAAAGGTGCAACCCCATGCGCTGACCGGTGGCGAGATGGGGTTGACAAGTGCATAACTCGATGCCTGTGCCCCTTCTTCGCTATGCTCCTAAACCCCCACCTAAAAAGAGATAAATAAAAAGGTAGAAAAATAATATACATACACGTCCCTAAACTAAAAAATAAGAAAATAAAACACCAGGTCTGGAGAACTCCAGACCTGTGTCTGCCTCCTACGGACACTAAGCTAAAACTGATAGCTCAGAGTGTGTAGGCAGGGTATATCCTGCTGGTAGGAGCAGACTTTCTTTTGTTGCCTAGTGTCAGCAGCATATACCCACGGTCTCTGTGTCCTCCAATGGAGCCGAACGAGAAAACCCATTTGGTATTGCCTTGTGTGGAATGTTTATGATCCCGCACAGTGAACGATGTAAATGTAAAAAGCAGACTGCAGAATTAAAAACCAATACAGAATTGAATTTTTTTCCCCCCCAATAAAATGGAGCATGAATGGAGCAGTGGCCACTCTAGCAGATAGGGAATAAATTCATGAAAGGGGAAAACCCCTAATATATCCACTAGGACTCTGCTATACTTTGCCATTGTACTTCTAGGAGATTCCAAACTTCTATCAGATTTAAGTGACTGTTAGGTTGATAGAGCACTGAAAAATTAAAAGTTACTAAATGATGAAAACGTCTTACCCCTTTTACACATATCAGTGCCATTTTTTCAAAATAATAGCTAAAAAAAACTAAACACTAAAACATATAGTACACAAACAAAAATTTACCAGATATCCTATTGGGGATTTTTTACTTTTTGAAAAATTCTCTAACTCTTCCCAATCCTCCTTTTCTGCCAGTGCAGATATTTTCAGCCACCAATACCTGAAGACAGAGAGAAATAAAATATCAAATATTACATTGGGAAAAAGCTTTTTTAACCTCTTTTCGACATTTGATAAACGTGTAAGTCAAAATCATTCATGTGTCATACACAGCCTATGCTAGCTGTGTGTTATAGTTGATACATGCTGGCAGCGGTCTGGATTAGAGATAACTCCTGAACAATAGTAACATTTAGGCTGTTAAGTGAGTGAGTGGCCACTCTTTATCACTGTTCCCCAACCTCCATGATAGAGTGTGGTCAATTGAATGCTTCTAATAGGATCCCTGAACCTGTGTACTGCGCTGCGCTAATACATCCAAAATTTCTTAGAGGATTACTTAAATTTTACAAGGCCCAAGAACCTTTTTCTAAAGCTACACATTCTATGCAAAGGCATATCATTTTGGAACTCTATAACAGTAAAATGGACATCCAACACAATTACAATGAGAAATGAATCAATTAAAAAAACTTGGACCTTAGGAAAGTTTTACTGATAGATATAAAGTGTCCTCTCACAGTTTCTTGTGCGGCAGTTGCCCAAATAAATAAAGAGCAGCTGTTCTGAGATGAATACCAAGTAGGGTAATGGTAAGGGATTACACTCAAAATGCCCCATTCAGGAAAGCGCAAAATAAAGAAACCCAGTAAAGATGCCAAGTTTTGAGCTAAAGTCTTCCACACTTCCTGAATGTTATCAAGGTTTCGTTATGACCTCTGGTGAAATAAAAGCTGAGCTCTGCTTGACTGCTATGGAAAAACCAGGCAGTTTCTGTCCTTATGCAGATTTATTTACCTGTTTTACATTTTACTTATCAGTTATACTTAAATATATAATTCCCTTTAGTTAACTAATTTAATTTGAAAATCATGGTGACCTTCCTGTGATCGGTCCTCTTTTACCCCCTAACGACACAGGACTTAAATGTACCAAGATGTACATTTATGCCCTGCGTGTGATGCAAGCACTGGAGCAGTGCTCTCACCATCCACGGCAGGTCCAGGCTGCTATTAGCAGCCAGGTACCCGCCGGTAATGTCGGACATCAGTGATCAATGATGTCCACCATTAAAGGGGTAGTCCAGTGGTGAAAAACGTATCCCCTATCCTAAGAATAGGGGATAAGTTTGAGATTGCGGGGGGTCCGACCCCTGGGGCCCCCGCGATCTCTCCGTACGGGGGCCAGATAGCAGGTGTTGACCACCACACGAATCGGCGGCCGACACGCCCCCTCAACACGCTATGGCAGAGCCGGAGATTGACGAAGGCAGCACTCCGGCTCTGCCATAGAGTTGTATTGAGGGGGCGTGTCGGCCGCCGCTTCGTGCGGTGGTCGACACGCCCCCTTCACACGGGCTGTCGGGGCCCCGTACAGGAGATCGCGGGGGGCCCCAGCAGTTGGACCTCCGCAATCTGCAAATTATCCCCTATCCACAGGACTACTCCTTTAACCCCTCAGTTGCCACGATCAATACAGATCACGGCATCTGCGGAAATGCGGGCGTTTGAATGGATAATTGGATCGCCCGCAGCATGGCCACGGGGATCAGATTATCTCACATGGTGGCCGGAGGTTCCCTCACCTGCCTTCTTCCAAAATCACATTCCCCCGAAAAATGAATAAGTGATTAGAAAGTTACATATACACAAAAGTGGTACCAATAAAAACTACAGAGCATGGAGCAAAAAATGAGCCCTAATACAGCCTCGTATATGAAAAAATGAGAAAGTTATAGGTGGTCAAAATAGAGTGATTTTAAACATATTAATTTTGTTAAAAAAAGGTGGAAAACAGTACAATTATAGAAAAGTATGTAACCTGTAACCATGGGTAACCTTTTAATCGTATTGACATACAGAATAAAGAAAACATGTCACTTTTACCGTAAACTAACTTACTGGTTTTTTTTCAATTTCACCACACATACTTTTTTTTTGGTTGCGCCATACATTTATTGGTAAAATGAATGAAGTCAATACAAAGGACAATTGGTCGCACAAAAAACAAGCCCTCATATGGGTCTGTGGATGGAAATATAAAAGGAGTTATGATTTTTTGAAGGAGAGGAGGAAAAAACTAAACCCCTTAAGGACCAGGCCATTTTACACCTTAGGACCAGAGCGTTTTTAACATCTGACCACTGTCACTTTAAACATTAATAACTCTGGAATGCTTTTACTTATCATTCTGATTCTGAGATTGTTTTTTTGTAACATATTCTACTTTAACATGGTGGTAAATTTTTGTGGTAACTTGCATCCTTTCTTGGTGAAAAATCCCAAAACTTGATGGAAAAATTTAAAATTTTGCATTTTTCGAACTTTGAAGCTCTCTGCTTGTAAGGAAAATGGATATTCCCAATAATTTTTTTTTATTCACATAAACAATATGTCTACTTTATGTTTGCATTATAAAATGTACAAGTTTTTACTTTTGGAAGACATCAGAGGGCTTCAAAGTTCAGCAACAATTTTTAAAAAAATTTTCAAACTCACAATTTTTCAGGGACCAGTTAAGGTTTAAAGTGGATTTGAAGGGTCTTCATATTAGAAATATCCCACAAATGACCCCATTATAAAAACTGCACCCCCTAAAGTATTCAAAATGACATTCAGTCAGCGTTTTAACCCTTTAGGTGTTTCACAGGAATAGCAGCAAAGTGAAGGAGAAAATTCTCAATCTTCATTTTTTACACTCGCATGTTCTTGTTTACCCAATTTTTCAATTTTTACAAGGGGTAAAAGGAGAAAATGTATACTTATATTTGTAGCCCAATTTCTCTCGAGTGAGCACATACCTCACATGTCTATGTAAATTGTTTGGCGGGCGCAGTAGAGGGCTCAGAAGCGAAGGAGCGAGAAGGGGATTTTGGAGAGTAAGTTTTTCTGAAATCTTTTTTGGGGGGCATGTTGCATTTAGGAAGCTCCTATGGTGCCAGAACAGCAAAAAAAAAACACATGGCATACTATTTTGGAAACTAGACCCCTTGAGGAACATAACAAGGAATTAAGTGAGCCTTAATACCCCACAGGTGTTTCACGACTTTTGCATATTTAAAAAGATTTAAAAAAAGTCACTAAAATGTGTGTTTCCACCCAATTTCAAATTTTTGCAAGGGTTAATAGCAGAAAATACCCCCCAAAATTTGTAACCCCATCTCTTCTGAGTATGGAGGTACCCCATAAGTTGACCTGAAGTGCACTACGGGCGAACTACAATGCTCAGAAGAGAAGGAGTCATATTTGGCTTTTTGAGGGCAAATTTTGCTCGGGGGGCATGTCGCATTAAGAAAGCCCCTATGGTGCCAGGACAGCAAAAAAAACAAAAAAAAAAAAAAAAAAAAAACACATGGCATATGATTTTGGAAACTAGACCCCTCAAGGAATGTAACAAGGGGTACAGAGAGCATTTACCCCCACTGGTGTCTGACAGATCTTTGGAACAGTGAGCTGTGCAAATGTTTTTATTTTCACGGACCACTGTTCCAAAGATCTGTCAGACACCTGTGGGGGGGTAAATTCTCACTGCACCCCTCATTACATTCTGTGAGGGGTGTAGTTTTTTTTTCTTTTTTTTTGCGTTTGTCAGAACCGCTGTAACAATCAGCCACCCCTGTGCAAATCATCTCAAATGTACATGGTGCACTCTCCCTTCTGGGCCTTGTTGTGCACCCGCAGAGCACTTTGCGCTCACATATGGCGTATTTCCGTTCTCGGGAGAAATTGAGTTACAAATTTTGGGGGGCCTTTTTCCCTTTTACCTCTTTTGAAAATGAAAAGTATAGGGCAACACCAGCATGTTAGTGTAAAAAAAAATGTTTTTTACACTAATATGCTGGTGTAGACCCCAACTTCACCTTTTCATGAGGGGTAAAAGCCCCCAAAATTTGTTAGGAAATTTCTCCCGAGTACGGAGATACCCCATATGTGGACGTAAACTGTTGCCTTGAAATACGACAGGGCTCCAAAGTAAGAGCGCCATGTGCATTTGAGGCCTAAATTAGGGATTTGCATAGGGGTGGACATAGGGGTATTCTACGTCAGTGATTCCCAAACAGGGTGCCTCCAGCTGTTCCAAAACTCCCAGCATGCTTGGACAGTCAATGGCTGTCCGGCAATACTGGGAGTTGCTGTTTTGCAACAGCTGGAGGCTCCATTTTGGAAACAGTGCCGTACCAGACGTTGTTCATTTTTATTGGGGAGGGGAGGGGGGGCTGTGTAGGGGTATGTGAATATGTAGTGTATCTTACTTTTTATTTTATTTTGTGGTAGTGTAGTGTAGTGTAGTGTTTTTTAGGTTACAGTCACACAGGCGGGGGATCACAGAGAGTTTCCCAGCGCAAAATTTGCTGCACACTCACTGTAACCACCTGCCCATGTGAGTGCAACCTGTACATTCACGGGGGGCAGCCTCCAGCTGTTGCAAAACTACAACTTCCAGCATGCCCAGACAGCCGAAGGGCATATTGGGAGTAGTAGTTACACAACAGCTGGAGGAGAACAGTTTGCGGACCACTGTAGCCCTCCAGATGTTGCAAAACTACAATCCCAACCATGCTCACGCATGCTGGAAGTAGTAGTTCGGCAAAATCTTTAGAGCCAGATGTTGCTGAACTACAACTCCCAGCATGCCTAGGCAGTTTGAGCATGATTGGAGTTGTAGTTTTGCAACATCTGAAGGACTACAGTTTGGGAACCCTTGTGCTCTTCCAGATGTTGCAAAACTACAACTTCCAGCATACCAAGACTGTCCAGTATTGCTGGGAGTTGTAGTTCTGCAACATCTGGAGGGCAAGATGTTACAGAACTACAACTCCCAGCAAGTCTGGACAGTCTTGGTATGCTGGGAGTTGTAGTTTTGCAACATCTGGAAGAGCACAGTGGTCTCCAAACTGTGGTCCTCCAGATGTTGCAAAACTGCAACTCCCAGCATGCTCACACAGCCTTTTGCTGGCTGGGCATGCTGGGACTTGCAGTTTTGTGACTGCCAGTAACTGCAGGGAGCGCCGCTTTACGGCGGTGCCCCCTGCTGCAAAGAAGACACCATAGAAGAGCAGAAGACAGAAGACCTACTCACCTCCGCCAGCGGTCCCGCGTCGTCTGCTCCGATGCTGCGGTCCCCGGACAGGTAAGTATACCCGCCGGTCCCTGCTCCGTCGCCGCCATCTTCCCCTGGCCTGTCCAGACATCCAGGGCCGGCCAAATCGGAGGGGACAGGTGCAGGTGGCAAGCTTGCCACCACTCTCCTGTCCTCCGGGATGGTCCCGGCTGTCTGTGACAACTGGGATCATCGGTATTTTCCGGGTGATCGGGTCCCAGAGACCTGATCAGCCCGGAATCGCCGCAGATCGCTTGTGTGATTTCACAAGCGATTTGCGGCGATCGTCGACATGTGGGGGTCCCGGGACCCCCCTCGGCATTTGCACGGCATGCCTGCTGAACGATTTCAGCAGGCATGCCGTTCCGATCTCTGCCCGGTGCGCGCAGTGATCGGAAAACGCCAGGGCGTAACATTACGCCCTTGGTCCTTAGGGGTTATCCAGGAAAAAACTTTTTTACATATATCAACTGGCTCCAGAAAGTTAAACAGATTTGTAAATTACTTCTATTAAAAAAATCTTAATCCTTTCAGTACTTATGAGCTTCTGAAGTTAAGGTTGTTCTTTTCTGATGACACGTGTCTCGGGAACCGCCCAGTTTAGAAGCAAATCCCCATAGCAAACCTCTTCTAAACTGGGCGGTTCCCAAGACATGTGTCATCAGAGAGCACTTAGAAAAATTCAGAAGGGAATACCTGAAAGGGTTAACTTTTTTTTTTTACACTTTTTTTTGCGAGCTCATAGCTCCTATAGGGACCTATGAGCTTGCAATGGCTGATTGCATACACAGATTGTTGCCTTGTCGTTGCATGGCAACAAGCTGTGTAATCGGCGGTTGAGTGCTCCAGCCTGTAACTCAGGCATGGAGCAATCAATCGCGATGACCCCGATCAGCCCGACTGAGCAGCATTTACTTTCACTTTCGATGCGGCACTCAGCTTTGAGCGCCGCATCGGAAGGGTTAATAGCGTGTGGCCGAACGATTGAGGCCGCACGCTATTAGCTGCGGGTCCCTGCTGTGAATAAGCGCCGGGACCATCCCGCTATGTCGCGGGGGTCCCGTCGGGACCCCGCGTTATAGACAGGGATCGGACTTAGGACGTACTCATACGTCCTAAGTCCTTAAGGAGTTAACAAAACCTTCCAAAATTAGCAAAATTGCGGTTTTCTTTTTTTCACGCCGTACAATTTACGGTAAAAATGACGTGTTCTTTATTCTTTGGGTCAATACGATTAAAATGATACCCATGATAACATACTTTACTATTACTGCTGAACTTAAAAAAAAACGCTAACTTTTTAACCAAATTAGTACGTTTAAAATCCCCCTATTTTGAAGGCCTATAACTTTTTCATTTTTCTGTATAAGTGGCGGTATGAGGGCTCATTTTTTGCGCCGTGATCTGTACTTTTTATTGATACCATATTTGCTTATAGAGCTTTTAATCCATTTTTTTGAATTTTTTGGGGGAATAAAATGTTATAAAAAAGCATCTATTTTGGACTTTTTTTTTTTTTCATTTTTACGTTCACCGTACGGTATCATTAACATTTTATTTTAATAGTTCAGATATTTACACACGTGGCGATACCAAATATGTATATATAAAAAAAACATTTTTAACACTTTTTGGGGGTGAAATAAGGAAAATGGGACAATTTACATTTTTATTGGGGGAGGGGGTTTTTCATATTTTTTTACTTTTATTTTTACACTTTAATAGTCCCCACAGGGTACTATTTATAGCAATCAATCGATTGCTAATACTGTTCAGTGCTATGTATAGGACATCGCACTGATCAGCATTATAGGTCTTCTGCTCTGGTCTGCAGGAAGGCAAATCAGAGCAGAAGACGCCGGGAAGGCAACGGAGGCAGGTGAGGGGACCTCCGTCTGCCATGCTGGATGATCGGATCGCCGCGGCAGCGCTGCGGGCGATCCGATCATCCATTTAAGTGTCCGCAATGCTGCAGATGCCGTGATCTGTATTGATCACGGCCTCTGAGGGGTTAATGGCAGACATCCGCAGGATCGCGGGCGTCCGCCATTACGGGCGGGTCCCTGGTGAGATCAGCAGCCGGGACCTGCCGCACATGATCCGGACATCGTTCCGATGCTCGCGGTTATGCTCAGGACGTAAATGTACGTTCTGGTGCGTTAAGTACCAAGGGGTTATCCTCCTAAAGGACCAAGCCAATTTTGGCCTTAAGGAACAGGCCAATTTTATTTTTGAGTTACCAATTTTACTTTGTAACAACATCACTTATTTTACCATAAAATGTACGGCGCAACAAAAAAAAAATTATTTATGTGGAAAAATTTTAAAGGAAACTGCAATTTAGCAAAGTTTGGAAGGTTTAGTTTTCACGTACACTTTAGTTTTCAGTACATTTTACGGTAAAAAATGTTTTCTTTATTCTGTGGGTCAATACGATTAAAATTATATCCATGCTATATGCCTTTTTATAATTGTACCGCTTTAAAAAAATATCAAACTATTTTCAGAAAGTTAGTATGTTTGAAATTGCCATATTTTGACCACCTATAACTTTCTTATTTATCCCTATACGGGGCGGTATGAGGGCTCATTTTTGAGCCGTGATCTGTAGTTTTATCAGTACCACTTTTGCTTATATTTAACTTTTTATACATTTTTTTATAACATTTTTTGGGAATAAAATGTGACAAAAAAGCTGCAACATTACCATCCAGCATGATCGCTCATGTCCACCATTACCAGGGGGTCCTTGGCTGCTCATAGAAGCCGGGACCTGCCACGCATGAAGCGAGCAGCGGTCCGGTGCTCGCAATCATGTCCATGACGTACATTTATGTCAATTGCTGTTAAGGGGTCAAGCTACACTGTATAAAACACACTAAAATGTCAACAGAAAAAAAGCATATCATGTGTCTTGCCTAAATTAAATTACCTTTTATCGGGGATTCTAAATTCTTTATAAAGCTGATCAGCCTTTTTTTGCATACCATCAACAATCAGACTATAGATGGTATCATGTAATGAAAGATCTAAATAAGATTTATCATGTTTTTCTTGAAGAGAACGCTGAATTCTTAGCAATTTGACTTGGTCCTCCGTAACCTAAAAATCAATTGGAATGTTTGGTACAAAATCAGTTCCATATACAATCTCACAAAAAAAAATCAAGCATAAAGTGTAATTTCTGTTGCATACAGAAGAAAAAACAGATTTAGTCAAGTTATGAACAAAGGTGATTTATCTATAAATAACTACTTCTTAAGCAGTATTATGTGTTTGTGCACACTTGCACAGAAACAAACCAATTTCACATTGATTTCAGAAATGACATGTCACTTTTTTTCATGTGGCAAGGGGAACTCCAGTGGAAAACAAGTGGGAAACAAAAGTCTTCAAATCAACTGGTGACAGAAGTACGGTAATTTACAAATCTGTTTAACTTTCTATTTCAAAATCGGAATCCTTCCGTATATTACAGAGAAAATTGCGTAGTTCTTTCCAGTCTGACAACAGTGATCCCTGCTGACACCTTTGTCAGTGTCAAGAACTGTCCAGAGTAGAAGCAAATCCCCATAGAAAACCTTTCCTGCTCTGGACATGTTCCTGACAAGGACAGAGGTGTCAGCAGAGAGCACTGTCGTCAGACAGGAAAGAACTACACAAATTTCTCTGTAGTTTATCTGTAATATACAGCAGCTGATAAGTACTGGAAGGGTTACGATTTCTAAATTGAAGTCATTTACAAATTTGTATAACTTTCTGGCACCAGTTGATTAGAAAGCATTTTGTTTCCACTGGAGTTCCCCTTTAAAGCTTCATTTGAAATTAATGGACCACTGCATGCTGCCTGCAGCGAGAACCTCCGCACTGTGCAGCACACAGGTGAAGTTTTTGCCCATGTGCATATATGCATAATCTTTATATTATACTATTTGTCTGTTGAGGATTCACTCCTGGGTTTTACCTACAAATCCTGATTAAAAAAACTACGGACTTAAATACTGCCTTTATGCATAGATTCTAGTTTACAAATGAGAGCAAGCTCACTTTTCCCACAAAAAAAAAAAAAAAAGCTACCAAACAGCTCCATCAAGACAAAAATTTATAGAATAAAAAAGCAATTATGGATTAGTAGGACCCTTCTGTACACTATCTTTTTTTTTTGTGCCAATGAATTAAAAAAAAAATATAAAATTAGTCTTTCTGTGATTTTGTATGTTGATATTTTCACTGCAGGGTAAAAAGACATACATTTTAAACATACAAAAATCATATTTTCTATTAACCAGAGAGTTAAAGGGAATGTGTCAGCAAAACTATTTTTATAATTTTAAGTTAAATACCTTTTTCACATTTTTAAAATATTTTTGGAATATTTGGAAAACCATTACGGTATACGGTATGTTTTAAATGTTTTGCACTTGTCACAAATTATGATAAATGAATTAACTTTTCATATTTCCCACTGTTGACCAGCTAGTGACTTGTCTGCTGCAGATTTGGCCTTGCTCTTCTCCATGCTGGTGATTTCATACGTCCCTTCCTTCTGTGTCTGTGTGCAAAAGGGGTTCCAGCACAGAGGTAAAATACAACTGTTACAGACTATGGGCATATTCACATAGGGCAAATCTGCCACAGATTTTTATCTGGATTTTGAAGGTAGAAAATCTGCAGCATTTTACAGTACAGTAAAATCTCCCTTAGCGGACACCTCCCAATAGGGGAGACCTCCCAATAGCACACATTTTTAATTCCCCAACAGAGTCCCATAGCCCTTAATGTATATGTACCCTCCAAATAGGGGACGCAGGCACACCCAATAGGGGACAAAACACTCACTATAGGGGACAACCATGCTTATGTGCTGGCCCTACCTTGTACACAGGACCGCCATCAGCGGGTACAGCCAATACCCAAGTAAGGGGCACAGGCTCCGAGGGGGCCCTGCCACCGGTGCACCCCCTGCAGCAGCCCCAGCACAGAAGCAGAAGACCGCTGTCTAAACAGTGGTCTCCTGCTTTTGTACGTCCACCAGCCACGTCACTCACCCCCCCTTCCCTCCATTACCCGTGCCACACCATTTCGCTGTAACCACCCCACCTGTGCTGTTTCATTCCTCCAAATTATCACCCCCTCTTTTCCACGCTGTGCCCTTTCATCCCCCCCTGTGCCATTTCTTTCCCCCTTTATCCCATATGCCAAATCATCCCACCCTCACCGATTATGCCACATCACTTTTTTCCTTCCCTCCTCACCCTGCTGTTCTTCTTACCTGGTCAGGAGGCTCAGGTGCAGGGGGCGCTCAGCGGGTTTGATGTTCTGGTGACGTCATCTGCGATGCACTCACAGAGGCTGTGAGCAGCGCTGGCTGTGGGCACTGATGAGTGAAGCTCCTGGAAGGACATTATGAAACATCAAACCCGAGTCCCTGCACCTGAGCCTGCTGGTAAGGTAAGAAGAACAACAGTGGGAGGCGGGAGGGGGGGAAATTATGTGGCACAAGGGATGAGGGAGGATGATTTGGCACAGAGCACAAGTGGGGGGGGGGGGGGGGGGGAGAAAAGGAATAGGATTTGGTAAAGAGGGGGATTATGAAATTGCACACAGGCAATAAAGGGGGAATGAAATGGCATGGGGGGTATCAATGGGAAATGATGTGGCACAAGGCACAGAGGGAATAAAGTGGCCAAGGGTATTAAGGGGGGATAAAATGGTGCAGGGGATGATAAGGGGTAAGGCTGGGTTCACATCACGTTTTTCCCAATACGGGGCCGCATACGGCTGGGGGGACCTAAAACTGGACGCTGCCGTATGTAATTCATTTCAATGAGCCGGTCGGCTAATTTTTCCATGTATGCGGTTTTCCACCGGACCTAAATCGTAGAAAAATGAGCCAACGGGTTCACTCCTGTTGGCTCACTGAAATAAATTACATACGGGCCCGCATATGGCAGGGAAACGGGAGCACCCGGTTTTAGCTCCCCCCCCAGCCGTATGAGGCCCAGTATTGGGAAAAACGTGATGTGAATCCAGCCTAATTTAACGGCACTGGGAGATTCTACTGTAATATTGCTTTTTATCATGTTTTATAGGTATTTACACTCTGGAGTGAGTACAATACAGTATTCTGTCATTTAGTAAGATTCTTGAGCCTTTTTTACCCCAATAGGGGACATCTCTCAATAGCGGACATCTTTTAATAGCGGACGCTTTTATTCCCTGTAAGTGTCCGCTATTGGGAGATTCTACTGTACCAGCAAAGTGGATGACATTGTAACAGATCTCATTCAGATGCTGTGGAATGATCATTACCGGTGGGTGTCAGCTACATTACCCGTCACCCGTTACCTAGCCACTATTCATGTACAGAAGTTGGGCATCAACTGGTTAATAAAGATAAGAATGGTTCACATTGCATTGTAAACCTCTTCAGTGTAAACCTCCAGAGCTGGGTCATTGCATACTAAGACATGATGTAAAAGCAGAATAGTGAGTGCAGCTCTGAATGTGACTGGAGGATAAGACATGATATAACAGAAGAATAGTGACAATACTTCTGAAGGTAACAGTAGGATAAGAAGTTATATGACAGCAGAATAGTGACTGTAGCTTTGGAGGTGACTCAAGGATAGGTCAAGTCACAGAAAAATAGTCACTGCAGCTCGCTCTGGGAGTGACTGGAGGATAAGAAGTCATAGGAGAATAACGAGTGAGGCTCTGGAGGGGACTAGAGTGTAATACATTATGTTACAGGGTTATGAGGCAGTTCTGGGGGTCAGTCCATGTTGCAGATGATAGGACACCCAGCTGTTCAGTGCAGTACAATGAGTGAGAAAGTGTGTGTGTGGGGGGGGGGGGGGGAGACATGTTGCTGAGCAGCATAACTAATAGGCCGATCACAGAGGTCAGCAGGGGAAGGTAAATACTGATGCTACTGCAGCTCTAAACATTGTATACATAAACCTACTCTCCTCCAGCCCCATGTCTGCAGCGAGACATGTGATGACAGCCGAGCAGGCAAGGAGAGAATCGTGATGTGTGTGACGCAGACTGCACGGCCTGCTGCCCCCTCCCTCATCCATCTTCTCTCTGATGCTCCTGCCTGCCCTCCTGCTTTATTCCCATGCTGCTCTTTAGATACGCCACCTGCCTCTACCCCTTTCATTTAAAATTTTTCCTCTGTATAAAACTAAATGAGAAGATACTTTAGTTTTTTTCGGTACCACATCAAAGTCCCACCTGTACTGCAAGAAAATAAACAAAATAGCTTAAGCATAAAACAAACCAAAAAAATAAGCTATGCCACTCTAAAAGGTAACATTTTCCTGGGGACATTAGGACATCTAGTAATGAAAGGATTTATAGTATCTGGGTCAATGTTGTTATAAAACAAAACATGAGAATGTCCAAAACAAACAAACAAACAAAAAATGTAATTAAAAAGATTCTCTCACCTTAGCAGCCAGGTCATTTTTTGCTTTACTGTACTCATCCACAGCATTCTGCAGCTCTGCAACACGGCCTTCAACACTCTAAGCAAATGGATGAATATATAGTTGAAATAGAAATGCAGTGAACTGAAAGGGGTTTTACCACCATAGTCATAAAGGGGTACTCCGGTGGAAATTTTGTTTTTAAATCAACTGGTGCCAGAAAGTTAAACAGATTTGTAAATTACTTCTATTAAAAAATCCTTACCCTTCCAGTACTTTTTAGCAGCTGTATTCTACAGAGGAAATTCTTTTCTTTTTGAATTTCTTTTTGGTCTTGTCCACAGTGCTCTCTGCTGACACCTGATGCGCGTATCAGGAACTGTCCAGAGCAGGAGAAATTCTCCATAGCAAACCTATGCTGCTCTGGACAGTTCCTGACACAGAGCACTTTGGACAAGACAAAAAATAAATTCAAAAATAAAAGAATTTCTTCTGTAGCATACAGCTGCTAAAAAAGTACTGGAAGGGTAAAGATTTTTTAATAGAAGTAATATACAAATCTGTTTAACGTTCATTTAAAAAAAAAAAAAAAGAAAAAAAAAAAAAAAAGGTTTCCACTGGAGTACCCCTTTAACTCCTTGGGGACGGAGCCCATTATAACGCTAAGGACGGGAGCATTTTTTGCAATTCTGACCACTGTCACTTTAAGCATTAATAACTCTGGGATGCTTTTAATTTTCATTCTGATTCAGAGATTGTTTTTTCGTGACATATTCTACTTTATAGAATTGTGGATGCGTAGCTCTAAAACATAAAATGTACGAGGTTAACTGGATACCTCTCACCCAAAAGAGGAAAAAAGGAGTTAAGTCAAGGAAAATAAAATATACCAGTCCTCAGTACACTAACTCTTCAAAGAGTTATATGGTATCAGTCTGGGAATGCCAAGAAAGGAATTCGATAAGATATACCAAAAAATATAAATTTATTATATGTACCTCAATATACATACATGAGATATGGATATCAAGTGACAATTAAAATACAATTTAAAAAATATTAGTGTTAATAATGTGCCTTACGTGGGGCCCCACGTTGGCACTCAAAAATACAGAAGGGATGCCACTAAATAGCTTGGTAAAACCAATATGTTAATATGGTCACCAATTCACACAAGGAATAGAAAAAACACAATGGCTCAAATGAAACCTAGAGAAATTGTGTCCCCTATAACGGGGTAAATTGTCCTACAATGAAAGGAACAACCTGCAAATGAAAATACAACCTACAAATACAAATATAAATGTAGTGTGAAACCTGCAAATAAAGTACAAATAAATACAGAATATAGTGCTGATGGTATCAAACAACTGTGGTTTCCAGTAATAACCATATGTTCTATCCTGTAAATGAATAAATCGCAGTCTTAATATAGTCCAGTGTGAATAGTGGCCACTTTCATATGTCCCGCATATATTGAAGCAGTCTTTCTTTTTTGCCAATTATATCCACTTAAGGATGGTATTAGGTATACTGTATCAGTCTTTCCGTATGCTGTACTCTCTATGGTTTCTGTATTAATGCTGTATTGATATGGAGCGTAATAGCTGTGAATGAAATTGTCGGCACTTTCGTGCCACTCACCGCTCCTACGGTCTAGCTGGCTGTGTCACGCTCGAGCTGGGGTGGCGATGCATGGCCACGTCTCCCTCACCGAGCTACGAGGATAGCGGTGCTCGGCCGGTCAGCGTGTTTCTCGGCGGCGTCTGACGTCAGCAATCAGCTGATTGCAGGTCAGCTGACTGTTTTGTGGTGGACGCTTGTTTTGAGCAGATATTAGAGTCTTTATCTTTTCCAATAGGATTATTCAGCAGACGGTCAGCATACGGTCAGTAATCCTAGGTGGATATAGGGCAATTCTTTCATTCCTGAGGCATTAATGTAGATAAATCCTCATAGATGTTAGCGGGTAAAAGACCCGGGATAGCGGGATAGGTGCTAAGTGTGAATATAGTTTAGTGGGATCCGGCTTCCAAATACCTCGCGTTTCGGGTTATGGCAAATTAACACCCCTTCTTCAGTGGTGTATATAGCACTAGTGAGGTTAGTAGCCTTTTTTATAGTCACTACTACTAGTGAGGTTAGTAGCCTTTTTTATAGTCACTACAATCTGGAACTTAATTGAATCGTACAGAGACTGTGAAAACCTGTGATGGATTTCTTTAGTATATCCTCATCTTAAAAGTCTGAGATGGATTTATCAGTCTGAGTTCACACACAGTTCCAAATATGCAATAAATTAGAATTGTAAATAGTTTGAGACAACCGCTTCATTGCATAATGCACTATAGTTGGAGATATCTGATATATGGTCATTTTCTTAAACTAAAATAGTAATAAAAATAAAAATAATAAAAAATAGTGAAAATTGAATATTCATCTAATAAAGAGAATGAACAGCAAATCATGATCATAAGGAGGAAAATGCTATATATAATGTATATATTGGATACTAGATTATTTCTAATCTCATTTACAGGAACCCAAAAAGTTCCAAGGTCGAGTTCAAGCCTTTCGGCTCTAAACTATCATATTCAAAAAATTTTTGACTCTCAGCCCTGGACATCCTAACTAAAAAACTACCTCCACGCCAATCTTGACTAATTGTTTGAATACCTATGAATGACAGACTGGAAGGATCTCTATTATGGAACTGCGCAAAATGTTATGACAAAGGATGTTTTTGGCAGCCCTTTTTGATATTGGTGACATGCTCGGATATTCTAACTTTGAGGGGTCTCTTAGTTCTACCAATATATTGTTTGAGGCATCCACACTGCAATATATAAATTACTCCCTTTGTATTGCATGTTATCAAATTGGGAATCTTCCATGTAAATTGATTAGTTGTGGAACTAATTTCCTGTACTTTTTTTGGGCCTCCTAAAAGATGACAAGTGGGACAAGATCCACACCGAAAGAAGCCTTTCATAGTCAGCCATGTGGATGTTTTGACATGGCTGATCGGTTTCCTTACTGAGGGAGCTACAGTTATTGGGGCTCTGGTGCATACAATCTGTGGTTTGGGCGGAAGTAGCCTGCCCAAGACTTTATCTCCCTGTGCTAGGTGCCAGTGTTTGGTGATTGTACGTTCCACTCTTTTATAATCCCTATTAAAGGGTATCACTATTTTTGGTTGAATATCTTCCATATCCGAGCTACGTTCTGTGCTGTCAAACAAGGTTGCCCTATCCATCCCGTTCACTTCATCCAAAGATTTCTGTAAGATTTGAGGTGGATATTGTTTATCCAAAACTGTAACGTCAACTGTTTAGACTCATTTTGAAAATCTGAGTCCAATGAACAATTGCGTTTGAGTCTCCTATACTGACTTTTGGGGACATTGGTCAGCCATCTTGGTACATGGCAGCTATTGAATTGGATAAAACTATTCTTAGCTGTAGGTTTTTTATAAGTTTTACAGATTAATTGTGTTTGTCGCAGATATTTCAATATCCAAAAATTCTATTTTTGTGTTACTAGTGGTGGAAGTGAATTTGAGGTTGTGTTGATTGTTATTAATACCGAGAATGAAGTCTTCTAGTCCACACTGGGTACCCCTCCGGGCGGCCCCGGATGAAGCAGTAGCGAAACGTTGGGTTAGGTGTTGGTTACCCAGGTATACTCTGTCCCACTGTGGTTTTTTATATGTTGTTTTATATTTTGCTATAAATCTATTCAGCATCAGAGTAACCTTTTTTATCATGCTATATCCCTGTATGTGGGCTTAGTCCCAATAATAAGGATCTGTTTACATACATTCCTGTGTATTATATTTATACTATTGGTAGCCACCATTTCTTCAGTCTGGTCCATTGCGGCCATTATCATAATGTTCATTATATTTTCTCTAATCCCTTTCATGGGTTTTTAATGCATTTTGTATAGTCAATAAAGTATTGTTTGATCTCTACAACGCATTTCTTTTCTTTTGTTATGCTATGGTATAACCACAGATTCAAATTAATTTTATGTAATGGACCAACACAAACTAGTCCATCACAGTGGGGTAACAATAAATTTGGGGGCACCCCTGCGAGACCTACTGAGGAGGCCCCTAAGCTCCTCCCCAACAAGGTATGTCCCACCCCAATGTACACCACCCATACTGATATGCACCACCCATAGGCATTTTCTATAGATGAATGAAGAGCATTTGTTTTTTTTAAACATTTTAAGGACGCAGGGCATACAGGTACGCCCTGAATCCCAAGCCCTTAAGAATACAAGAATATGTACCTGTATGCCCTGATCCCATTAACTTGGTTTAAACCATTCTCACGAGCGGAGAACAGGTTAAACCCGGTTGCTACCAACAGCAAGGA
This sequence comes from Hyla sarda, assembly GCF_029499605.1. Taxonomy (NCBI): domain Eukaryota; kingdom Metazoa; phylum Chordata; class Amphibia; order Anura; family Hylidae; genus Hyla; species Hyla sarda. The sequence goes on from NC_079196.1 coordinate 141,449,582, forward strand.
CCCATGGTTAATGCCGGGCACCGGCAATCAGGCCGATGCCCGGCATTAACCCCTTAGACACAGCGATCAAAGTTGATCATGGCATCTAAAACTAAACTTAAACTGTCCCGGCAGCTCGGGACTATGGCGACAAAATCCCGATGTCCCGATCAGCTTACCGGACGAAGAGAGGGTCCTTACCTGCCTCTCCGTCATTCAATTGGCAATCTACTGCTCCATGCCTGCTCAGCAGGTAGAAGCAGCAGAGCACTGAGAACACTGATCAATGCTATGCTTTGGCATAGCACTGATCAGTATATGCGAACTATTAAACTATAAGGTTAGCTAGATTGCACGGTCAATGGCGTACACATAAAAAAAATACCAAGGTACAAGATTGTGCATTTTTGGTCACCTCATATACAATAAAAATAATAAAAAGCAATCAAAAAGTCCTATCAAAAGAAAAATAGTACCAATAAAAAATAATACAGAGACAACGGCGCATAAAATGAGCCCTCATATAGCCCCATATATGGAAAAAGTTATAGGGTCAGAAGATGCCAATTTTAAATATACTAATTTTGGTGCATGTAGTTTAAAATATATTAAGTAGTAAAATAAAATAAAACCAATATAAATTGGTATCCTTGTAACCGTATGAATCTACAGAATTAAGATAAGGTGTCATTTTTAACAAAAAGTGCACTGTGTAGAAACGGTAGCCGCCAAAATTACCAAATGGCATTTTTAAAAATTTCACCCCACAAATAATTTTTTTTAGTTTCGCCGCAGATTATATTATAGAATAAGTGATGTTATTACAAAGTACAATTGGTGACACAAAAAACAAGACCTTATATGGGTCTGTAGGTACATTATGATTTTTAGAAGGGAAGGAGGAAAAAATGAAAATGCCAAAACGAAAGGGGTTAAATGTCACCGTAGTGTACAATATATAGCGTAGATAAAATAATACAATTATCTGTTTTAAAACTTAAGTAAATAAACAAGCGAGGACTGCCACACACTGCACCCTCTAAATATAATATACCCACACACTTTACCCTCTGAATATGGAGATTTTTTTGTACTCACCATAAAATCTCTTTCTCATAGCCTTCATTCGGGGACACCATACTGATGGGCATATGCTCTTGCCACTAGGAAAAAAGTCAGCTCCTCCCTGGCAGAATATACCCGCCCACAGGAAGTGAGGTAACCAGTCTGTCATAAAGCAGTAGGAGAAGCCAACCAAGAACATGTCCGAAGGAAAAGAATCTCGGATAAAAAAAAAAACAACACAACCGGATAGGATTATCCAGATGAAGAGTGAAGAAATGGGTGGGTGCGGTGTCCCCCAATGAAGGCTACGAGAAAGAGATTTTACAGTGAGTACAAAAAAATCTCCTTTTCTGGCGGCGGTGGTTGGACCCCAGGACAGGCAGGGGGAGAGAAGCAGGTGGCGGCGGCGGTCTATGGCCCCGCAAAAGCCACTACAATTCATTGATTTAAAGCGCCCGCTTTAAATAATTGATCTGCAGCGGCTTCTGCTGGGGGGGTAGGGGGAGAATAGCCAATCACTTATACCGGAATATCAGTATAAGATATCGGCTAGCGTCCTCAAAGTCCACTGATTATCGGTATCGGCCCTAAAAAATCAATATTGGTCGATCCCTAGTAAAAAGCTCTGTTGATCGCTCCTAGCAAAAAATAACGGCCCACCCAGATATCCCACTTACATAGTGGAACGGAGAGATGGCATCATGTTGGCAGTAGAAAAAGCCCAACAAAAATAGTCCCCCTAGAGGAGGGAAAACAAGGGTGGCCGAGATTAAACTTTGGTACTGACCATGTCAAGCACCCTGATCCCCATACCCCCTGGAAAGGGGAGTGACAGAGGGAGCAGGGAAATGCTGCCCCACAGACAAGAACTGGGAGGATGTAGCCCCCAGACCTCAGCGACAACCCATCACTGTATGGAGGAGCCATCTCGTGTCCCCAGGGGGATAGGAATCCTGCACACTGGAGCTGGGCAAAAATAAAAGACATATGGAGAGCCAGTCCGGAGGATGATTAAGCCAACAGAGTAGGTGCCGGAGCCACCCAGGACAGAAACCCCAGAGGTACCTGGAGGCATAGGGAGGGGCAGAACGGACTGTGTCGCCCTCACAGGAACCATGCCAGAACCGAAGTGATCTACAGAACTGCGAAAACAAAATCCCAGGAAGCCCCGAGGCATACCCCACCAAACAGAAGGAAAGTTGGGCTCTACATTGACGGTGGCCTTATCATATGGAGGGACACAGACATGGGTACCTCACGATAGTAGTGGGGTACCAAGACTCCAGACCCAAAAGAAACCGCAGACATCCAAAAGGCCCTGCGGGACGGGAGGTATGCCTGTAGCAGCCCAACATTGCAAACTTAGGAAGGGGAACAGAGTGATGCTGCTGTGGCTGACAAAGTCCCTGGAGCCTGCAGTAAAAAACCCACACATGATCTCCTAATGGTGCCACAGACCAAGACTGAAGGCACAGAATCAAGAGAAGAGGAATGTATGTGGAGCATGAAACACGCAGACACCGTTGAACTTTACAGGTAGAAAAAGGTCTCATGTACCCACCGAGACTTACTTTGCGGAAGGTCACCTAGAAAGAAAGAGACACGGGACTGCAGCCGCGGCATCGGCAGAAACGAAGGAGGAGACCTGGTGGATTAGAAAAGCATGCAGACAGTCTGGTTATGTGGCATAGGGACCATGGCCACGCCGGGTCCTGCAGACGGAAAAAAAGTGAAGTGAGATACCAGCCATCAGACAAAGTAGCAGGCATGCAGAGAGGGACCTGGTAAAGTAGGGAACCCTGCAAACCAGTATGTGGTGCATTGTAGAAGGCCAATGAGGCCACCCGCGGAGACTGACTCGGAACTACACCTGGCAGTAGGTTATCTGAACAACCGTCCATGGTGTGAAAAGAGTATGGGTAAGTGACCCGACGTAGTGGTAAGCCAGGCAGAAAACCATCTGGCCAAACCAGAATAGGATTCCTTAGTAACTCCATTCAACAACCCACAGAAAGTAACTATAGGGACCCTCCTCCAGATCCCTCACCCAGCAGAGGGGTACAGGAAACCTGTCCGCGGCAGTCCTGAGATGAAATACCGAAGGTGGCGGAAATCATGCATACAACAGCCTGGTTGAACAAGAACACCACCAGGTGCTGGCGAAAAGGAAACAGTCAGAATAACTGTGCCCATTTGTCATAGGCGGGAGGGCTGGGAGACCTAGGAGACATGGATAGAAACCCTGCCCCCCTTGGAGATAGGGGAAGGGAGAGGAGATGTGGAATGCATCCCTGTCATCCTGATAGGGTCCGCAGGACACGCTTGGTCAGTTCTACATTTACCGCGCATAGCAGTGGGGCACCAGAACTCCAACCGCAGATACATCAGCCAATGACAGGCGGTATAGGAAATCATACAGACCACTGTCTGGTGTACTGATACGGGTCCATAGTAGACAACAAATCATTCCGACGGGCACCACACACAGTAGTGAGGTACCGGAACTCTAGCCGCATCTACATCCGCCGTGTGATGTGTGACAGGTGGTGTAGGAAACCATGCAGACCACTGTCTGGCTTACTGGTATGGGACCATAGTAGCCAAAGGGTAACTCCATTGGATATCTAGCACAGTAGTGAGTTACCGGAACTCCAGCCGCAGATACATAAGCCGATTGATGTGTGATAGGTGGCAGAGGAAACATACAGACAACTGTCTGACTTACTGGTATGGTTCATGATGGACAACAAGTCATGCCGTCGGGAACCTCGCAGTAGTGAGGTACCGGGACTCCTGCCGCAGCTACATCAGCCGTGTGATATGCAATGTAGGAACCATGCAGACCACTGTCTGGCTCACTGGTATGGGTCAATAGTAGACAACGTGTCACCCTATCAGACACCTCGCTTAGTAGTAAGGTACCGGAATTACAGCCGCAGGTACATCAGCCGTGCGATGTTTGACAGGCGGCAGAGGAAACCATGCAGACCACTGTCTGGCTTACTGGTATGGGTCCATAGTAGACAATGGTCACTCCATCGGACACCTCGCTCAGTAGTGAGGTACTGGAACTCCAGCCACACATACATCAGCCGTGTGATGTGTGACAGGTGGCAGAGGAAACCATGCAGACCATTATCTGGCTTACTGATATGGGTCCATAGTAGACAACGAGTCATTCCGTTGGCACCTCGCACAGTAATGAGGTACCGGAACTCCTGCCACAGATACAACAGCTGTGTGATAAGAGACAGGCTGCAGAGGAAACCATGCAGCCATAATCAGGCTTACTGGTATGGGTCCATAGTATACAGCGGAGCATTCCTTCGGACACCTCGCACCGCAGTGGGGTACCGGAGTGCCGGCCGTGACATGCGAGACTACTGTCAGGAATAAAGATAACAGGACCAATCCATGCCCACGCAGGAATACTCCCATGGAGCTGAATGTGGGGATCCAGGGCACTAGCCGCAGATGCGGTAGCCTATGGAGAAGGGAATCATATAGCATGACCTGCCAAGAACATCGCTAGGATAGGTGTCCGGCAGACCTGACAGATGCAGAATCTCAAAAGAAACCTGAGCATCTGACAGGAACGCAAAAGGGCCTACACATTGTATGAGCAGAGTGCTTGAATATATCCCCCGGCAGTATCCAAGGAAAACGGAAGCCCTGGCAACAACCAGCCATGTCTGTTTGCATATGCTCCATGATCGTGAGCAGCAAAGGATTAGGGATGCCTCAAGTGACAGAAATCAGAGTGCAAGAAGAGTATGGGCCAACAGGGAGTGCCAAACCACACCAAAAAGGAGTTAGCGACCAAGGAATACTTACAGATATATATATATAGATAGATAGATAGATTTTATTTTATTTATGTATTTTTTTTTATATCTGTTAAAAAATCATGTACTAAAGGCTGGCGCAGGGCGCCCTGCAAAGTGCTGCCCGCAGTGCATATGTCCCATGTGCAGAAGCCCCTGGAGCAGAGACTGCTCATAGCAGCGTGCTATAGAAGCACCTGCTAGCCATCCTACAGTTCCGAGACAGGGGCAACTGCGGGCCGGAACAGTGAGCTTCAGTCGGCTCTGCCTCGGGGCAAAAGCTCTGCTCGTTATCGGAGCACCGCCGACCCCCGCAGCGGGGAAGGAGAGCAGAGCTAGGCATCACAGAGTGAGGAGACTACCCCAGCAGCGCAAGAGTCAGAGAGGAGGCGCTGCCTGACCTCCTGGATCGCGCGTTGAGTCAGTGGAAGAAGAAAGGTGGAGCAATGGCAGTCATGAGCCGCCCCCCGCCCCCGAACTCTCGCCGGCTGAACCCTCTGGAGCACACTCTCCGACGGGTCCTAGGAAAAAAACAAAGGGAAAAATGACCAGGTCTGGGGAGCTCCCAGACCTGTGTCTAGACTCCTTCTGACACTAGCTAAAACTGGTTACCTCACTTCCAGTGGGCTGGTATATCCTGCCAAAGAGGAGCCGACTTTATTTCCCTTGTGTCAGCGCCTCCTAGTGGCAAGAGCATATACCCATCAGTAAGGTGTCCCCAATGAAGCAACAGAGAAATAATACTGCCAGACACTGCACCCTCTGAATTTAATACTACTATGCACTGTGCACTTTAAATATAATACTACCACCCACTGCTAACTCTGCATATAAAACTAACACACTGTCACTCTATCTTCCTTCCTGACACCAACCTCAGCGCAGATCCGCTCTGCCCACCGATGTCATTCAATGAGGCTGGTAGATACTACCACACACTGTGGCCTCAGAATATAATACTACCAAATATACACACTGTGCCCTTTAAATATATTACTACCACCACACAGTTACCTCTGCATATAGAACTAACACACACTGGCAGTCTGTCTCCATGTCGTGGGGGGTCAGTAAGCTCTCAGCTACTGTAGATTTTTTACCTTCACTTTAGACACAGTGATCGGCATTGATCACGGCTGCTAAAGGGTTAAATGACCGGCAGCTGGCTACAGATGGTAGTCGACACTTATTGCTTTGAAGCGAACACAGCTCCTGCGCTTGTTTCGAAGTCACTTAATGACGTACCTGTATGATCCAACGCCTTAACGACGAAGGACGTATATTTACGTCCTGCGCCGGCTCCCGCGATATGAAGCGGGTTCGCGCCGCGATCCCGCATCATATCGCGTCGGTCCCGGCACTCATCAACGGCCGGGACCCGCGGCTAATACCACACATCGCGGCGATGTGCGGTATTAACCCTTTAGAAGAACCCTTCTAAAGTGAAAGTGACCCAGCTGCTCAGTCGGGCTGTTCGGGACCACCGCAATGAAATTGCGGCATCCCGAACAGCTTACAGGACACCGGGAGGGCCCTTACCTGCCTCCTCAGTGTCCGATCGGCGAATGACTGCTCCGTGCCTGAGATCCAGGCAGGAGCAGTCAAGCGCCGATAACACTGATCACAGGCGTGTTAATACACGCCAGTGATCTGTGCAAGAGATCAGTGTGTGCAGTGTTATAGGTCCCTATATATATCATTAATTAAACCGCAAGGTCAATGGCATACGCGCAAAAAAAATTCCAAAGTCAAAAAAAGCGCATTTTTGGTCACTTTTTATACCATTAAAAAATGAATAAAAAGTGATCAAAAAGACCGATCAAAACAAAAATCATACCGATAAAAACTTCAGATCACGGCACAAAAAAGGAGTCCTCATACCGCCCTGTACATGGAAAAATAAAAAAGTTATAGGGGTCAGAAGATGACATTTTTAAACATATACATTTTCCTGCATGTAGTTAAGATTTTTTCCAGAAGTGCGACAAAATCAAACCTATATAAGTAGGGTATCATTTTAACCGTACGGACCTACAGAATAATGAGAAGGTGTAATTTTTACCGAAATATGCACTGTGTGGAAACGGAAGCCCCCAAAGTTACAAAATGACGTTTTTTCTTAGATTTTGTCACACAATGATTTTTTTTCCGTTTCGCCGTGCATTTTTGGGTAAAATGACTAATGTCACTGCAAAGTAGAGTTGGCGACACAAAAAATAAGCCATAATATGGATTTTTAGGTGGAAAATTTAAAGGGTTATGATTTTTAAAAGGTAAGGAGGAAAAAACGAAAGTGCAAAAACTGAAAAACCCTGAGTCCTTAAGGGGTTAAGTACCAGGGAACGAGGTTGTACCTGCACACCCTGTGTCCTTAAGAGGTTAACACACATACATTAACCCCTTCCATATTAAAAGTTTAAATCACAACCCTTTTCCATAATTTCATTAAAAAAATATGTAAACAGAATGATAAACATATTTGATATTACTGTGTCAAAGAATGCTGGGAATTGTAGTTACTAAATACAACACCCAGCATGCCCTGATACAACCTATGACTATACTGGTGACCCAAAACTACAACTCATGCTGCACTAACCTGTAATTTAAACATTTACAGCAGGTCTGCTGCAACTTCCCCTTATAAAGAGTCAGGTTTTTTTAGGCTCCTTTCACACTACCGCTACTGCCCGTCAGTAGCGGGTCCGTTATAACATAGTGGGAGAAAAATTTGTGCTTGCGACGTCTTTTTCTCCCGCTATCTTCCGGCAGAATAACAGCTACAATAATGGACGTCAGAGAATGCCATTCAAGTGAATGGGATCCTCTGTGCCAGTTATTCCTCGTGTTGGGCTGCATCACACTAACAGCCGTTAAAGGGGAGAAAAAAAAAAAAAAGGAGAGCCTTAATGGCAGTTTCTGGCAGAGCCCAGTGGCAGTGTGAAAGTAGCCTTAAAGGTTTGATGTTTTAACCCCTTCAGGACCAAGCCCATTTTGGCCTTAAGGACCAGAGCGTTTTTTGCACATCTGACCACTGTCACTTTAAACATTAATAACTCTGGAATGCTTTTAGTTATCATTCTGATTCCGAGATTGTTTTTTCGTGACATATTCTACTTTAACATGGTAGTAAATTTTTGTGGTAACTTGCATCCTTTCCTTGTGAAAAATCCTAAAATTTGATGAAAAATTTGAAAATTTTGCATTTTTCTAACTTTGAAGCTCTCTGCTTGTAAGGAAAATGTATATTACAAATAAAAAAAAAAATTTATTCACATATACAATATGTCTACTTTATGTTTGCATCATAAAAGTGACGAGTTTTTACTTTTGGAAGACACCAGAGGCTTCAAAGTTCAGCAGCAATTTTCCAATTTTTCACAAAATTTTCAAACTCACTATTTTTCAGGGACCAGTTCAGGTTTGAAGTGGATTTGAAGGGTCTTCTTATTAGAAATACCCCACAAAAGACCCCATTATAAAAACTGCACCCCCCAAAGTATTCAAAATGACATTCAGTCATCATTTTAACCCTTTAGGTGTTTCACAGGAATAGAAGCAAAGTGAAGGAGAAAATTCACAATCTTCATTTTTTACACTCGCATGTTCTTGTAGACCCAATTTTTAAATTTTTACAAGGGGTAAAAGGAGAAAATGTATACTTATATTTGTAGCCCAATTTCTCTCGAGTAAGCACATACCTCATATGTCTATGTAAAGTGTTCGGCGGGCGCAGTAGAGGGCTCAGAAGGGAAAGAGCGACAAGGGGATTTTGGAGAGTACGTTTTTCTGAAATGGTTTTTGGGGGCATGTTGCATTTAGGAAGCCCTTATGGTGCCAGAACAGCAAAAAACCCTCACATGGCATACCATTTTGGAAACTAGACCCCTTTAGGTACGTAACAAGGAATAAAGTGAGCCTTAATACCCCACAGGTGTTTCACGACTTTTGCATATGTAAAAAAAAATATTTTTTTTTCACTAAAATGTGTGTTTCCCCCCAAATTTCACATTTTTCCAAGGGTTAATAGCAGGAAATACCCCCCAATATTTGTAACCCCTTCTCTTCTGAGTATGGAGGTACCCCATAAGTTGACCTGAAGTGCACTATGGGTGAACTACAATGCTCAGATGAGAAGGAGTCATATTTGGCTTTTTGAGAGCAAATTTTGCTCGGGGGGCATGTCGCATTTAGGAAGCCCCTATGGTGCCAGAACAGCAAAAAATACCCACATGGCATACCATTTTGGAAACTAGACCCCTTGAGGAATGTAATAAGGAATAAAGTGAGCCTTATTACCCCACAGGTGTTTCATGACTTTTGCATATGTAAAAAAAAAAATAATAATTTCCACTAAAATGTGTGTTTCCCCCCTAATTTCACCTTTTTGCAAGGGTTAATAGCAGAAAATATTCCCCAAAATTTGTAACCCCATCTCTTCTGAGTATGTAGGTACCCCATAAGTTGACCTGAAGTGCACTATGGGCGAACTACAATGCTCAGAAGAGAAGGAGTCATATTTGGCTTTTTGAGAGCAAATTTTGCTCGGGGAGCATGTCGCATTTAGGAAGCCCCTATGGTGCCAGAACAGCAAAAAAAAAAACACATGGCATACCATTTTGGAAACTAGACCCCTTGAGGAACGTAACAAGGGGTACAGTGAGCATTTACCCCCCACTGGTGTCTGACAGATCTTTGGAACAGTGGGCTGTACAAGTTTTCATTTTATGGACCACTGTTCCAAAGATCCGTCAGACACCTGTGGGGTGTAAATTCTCACTGCACCCCTCATTACATTCCGTGAGAGGTGTCGTTTCCGAAATGGGGTCACATGTGGGGTTTTGTTTTTTTTGCGTTTGTCAAAACCGCTGTAACAATCAGCCACCCCTGTGCAAATCACCTCAAATGTACATGGTGCACTCTCCCTTCTGGGCCGTGTTGTGCGCCCCCAGAGCACTTTGCGCTCACATATGGGGTATCTCTGTAGTCGGGAGAAATTGCGTTACAAATTTTGGGGGGCTTTTTTCCCTTTTACCTCTTGTGAAAATTTAAAGTATAGGGCAACATCAGCATGTTAGTGTAAAAAATAAAAAATGTTTACACTAACATTCTGGTGTAGACCCCAACATTTCCTTTTCATGAAGGGTTAAAGAAGAAAAAGCCCCCCACACCTTGTAACGCAATTTCTCCCGAGTACAGCGATACCCCATATGTCGCCCTAAACTGTTGCCCTGAAATACGACAGGGCTCCAAAGTGAGAGCGCCATGTGCATTTGAGGCCTAAATTAGGGATTTGCATAGGGGTGGACATAGGGGTATTCTACGCCAGTGATTCCCAAACAGGGTGCCTCCAGCTGTTGCAAAACTCCCAGCATGCCTGGACAGTCAACGGCTGTCCGACAATACTGGGAGTTGTTGTTTTTCAACAGCTGGAGGCTCTGCTTTGGAAACAGTGGCGTACCGGACGTTCTTATTGGGGGAGGGGGGCTGTGTAGGGGTATGTGTATATGTAGTGTTTTTAACTTTTTATTTTATTTTGTGTTAGTGTAGTGTAGTGTTTTTAGGGTACAGTCACATGGGCGGGGGATTACAGCGAGTTTCCCAGCGCAAAATTTGCTGCATCTCAAGATGCGAGAAACCCACTGTAAAAGCCTCGCCCATGTGAATGTACCCTGTACATTCACGGGGGTGGCGGGGCGGGGGGGGCTTGCATCAGCTGTTGCAAAACCACAACTCCCAGCATGCATGGTCTGTTAGTGCATGCTGGGAGTCATAGTTTTGCAACAGCTGGAGGCACACAGGTTAGGAAACACTGAGTTAGAAACAGACAATGTTTCCCAACCAGTGTGTCTCCAGTTGTTGCAAAACTACAACTCCCAGCATGCCCAGACAGCTGAAGGGCATGCTGGGAGTTGTAGTACGGCAACATCTGAAGGGCCAGATGTTGCTGAACTAAAACTCCCAGCATGCCTGGACAGTCAGTGCATACTGGGAGTTGTAGTTTTGCAACAGCTGGAAGAGCACAGATTGGAGACCATTATACAATGGTCTCCAAACTGGGGCCCTCCAGATGTTGCAAAACTACAACTCCCAGCATGCATGGTCTTTAGTGCATGCTGGGAGTTATAGTTTTGCAACAGCTGGAGGCACACAGGTTAGGAAACACTGAGTTAGAAACAATGTTTCCCAACCAGTGTGTCTCCAGCTGTTGCAAAACTACAACTCCCAGCATGCCCAGACAGCTGAAGGGCATGCTGGGAGTTGTAGTTCGGCAACATCTGAAGGGCCAGATGTTGCTGAACTAAAACTCCCAGCATGCCTGGACAGTCAGTGCATGCTGGGAGTTGTAGTTTTGCAACAGCTGGAAGAGCACAGATTGGAGACCATTATACAATGGTCTCCAAACTGAGGCCCTCCAGATGTTGCAAAACTACAACTCCCAGCATGCCCAGACAGCCAAAGGCTGTCTAGGCATGCTGGGAGTTGTAGTTTTCAGACTCCTAGAAGCAGCAGTGAAGATCTTCACTGCTGCTTCTGAGGACCATATACTCACCCGTCGCTGCTCGTCCACGTGGCCGGTCCCGCGCTGCTCCTCGGTCCCGCCGCTGGATCAGGTAAGTCCGCCGGTCCCCTCCTGTTCCCCCCGTGTGCCGCAGGTCCCCGCGAGCCCCCGCAGCCTTCGTCCCCCGTTCTGCCCGACTTCCAGGGGCGGGCAGTGCGGGGGATCTGAACTTTCACCCCAGATCACTGTGATTGGTCCACAGGGACCAATCACAGTGATCGCTGACCAGGACCATCAATTGATGGTCCTGGGGGTGAAGCAGAAGTTGTCCCCTGCTGGAAACAGCGGGACTTCTGCCAGTTAACCCGTGCGATGCTGCGCATCGCCGGGTTAACTGCATGTCATTTATAAACGCCGGGATGCGCGAACGCACTGCACAACTCGGCGTTTATATATGACATTCTGCGGGAAGGGGTTAATACAAAAGTACTGTATTTCTTGGAAGAGCTGGAGGCAACTTTCTTTTATCCTTTGTTCTGATACATAATGCATATATACACACACACGTCATACATAACACACACACACACTATATATGTTATATCTAAAAAATAAATAAAGGGAACACTAAGATAACATGCTAGATCTGAAAGAACGGAAGGAGTGCGGGGTGTCTCTGGCAGGAGGCTTCCCCAAAAATGCCGACAGTGCTGGAGCGCTTCACTGGTACTGGTGAAATAGAACTGCAGACTGCAGTATTAAAATCCAATAGGTATTTATTAGCTATGATAAAGGTAACAGAAAACAAAAAACAGGGGGGGATAGCAATCTTGTACGGACTACGCGTTTCGAAAGGTATCCCTTTCTTCCTCAGGTCTGTAGTATGGTGTGATTAGTGTCCTTATATACAGTGCAAGTGCATCACCATTTCAAAATTTGGCAGGAAGTGAGGCTCTGACCTCCACTGAGCTTTTTTTTTTTTTTAATTTTAGTAAGGGTTTATCTTTAGCTAGTATGGAAGCGCGGCTTTATTCCAACTGGGCCTGTTCAGGTCTATGGTAGTTGTTCTTGGTCTGACTGTGTAGCTGAATAGCTTAGAGGCCGGCAGCAACCGGTATGGGAGACCGACTATTGAACAAATGAAGTGGTTAAAAATTTAACTTTAGCTGTTTATGTAGGGTCAATGGGTTATTGGGTTTGTGGTTGAAAAGGATACATAGTTAAATGTTAATCCAATTGAGATTGACAGTGTGAGTAAAAACTGATAGATTTTGTGATTACAAATTGTTACAATTCCTAGGCAGTTCTTCAGGCTTAGAGTAGTCTTATAAATACTGTGTTTTGTAAGTAGATGGTGGTACAGATCCATCAAACATATTGGTAGAAGAAATGGTTATTCTGGTTTGTGGATAATTATTGTTTTTTTTTAAGAAGCATTGGGTTTATTTTATTGTTGTTAGTTTGGTGTTGTTCCCTTTTTGTATTTTTGGGTTTGGGATTCAATTACTGGGCAGTTTTAGTTCTGTTTAGGTTATTAGTTCTGTCGCATCATTAAGACCATGGGGCTGTAATGTACCGAGTCGGTAGATCCAGTACATCTCTCTTTTCTTCAGGATGGTGAATCTGTCATTCTGGTGCAACGGGATGTAGTCTATAGGACAGATTCTTGGGTTAGGTATGTCCGGATGTTTTTCGGAGCAGTGTCTTGATACACTATGTAATGTAAATTTCCGTTTGATGTTGTTTCTGTGGTTATTGAGTCTGGTGTGCAGTTCCTGGGTGGTTCTTCCGATATACTGTTTGTTGCAGATACAGGTGATGAGATAGATGACATAGCTGGATTTGCAGTTAAGGTGAAATTTGATGTTAAATGTTTCTTCCGTTTTTGAGTTGGAAAAAGTTGTTTTTCCATGGTCAATGGTGGTGCAGCATAGGCATCTTTTGGTTTTACAGCGGAATGCCCCTTTTGGTTTGGAATTGGAATCAGTGCTCTGATGTTTGATGAGACGTCGAAGTCTACTTGGGGCTATGAGATTTCGGATGGTGGGTGCTCGCCGGAAGGAGAGTACTGGTTTGTTCGGTAGGGTGCTTTTCAAGATGGGGTCACTTTGGAGTATATGCCAATGTTTGTTCAGAATGGACCTGATGTTATTGTGTGAATAGTTGTAAGTAGTTATGAAGTTTCTTCTGGATTTTCTTGGTGCTTTTTTGGTAGAAGGCATTCATCTTGGGTTAGTATTTTTGTTTTGTTGTACGCTTCATTTAGTATTTCTTTTGGGTATCCTTTTGCTAAAAACCGGTTTTGCAGAGTTTTAGCCTGGGATCTGAAGGTGCTGTTGGATGTGCAGTTTTTTCTAATGCGCCTGTACTGATTGAATGGTATGTTAAGTTTCCATTTTTTTAAATGTCCACTATCAAATGAGAGGTAACTGTTTGAGTCGACCATTTTGAAATGAGTAGATGTAATGATGTTGGTGTCCTCGTGGGATATCTGTAGATCTAGGAAGTCGATTTTATCGGAGGATGTGTTTGTGGTCAGCCTGATGCCCCAGTTGTTATCATTGATATGATTGAGTTCTTGAATTGAATGGGCGGGTCCGTTCCACAGGAGAAATACATCATCTATGTAGCGGCGGTAAATTATTGCATGTTGTTTGAAAAGTGCGTTTGAGACTTCCTTCATCACCTCCCATCCACTTTTCAAACAACATGCAATCATTTACCGCCGCTACATAGATGATTTATTTCTCCTGTGGAACGGACCCGCCCATTCAATTCAAGAACTCCGTCATATCAATGATAACAACTGGGGCATAGGCGCGCGCAGCCTATTGCATTAGGGTGTGCACCCTAAAGCACAAACTCACGCCGCCCGCGTGCATATATATATATATATATATATATATATATATATATATATATAGACCAGCAGGTGTCCGGAATTATAGACCACGTGTGTTTACAAAGCCCCCATAGTGCCAGAACAATGGAAACCCCCCCCCCCCACGTGACCCCATTTTGGAAACTACACCCCTCATGTAATGTAATAAGGGGTACAGTGAGCATTTACGCCCCACAGGTGTCTGACAGATTTTTGGAACAGTGGTCCCTGAAAATGAAAAATGTAAGTCTTCATTTGCAGAGCCCACTGTTCCAAAGATCTGTCAAACGCCAGTGGGGTGTAAATACTCACTGCACCCCTTATTAAATTCTGTGAGGGGTGTAGTTTCCAAAATGGGGTCACATGTGGGGGGTCCACTGTTCTGGCACCACGGGGGGCTTTGTAAACGGTGCCGCTGCCCCTTCTCTCCCCCTGGCTGTCGGCGCCGCTTCTCTCCCCCTGGCTATCGGCGCCGGCACCGATAGTCAGGGGGACAGAACGGGCAGCGGCGCCGATAGCCAGGGGGTGAGAAGGGCCGACAGCAGCGCTCTAGACCCCAGGAAAGGCAGGGGGAGAGAAGCGAGCTGCGACGGCCTCTCTCCCCCTGCCTTTCCTGGGGGTGTATCGGCGTATAACACGCACACAGACTTTAGCCTAAAAATTTTAGCCCAAAAAGTGCGTGTTATACGCCGATAAATACGGTAGTTCAGCTTTCAGGTGCTCCGGTGGCTGGAAAAGGTGGATACAGTCCTAGGAAAGAGTCTCCTAGGACTGTATCCACCTTTTCCAGCCCAAGGGAGCACCTGAAAGCTGAACTAATTTATGCAGGATAAGTCATCAACTGCCGAGCCGAGAAGTTCGTGACAAATCGAATTTACTGTAAGTTCGCTCATCTCTAATTTCCACCAAAGACTCAAAGCTAGCACAAAGCTGGGCTGCAAGTAATAAGAAGGGTAAATATAGTCTGTTTTTGTTTGTTTTTCATTTATCCTACCCATCCCTGTCCCCTAGCAAATTTATTTTTTAAACAGAAAACCCCTTTTAAACAACCAATAACACTAAATAAGGCACATGTTATTTATACCACACAATAAAAGTGTTAAAATAAATACTTCAGAAACATTACCTTTTCTGTGTAATAGCTTGAACGAACATGAAAGTTTCCAAGTTCCAAATGATTATCATCTTGATTGTATAGATCTTTTAGAGTCTCAGGCTCCTGATGCTTGCAAAACTGTAAATAAGAATAACTGTATTAGAGCATAATCTTACAGATCACAAACAAGTATTTGTTCTGAAGCATACAGAAGCCACTACAGAAAGGAAAAGCATTTCTCAGTAAGACTTGTTTAACACTGTCAAAAGGTATATGTCAGGGGACTCTCTGACATGTGCACTGCATACATTTGCGTATTTGGCAGACACGTACCACTTAGCAGCATCAGTCTTACATAGAGTCCTAAGTTTAACCCCTTAAGGACCGAGCCCTTTTTCACCTTAAGGACCAGAGCATTTTTTGAACATCTGACCACTGTCACTTTAAACATTAATAACTCTGGAATGCTTTTAGTTATCATTCTGATTCCGAGATAGTTTTTTCGTGACATATTTTATTTTAACTTAGTGGTAAAATTTTATGGTAACTTGCATCCTTTCTTGGTGAAAAATCCCTAAATTTGATGAAAAAAATGAAAATTTTGCATTTTTCTAACTTTGAAGCTCTCTGCTTGAAAGGAAAATGGATATTCAAAATAATTTTTTTTTGGGGTTCACATATACAATATGTCTACTTTATGTTTACATCATAAAATTTATGAGTTTTTACTTTTGGAAGACACCAGAGGGCTTCAAAGTTCAGCAGCAATTTTGAAATTTTGCACAAAATTTTCAAACTCAATATTTTTTAGGGACCAGTTCAGGTTTGAAGTGGATTTTGAAGTGGATTTTGAAGGGTCTTCATATTAGAAATACCCCATAAATGACCCCATTATAAAAACTGCACCCCCCCAAAGTATTCAAAATGACATTCAGTCAGCGTTTTAACCCTTTAGGTGTTTCACAGGAATAGCAGCAAAGTGAAGGAGAAAATTCACAATCTTCATTTTTTACACTCGCATGTTCTTGTAGACCCAATTTTAGAATTTTTGCAAGGGGTAAAAAGGAGATAATTTTTACTTGTATTTGAAACCCAATTTCTCTCGAGTAAGCACATACCTCATAAGTCTATGTTAATTGTTCAGTGGGTGCAGTAGAGGGCTCAGAAGGGAAGGAGCGACAAATGGTTTTTGGGGGGCATGTCACCTTTAGGAAGCCCCTATGGTGCCAGGACAGCAAAAAAAAAAAAAAAAAACACATGGCATACCATTTTGGAAACTAGACCCCTCAGGGAACGTAACAAGGGGTAAAGTGAACCTTAATACCCTACAGGGGATTCACGACTTTTGCATATGTAAAAAAAAAAAATTTTTTTTACCTAAAATGCTTGGTTTCCCAAAAATTTTACATTTTTAAAAAGGGTAATAGCAGAAAATACCCCCCAAAATTTGTAACCTAATTTCTCCCGATTCAGAAAACACCCCATATGGGGGTGAAAAGTGCTCTGCTGGCGCACTACAGGTCTCAGAAGAGGAGTCACATTTGGCTTTTTGAAAGCAAATTTTGCTCTGTGGGCATGCTGCATTTAGGAAGCCCCTATGGTGCCAGGACAGCATAAAAAAAAAAAAAACACATGGCATACCATTTTGGAAACTAGACCCCTTGGGGAACGTAACAAGGGGTTAAGTGAAACTTTATACCCCACAGGTGTTTCATGACTTTTGTATATGTAAAAAAATAATAATTTTTTTTTACCTAAAACGCTTGTTTTCCCAAAAATTTTACATTTTTAAAAAGGGTAATAGCAGAAAATACCCCCCAAAATTTGTAACACAATTTCTCCCGAGTTCGGCGATACCCCATATGTGGCCCTAAACTGTTGCCTTGAAATACGACAGGGCTCCAAAGTGAGAGCGCCATGCGCATTTGAGGCCTAAATTAGGGACTTGCATAGGGGTGGACATAGGGGTATTCTACGCCAGTGATTCCCAAACAGGGTGCCTCCAGCTGTTGTAAAACTCCCAGCATGCCTAGACAGTCAGTGGCTATCTGGCAATACTGGGAGTAGTTGTTTTGCAACAGCTGGAGGCTCCGTTCTGGAAACAGTGGCGTACCAGACGTTTTTCATTTTTATTGGGGAGGGGAGGGGGGTTGTATAGGGGTATGTGTATATGTAGTGTTTTTTACTTTTTATTTTATTGTGTGTTAGTGTAGTGTTTTTAGGGTACAGTCACATGTGCGGGGGTTCACAGTAGTTTCTCGCTGGCAGCTTGAGCTGCGGCAGAAAATTTGCCGCAGCTCAAACTTACATGGGCGGAGGATTACAGTAAGTATCCGGCTGCAAGTGTACCCTGTACGTTCACATTGGGGGGGGGGGGGGGGGGGGGGGGACATCCAGCTGTTGCAAAACTACAACTCCCAGCATGTACGGTCTATCAGTGCATGCTGGGAGTTGTAGTTTTGCAACCGCTGGAGGCTCCGTTTTGGAAACAGTGGCGTACCATACGTTTTTCATTTTTATTGGGGAGGGTGGCTGTGTAGGGGTATGTGTATATGTAGTGTTTTTTTACTTTTTATTTTTTGTTAGTGTAGTGTAGTGTTTTTAGGGTACAGTCGCACGGGTGGGGGTTCACAGTAGTTTCTCGCTGGCAGTTTGAGCTGCGGCAGAACATTTGCCGCAGCTCAAACTTGCAGCCGGATACTTACTGTAATCCTCCGCCCATGTGAGTGTACCCTGTACGTTCACATTGGGGGGGGGGGGGGGGGGGGGGAAACATCCAGCTGTTGCAAAACTACAACTCCCAGCATGTACGGTCTATCAGTGCATGCTGGGAGTTGTAGTTTTGCAACAGCTGGAGACACACAGGTTGTGAAACACCGAGTTTGGTAACAAACTCAGTGTTTTGCAACCAGAGTGCCTTCAGCTGTTGCAAAAGCTACAACCCCCAGCATGTACGGACAGCGGAAGGGCATGCTGGATCTTGTAGTTATGCAACAGCCGGAGGCATACTACTTTGGCTGGGGATGCTGGGGATTGTAGTTATGCAACAGCTGGAGACACCCTGGTTTGCTACTTAACCAAGTGTGCCTTCAGCTGTTGCAAAACTACAACTCTCAGCAGTCACCGACAGCCAACGGGCATGCTGGGAGTTGTAGTTATGCAACCACCAGATGCACCACTACAACTCCCCGCATGCACTTTAGCTGATTGTGCAAGCTGGGAGTTGTAGTTATACAACAGCTGAAGGTACACTTTTCCATAGAAAAATGTGCCTCCAGCTGTTGCAAAACTACAAGTCCCAGCATGCCCATAAGGGCATGCTGTGAGTTGTGGTGGTCTGCCTCCTGCTGTTGCATAACTACAGCTCCCAGCATCCCAGTACCCAGTACAGGGTACACTCACATGGGCGGAGGATTACAGTAAGTATCTGGCTGCAAATTTGAGCTGCCGCAAACTTTCTGCTTCAGCTCAAATTGCCAGCGAGAAACTACTGTGAACACCCCGCCCGTGCGACTGTACCCTAAAAACACTACACTACCACAAAAAATAAAATAAAAAGTAAAAAACACTACGTATACACATACCCCTACACAGCCCCCCTCCCCTCCCCAATAAAAATGAAAAACGTCTGGTACGCCACTGTTTCCAGAACGGAGCCTCCAGCTGTTGCAAAACAACTCCCAGTATTGTCGGACAGCCGTTGACTGTCCAGGCATGCTGGGAGTTTTGCAACAGCTGGAGGCACCCTGTTTGGGAATCACTGGCGTAGAATACCCCTATGTCCACCCCTATGCAATCCCTAATTTAGGCCTCAAATGCGCATGGCGCTCTCCCTGTCGTATTTCAAGGCAACAGTTTAGGGTCACATATGGGGTATCGCCGTACTCTGGGAGAAATTGTGTTACAAATTTTGGGGGTATTTTCTGCTTTTACCCTTTTTAAAAATGTAACATTTTTGGGAAAACAAGCATTTTAGGTAAAAAAAAAATATTTTTTTTTTACATATGCAAAAGTCGTGAAACACCTGTGGGGTATAAAGGTTCACTTAACCCCTTGTTACGTTCCCCGAGGGGTCTAGTTTCCAAAATGGTATGCCATGTGTTTTTTTTTTTGCTGTCCTGGCACCATAGTGGCTTCCTAAATGCGGCATGCCCCCAGAGAAAAATTTGCGTTCAAAAAGCCAAATGTGACTCCTTCTCTTCCGAGACCTGTAGTGCGCCAGCAGAGCACTTTTCACCCCCATATGGGGGGTGTTTTCTGAATCGGGAGAAATTGGGCTTCAAATTTTTAGGGGTATTTTCTGCTATTACCCTTTTTAAAAATAAATTTTTTTTGGGAAAACAAGCATTTTAGGTAAAATTTTATTTTATTTTTTTACATTTGCAAAAGTCGTGAAACACCTGTGGGGTATTAAGGTTCACTTTATCCCATGTTACATTCCCCGAGGGGTCTAGTTTCCAAAATGGTATGCCATGTGTTTTTTTTTTGCTGTTCTGGCACCATAAGGGCTTCCTAAAGGTAACATGCCCCCCAAAAACCATTTCAGAAAAACGTACTCTCCAAAATCCCCTTGTCGCTCCTTCCCTTCAGAGCCCTCTACTGCGCCCGCCGAACACTTTACATAGACATATGAGGTATGTCCTTACTCGAGAGAAATTGGGCTACAAAAACAAGTAAAAATTTTGTCCTTTTACCCCTTGTAAAAATTCAAAAATTGGGTCTACAAGAACATGTGAGTGTAAAAAATGAAGATTGTGAATTTTCTCCTTCACTTTGCTGCTATTCGTGTGAAACACCTAAAGGGTTAAAACGCTGACTGAATGTCATTTTGAATACTTTGGGGTGTAGTTTTTATAATGGGGTCATTTATGGGGTATTTCTAATATGAAGACCCTTCAAATCCACTTCAAACCTGAACTGGTCCCTGAAAAATACTGAGTTTGAAAATTTTGTGAAAAATCGGAAAATTGCTGCTGACCGTTGAAGCCCTCTGGTGTCTTCCAAAAGTAACAACTCGTCAATTTTATGATGCAAACATAAAGTAGACATATTGTATATGTGAACCAAAAAAAAATGTATTCGTAATATCCATTTTCCTTACAAGCAGAGAGCTTCAAAGTTAGAAAAATGCAAAATTTTCAAATTTTTCATCAAATTTACGGATTTTTCACCAAGAAAGGATGCAAGTATCGACAAAAATTTACCACTATGTTAAAGTAGAATATGTCACGAAAAAACAATCTCGGAATCAGAATGATAACTAAAAGCATTCCAGAGTTATTAATGTTTAAAGTGACAGTGGTCAGATGTGCAAAAAACGCTCCAGTCCTTAAGGCCAAAATGGGCTCCGTCCTGAAGGGGTTAAGGACTTGGAAACGGGGGCGTATGGATACGCCCTATGTTCTTAAGGGGTTAAAAAAAAGGGTCTGTCCAGTAAAAAACAACTTAACCCCCTATCCACAGGATAAGACATAAGTGTCTCCAGAACAGGACTTTGACTCTCAGAGAAAGCGTGTGCTAAAGACACTAAGTCATCCATTAATTTCTATGGGAGTGCCAGAGATGCCCAAGTGCTGTACTCTGGAATCTTTAGTGCTCACATTAACGAATAGAAGATAAGCTGTGTTTCACTGGGCAACCCCTTTAAAGGGGTTATCCAAATGTAAAAGACATCACAGCTAAGTTCCATTGAAGTGAAAGGCCCAAGTTGTATTACCAAAAATAACCTGAGGTGTAGTGCTTTTTGAGAGAGAAATTAGTTCTGGTGTTTTTTTTTGGGCTATTCAGGGATAACCGATTAATGGAATAGTGCAAAAGCCTGTGATATTTCATCCACAAAACCCAAATGAATAACACAGGAACAGAGGCCAAAATAACACTTGTTGGCCTGTGTTGGGTAACAGGGATATGTTTACCATATACACCATGGCACCCTTTATAATGCCAAACCAAGAATAATTGTTGGGTGAAACTGAAAAAAAAAAAAAAAAAAAAAAAACAAAGGTCTGAGGAGATAAAGAGGTTAATATTGATTTATATTAAACTTGGCACTCTAGGGTAGTTATTTAATATGCAATATCTCTGGAAACCTACCGTAAGTAGTTAACTCTAGCATTAAATAATAATATATAGTCACAGAATATGGTTGTCATTGTTATAATTATGTTATGTCCTGGTAAAGAACACGGTCCTGTACAGTTTCCTAAAATCTCCTCAGGTAGAGTCCCTCAAGTCCACATGGCTCTCCTGCAGGATCCCCCTACGTCATTATTCTGATTTCTATTGTACATTAATTATATATGTTTGTTTTAGGTATTGGACAGTGAATATAAGCTAAGTACAAAGGTTATTAGGATGTTTTAACTGTATAGGACCTTCCTAAGGTCATGTGACATGGTCATGTGATAACCTGATACCCAGCGTTCAAGAGGCACAGGTAACCAGGTAACCACAGGCAACCAGCTACCAATGGGCTTTAGTCCAGTCCCTGATTAATATAGGGCTGTAGTCTCCACACTTACTCTCTTGGTTCCTGCTCTTAGTTCCTGGACAGTAAAGCAAGCACCAGTCCTGTGCAAGTTCAGTCCAGTACAGCTAGGCCAACGCCTACAAGTCTGCAGCCAAATCTAATCTGTAAGTCTGATCTATGTCTACAAGTCAAGTCTCTACTGTCCCAACCTAAGTCATAACAGTAGCACAGTGGCCTGCATAATCATTATTACTACTACAAGTCCAAGCAAGCCTGAGAGGTTCCCTGTGTATGTCCTGGTCACCTCTGTGGAAGTTGGCTATCTGTAAAGACTGTTATACTGCCTTCTTCAGTAAAGTTCCAGTTGCATCAAAACCTGCTTTGGACTCTCTTAATACATGCCATTTCTGGGTTGGTTGTCAGCGGTGCCCTACATCATACAACCACATCCTGGCGTCACAAACACTACAAGGGATTATACTACCATCTGTCCGTGGGCTATCACCACCTGCCCCTACTACTACCTGAACTACACCACCCAGGTACCACATTTAGATGCTCTGAATTGCTTGTATGACATCCATGGCTGTCTAATAAAATTCTGTGTGCATTGGGATCTCCTCAAAAAGGGTAAACAGATTACATTTCAGGAAGTAAGATAAACATAGAAAAGAACTAAAGAAATTAATAAATTCAAATTTGAGAAAAAAATAACAAAAAAAACCAAACAAACAAAAAAAGCCACACAAACTACCGTATAGGAAAATAACAAAAAGGTGAGATGAGGAAAGAGCAAATATGCATCATTTCCCTTGCCACTCTGTTGATTAAAGAAAGTGAAATAAGTACATAGCATTACCTGTCTATATAAACTGAGAGCAATAGGGTGGTTCTGCAGGGTCATGAAGAAATCTCCACGGTTGAACTCGTGTTTCATATACGACACAACAGTGTAAACTAAAAAAAAAAATTAAGTTGGCATGTTTTCTGCTGTTGAAAGAACTGTAAAATTGTAACAACAATGTCTCCAGTTGAGTCAATTAGGCTCCATTTACATCCCTGTTTGGTGACTCAACTGTGTATATACGTTGGCAACCTGTGAAAGGGATGCCAATGTATAGCAAAACATGTTCCCATTGACTTTAATGAACCAAACACTGTTTAACAGTGAACAGCAATCAAAGGGTTAACCTGGCACTTCTCGCAACAGCTCTCTCAGTATATATACGGAGGGATATTCAAAGCTTCAAGTCCATAGTAAACGTCTTTAATCAGTGATGCTCAGTCATAACAAAGGCCTCAATACCAATTCAAATTAGAATGAATAAAGACAGCAACTTACCAATCAATGAAGATAAAGTATACTTTATTTCTTCAGATACACAAAATAGAGGAGATTATCAAAACCTATTTGCCCATGGCACCAATCAGATTGCTTCTTTGATTTTTAACAAGGCCTCTGAAAAATTAAAGGAGTGATCGAACAGTGTTTGATAAATCTCCCCATTGACACCTCAGCGGGGCACTTCACAGATGCAGGGGCATGCAAAGGAACGGTGCTGTATCGTGCTGACTCACTCCTCAGCCTACCACAACTGTTTAACAGTAATTACATTGGGTTCATTTGCCAATATATCCTGTTTCTGAACGTGAACTTCATTTTAAAAAGGGTGCGACTGCAAGGCTCAAGGGCTTGGAGGGCATGAATCAGGCTTGGGGAAGGGTGTGAATATGAGGCTGAGGGACGTGGATCAGGCTAGCACCCTTCAGAGCTTAGCCCATCTGACTTTTCAATCAGGGAAAAGTGCGGGTAGTTAACCAAGGTAGTAAATTACCTGTATATTGGAAAAGCCAGTAATTAACCCCTTAAGGACCCAGCCTATTTATACCTTAAGGACCCGGCCATTTTTTTGAACATCTGACCACTGTCACTTTAAGCATTAATAACTCTGGGATGCTTTTACTTTTCATTCTCATTCCAAAATAGTTTTTTCGTGACATTCCCTACTTTATGTTAGTGTTAAAATTTTTTCGATACTTGCATCATTTCTTGGTGAAAAATTCAAAAATTTGATGAAAAAATTGAAATTTTAGCATTTTTTTTTTGTTACTTTGAAGCTCTCTGCTTATAAGGAAAATGGATATTCTAAATATATTATATATTGATTCACATATACAATATGTCTACTTTATGTTTGCATCATAAAGTTGACATGTTTTTACTTTTGGAAGACATCAGAGGGCTTCAAAGTTCAGCAGCAATTTTCCAATTTTTCACAAAATCTTCAAAATCTGAATTTTTCAGGGACCAGTTCAGTTTTAAAGTGGATTTGAAGGGCCTTCATATTAGAAATACCCCACAAATGACCGAATTATAAAAACTGCACCCCTCAAAATATTCAAAATGACATTCAGTAAGTATGCTAACCCTTTAGGTGTTTCACAGGAATAGCAGCAAAGTGAAGAAGAAAATTCAAAATCTTCATTTTTTACACTCGCATATTCTTGTAGACCCAAGTTTTTGAATTTTTACAAGTGGTAATAGGAGAAAAAGCCCCCCATAATTTGTAACCCAATTTCTCTCGAATAAGGAAATACCTCATATGTGTATGTCAAGTGTTCGTCGGGCGCACTAGAAGTCTCAGAAGGGAAGGAGCGACAATGGGATTTTGGAGAGTGAATTTTGCTGAAATGGTTTTTGGAGGGCATGTCACATTTAGAGAGCCCCTATGGTGCCAGAACAGCAGAAAACCCCACATGGCATACCATTTTGGAAACTAAACCCCTCAAGGCATGTAGCAAGGGGTCTAGTTAGCCTTAACACCCCACAGGTGTTTGATCACTTTTCGTTAAAATCGGAAGTGTAAATGAAAAAAATATATTTTCACTAAAGTGCAGTTTTTCCCCCAAATTTACCCTTTTTACAAAGGGTAATGGGAGAAAATGCCCCCCAAAATTTGTAACCCCATCTCTTCTGAGTATGGAAATACCCCATGTTAGGACGTAAAATGCTCTGTGGGCGAACTACAATGCTCAGAAGAGAAGGAGTCACATTTGACTTTTTGAAAGCAAATTTTGCTGAAATGGTTTTTGGGGGGCACGTCGCATTTAGGAAGTCCCTGTGGTGCCAGAATAGCAAAAAATGCCCACATGGCATACTATTTTGGAAACGACACCCCTTAAGGAACTTAACAAGGGGTACAGTGAGCCTTAACCACCCACAGGTGTTTGATGACTTTTTGTTAAAGTTGGATGAGTAAATGAAAAAAAAATTTGTGTGGACGTCAAGTGCTCTGCTGGCGAACTACAATGCTCAGAAGAGGAGGAGCGCCATTGAGCTTTTGGAAAGAGAATTAGTTTGGAATGGTAGTCAGGGGCCATGTGCGTTTGCAAAGCCCCCCGTGGTGCCAGAACAGTGGACCCCCCCACATGTGACCCCATTTTTGAGACTACACCCCTCACAGAATTTAATAAGGGGTGCAGTGAGTATTTACACCCCACTGGCATTTGACAGATCTTTGGAACAGTGGGCTGTGCAAATGAAAAATTACATTTTTCATTTTCACGGACCACTGTTCAGAAAATCTGTCGGACACCTGTGGGGTGTAAATGCTCACTGTACCGCTTATTACATTACATGAGGGGTCCATTGTTCTGGCACTATGGGGGCTTTGTAAACACACGTGGCCTTCAATTCTGGACAAATTTTCTCTTCAAAATCCCAATGGCGCTCCTTCTCTTCTGAGCACTGTAGTTCGCCCGCAGAGCACTTTACATCCACATATGGGGTATAATCTTACTCAGAAGAAATGGGGTTACAAATTTTGGGGGACTTTTTTCCTATTTTCGCTTGTGAAAATGAAAAATTTAGGGTTACACCAGCATTTTTAGATGACATTTTTTTTTTCATTTTCCAATCAAACTTCGTGAAACACCTGTGGTGTGTTAAGGCTCACTATACCCCTTGTCACGTTCTGTGAGGGGTGTAGTTTCCAAAATGGGGTCACATCTGGGTATTTTTTTTTTTTGCCTTTTGTCTTTTGTCAGAACCGCTGTAAAATTAGCCACCCCTGTGCAAATCACCAATTTAGGCTTCAAATGTACATAGTGAACTCTCACTCCTGAGCCTTGTTGTGCACCCGCAGAGCTTTTTATGCTCCATTTTTTTTTTACACTAACAGGCTGGTGTAGCCCCCAACTTTTCCTTTTCATACGGGGTAAAAGGAGAAAAAGCCCACAAAATTTGTAGTGCAATTTCTCCCGAGTACAGAAATACCCCATATGTGGCCCTAAACCATTTCCTTGAAATACGACAGGGCTCCGAAGTGAGAGACCGCCATGAGCATTTGAGGGCTAAATTAGGGATTGCATAGGGGTGGACATAGGGGTATTCTAAGCCAGTGATTCCCAAACAGGGTGCCTCCAGCTGTTGCTAAACTCCCAGCATGCCTGGACAGTCAGTGGCTGTCCAGAAATGCTGGGAGTTGTTGTTTTGCAACAGCTGGAGGCTCTGTTTTGGAAACAAAGCCATACAATATGTTTTTCATTTTTATTAGGGGGGGGGGAGGAGGGGGGGACAGTGTAAGGGGGTGCTTATGTAGTGTTTTACCCTTTATCTTGTGTTAGTGTAGTGTTTTTTAGGGTATGTTCGCACTGGTGGGTTAGGGTGCGTTTCCTGCTAGGAGTTTGCGCTGCGGCGAAAAATTTGCAGCAGCCCAAACTTGAAGCAGGAAACTTACTGTAAACCTGCCCGTGTGAATGTACCTTGTACATTCACATGGGGGGCAAACCTCCAGCTGTTTCAAAACTACAACTCCCAGCATGCACTGACAGACCGTGCATGCTGGGAGTTGTACTTTTGCAACAGCTGGAGGCACACTGGTTGGAAATCCTTCAGTTAGGTTGTTACCTAACTCAGTATTTTCCAACCAGTGTGCCTCCAGCTGTTGCGAAAACTACAACTCCAGCATGTACTGATCACCGAAGGGCATGCTGGGAGATGTAGTTATGCAACAGCTGGAGGTACGCAAACTACCAACTCCAGCAAGCCGAGACAGCTGTTTGCTGTTTTGGCATGCTGGGATTTGCAGTTTTGCAACATCTGGGAGAGCTACACTTTAGAAACCACTGTACAGTGATCTCCAAAATGTGACCCTCCAGATGTTGCAAAACTACAAATCCCAGCATACCCAGACAGCAAACAGCTGTTTGGGCATGCTAGGAGTTGTAGTTTTGCAAGATCTGGAGGGATACAATTTATAGACCACTGTATAGTGGTCTCTAACTGTAGCCCTCCAGCTGTTGCAAAACTACATATTCCAGCATGCCCAAACAGCTGTCTGGCATGCTGGGAGTTGTAGTTTTGCAACATCTGGAGGGCTACAGTTAGAGACCACTATACCAATGGTCTATAAATTGTATCCCTCCAGATCAATCCGTACGATCCAGAGAGCCGTCCTCTTCTGCCCCACGACATCGGCCGCTGCCGATCACCGTCGCCCGCAGCCTCCGGACGGGTAAGTGGATCTTCGGGTGCTCGGTCCCCTTCGGTTCCCCGTTCTGCCCCGCCTATTGTGGCTGGGCAGGACGGGGAAAACGAAAGTTACCCCCCGTCCCGATCTGCTATTGGTCATCAATAGCAGGGATAGGAGGGGTGGCACCCCTGCACCTTACTTCTATCCCTTCAGGGGGATCGTAAATGTCTTAGACAACCGCGATCCCCCTTATATTCCGGGTCACCATAGACCCGTATGACCTGGAACAGGCGCAAATCGCAAGTGTGAATTCACTTGCGATTTGCGCCGATCGCCGACATGGGGGGTCTGATGACCCCCCTGGGCATCTGCGCGGGGTGCCTGCTGATCGATATCAGCAGTCATCCCGGTCCGGTCCCCGCCCGGCAGGGACCGAAATTCCCACAGGCGTATGGATACGTCCTGGATCCTTAAGTACCAGAAAGCCAGGGCGTATCCATACACCCTAGGTCCTTAAGGGGTTAAACGCAATTACTCAATTCTGTTTCCCCAAGCCCCATCCTCTTGAACGGGAGGCCACTGCCCTGGTAGAGTAAGCTCTAAGAGCAACAGCCCTGAAGAGACATAAGCTAAGCTAAAGGATTGCTTAACCCACATAGTTAGCTAGTCTTTGCAGGTTTTTGCACCCTTATTAAGGTGAAAAAAGAAGTAAGTTAGAGGACAGTATGAAGCTCTTAGTCCTCCTGTCTAAGTACTCTAGGGAACACCTTTACATCTAATGTATGAAACTGCCTTTCCTTATTAGATATGTGAGTACAGAATGGAGGAAAAAATAATGTCCTGGAACATGTGAGAATAAGAGATCACCATGGGGAAAAAAGGTAGGGTCTGGCTTAGGAAAAATTCTGTCATCTAGTATTTTTTGGGATGTCTCCCGGGTGCTACTGCTAGAAGAGATAAAAGACGTATTTTCAATATTGTTAAGTAAGCAAAGCAGGAAGGGTACGTGGATGTTCTTGTCCATCTAGGGACAAATGACCTGACTTGCAATGAAGTTTCAAAGGTGAAGGAATCTTCTGCCTGTGCATAACGTTCAATGATATGCAGAGGCACATTAAGGAGTTCAACTTATGGCTTAGTAAATGGTGTCAAGAGCAAGGATTTGGCTTTTTGTCTCATGATAGCTCTACTTGGAATAGAAAGGAACTGTACAAAGAAGATGGTTTGCATCTTTCTCTCAAAGGAACGAATGTACTCAGTGAACAATTCCAAGAATTTGCTAAGGAGTAATTAAACTAGTTTTAAATTAGAGGGGCAAAGGTTTAAAAGTAATATCAGGAAGTATTACTTTACTGAGAGAGTAGTGGATGCATGGAATAGCCTTCCTGCAGAAGTGGTCGCTGCAAATACAGTGAAGGAGTTTAAACATGCATGGGATAAGCATAAGGCTATCCTTCATATAAGATAGGGCCAGGGACTATTGATCAGATTCAGATTATTGGGCAGACTGGATGGGCCAAATGGTTCGTATCTGCCGTTACATTCTATGTTTCTATCTCAAAAGGATCTGAACTAGTTAAAGGAGTAGTGTACTGACAAGTAACTTGAGTCCATTGTGCCTGGGTTGCAAAAAAAAAAAAAAAGAAAAGAAACTTTCTCACCTTCCTGCATTTCTCCCGTAGTGCCGCTACAGCTTTCCGGTCCTCCGTTCGGGTCTTCCCCTGTGTGCCTGGATCGCAACACTGTGCTCAGCCCATCACCGGCCGAGGCGGGACATCGCTGCGGCCGCTGATAGGCTGAGCGCAGTGTGACGATCAATGCACACGGAAGAAGGAAGGAGATCAGACAGGAGAACTGAACAGCTGTAGCAGCGCTACAGGGGAATTCAGGAAGGCAAGTTAAAGTTTCTTTTTTTTTGCAGCCTGGGCACAACGGACTCGAGTTACTTGTCAGTACACTACTCCTTTGATACAGCAAATTCCCCCACACTAGGAGCTGATTTAACTGCTACTAACAGGAAGGTTTTCAGGACCATGGGGGAGATTCATCAAAACTGGCCCAGAGGAAAAGTTGATGAGTTGCCCATAGCAACCAATCAGATTGCTTCTTTTATTTTGCAGAGGCCTTTTCAAAAATGAAAGAAGCAACTTTTCCTCTGGACAGGTTTTGAAAAATCTCCCCCCATATTCTTAAGGGGACTGAAAGCAATGAGCTCAAAAGGCTCAGTTGTCAGAGCCTTCTGGATGACAGATAAAAAGAAGAGAAAGTTGAAAGGCTGCTATCAAAAGACAAACATTGACTTGTCTGTTGATAATAGAAACTGCAACTGCAGTGGAAATTTCCGATTTTTATATTTTATTCCCAAAGAGTGCACTGCCAGCATCTCTCTGAGTCCGCCACAAGTAAAAAGTCATCCAGGTAAAGGAACAAAAGTTTTGAAGTAGAAGAAATGTAGATGAAAGCACTCACCACGTCCAGTAGCAAAGTAATCCTTTAGACTTTATTCATGCTGAAAGGTGCAAAAAGTGATGGCGAAGCAGGGTGGCAGGGTAATAAAAGGCAGGGGAACAAGACGGATGGTGACGTTTCACACCTAGCGGTGCTTTCTCAAGCCCTCAATGATGTCAGTCATCTTCGCTTGCTTAAGTACAGGAAGGAGGGAGGGGAAATGCGTGTTTCCATTACAACAGGAAATTAATGCATACAAAAGTAAAATACCCGTTATAACATTCAAATTTGTATAAAACTGTACTTGTAGCAAGTGATATGTAGCTAAATGGATGCCCTGTTGCATCCAATCTGGAATCTTCACGCTGTAACAACTTTTGTTGCAGATCTCAGCCTCTAGGGGAAGGTTCCACCATTTCGATTCCGAAAAACCGAACCAAAGAACTTTCACCTGAGTGACTGGTATTCATGTGCGTAATAAACCTAGTTGCTCCCACTCCAGTTCGTAAGGTGCGCAGATGTTCTTTTATTCTTACAGAAAGTTGTCTTATGGTTTTCCCTACATAGTACAGCCCGCATGGGCACAGGAGGGCGTATACCACGTAGGGAATCCTACAAGAGACAAATTGTCTTACCACAATGTGAACACAGCCCAAACGGACGGACTTGTCAGTAACCATTTGATAGCAAATAGATCAAGTCCCACATATGAAATTCCCTGTTGGGACACATTTAACTAATTTTTTTCTTTGTTCTGTTTCTGCTTGACTGACACTCCTTTGATCAGATCACCGATTTTTTCATTTTTTTATTTTTTATTTTAGATGTTATAACTGGCGTTTTGGAGGTGCACTCTTTAAATCCTCATCCTGCTGCAGTTGTAACCAGTTTCATATTATGAGGTCTCTGATCGTAGCATTTATAGGAGTGTTGTCAAAAGAGAAACAGAATTGTGGATCTTTTGTCCTTTTCTCCCTTATTATTGCTAGCTAGCAACATTTTCCTGGATTTTTTCTCTACTTTTTTAAAAGCTTCAGTCACCACCCTTTTTGGGTAGTCTTTGCATACCAGCTATGAGCCAGTTTTCCTGCTTGCTCTAAGTACATTGTAGTGTCATTATTAATGCGCTTTATTCTCACTAACTGGCAGTAAGGTATGCTATCTTTGCTTTGGGGATGCAAACTTTTGTAATGTAGTAGGGCATTTCTTGGATGTGTCTTATCTAAATGTAGTTCAAGCAATCATCAAGGATGGAAATGATATGTAAAATAAATATTAACATCATTAGTATTATTTAGATATGAGACAAAGCTCTGGAACGCCTCCTCGTCACCATCCCACACTAACCAACACGTCCTCAACAAAGCGTAGATATTGCTTTATGTGAAATGTAAACAGGTTGTGGGAATTAAACACAAAATTGCACTCAAACACAGAGAGAAAGATATTTGCATAAGTACAGGAGACAGGGGTCCCCATCGCAGGGGGACAAAAAAGATCCACAATTCTGTTTCTCTTTTGACAACACTCCTATGAATGCTACGATCAGAAACCTCATAAAACGAAACTGGTTAAAACTGCAGCAGGATGAGGCTTTAAAGAGTGCACCTCCAAAACGGCAGTTATAACATCTAAAATAAAATAAAAAATCGGTGATATGATCAAAGGAGTGTCAGTCA
Source organism: Hyla sarda (assembly GCF_029499605.1). Lineage (NCBI taxonomy): Eukaryota > Metazoa > Chordata > Amphibia > Anura > Hylidae > Hyla > Hyla sarda. The sequence goes on from NC_079196.1 coordinate 141,480,999, forward strand.
AACAGAAAAAGAACAAAGACCTCAGACCGTTGGAGGGCCAGACTATAGTTTAAAAAAATAAAAATAAAAAAGGAACAAATTCCTATGCACACTTATATATCTTATTAGTGGACTACCCCTTTAAGTATGCAGCGCAGTTCCCCCACATTAGGTAGGCAGCATAGTTCCTCCCACATTACGTTGTGGTTCCCCCACATTAGGGTTGGCAGTATAGTTCCCCCACATTAGGTTGGCAGTATAGTTCCCCCACATTTAGTTGGCAGTATAGTTCCCCCACATTTAGTTGGCAGTATAGTTCCGACATTAGGCTGGCAGTATAGTTTCCCCACATTAGGCTGGCAGTATAGTTCTCCTCACATTAGGTTGTAGTTCGCCCACATTAGGTTGGCAGTATAGTTCCCCCACATTTAGTTGGAAGTATAGTTCCCCCCACATTAGCCTGGCATTATGCTCCCCCACATTAGGTTGTAGTTCCCCCCCCCCCCCCATTAGGTTGGCTGTATAGTTCTCCCACATTAGGTTGGCTGTATAGTTCCCCCAACATTAGGCTGGCAGTATAGTTCCCCCAACATTAGGTTGTAGTTCCCCCACATTAGGCTGGCAATATAGTTCCCCCAACATTAGGTTGTAGTTTCCCCACATTAGGTTGGCAGTATAGTCCCCCCCCCCCCCCCCCCCCAACTAGGTTGGCAGTATAGTTCCCCACACATTAGGTTGTAGTTTCACCACATTAGGTTGGCAGTATAGCTCCCCCCACATTAAGCTGTAGTTCCCCCACATCAGGTTGGCAGTATAGTTCCCCTAACATTAGGTTGGCAGTATAGTTCCCCCCCACATTAGGTTGGCAGTATAGTTCCCCCCCACATTAGGTTGTAGTTCCCCCACATTAGGTTTGCAGTATAGTTCCCTCCACATTAGGTAGTAGTTTCACCACATTAGGTTGGCAGTATAGTTCCCCCCACATTAGGTTGTAGTTCCCCCACATTAGGTTGGCAGTATAGTTCCCCCCACATTAGGTTGGCAGTATAGTTCCCCCCACATTAGGTTGTAGTTATCCCACATCAGGTTGGCAGTATAGTTCCCCCCACAGTAGGCTGGCAGTATTTTTCCCCACAGACATACAGCCTCCAGCCATACAGTGTATGGCTGGAGGCTGTATGCCTGTGTACTGCCCCACTTCAGTGCTCCGACCACCGCTCCTCCGGTCCGGCCATAGCAGTAGGTCCCAGTACCAGTGGTCAAAGCACCGAAGCTGACGTGCCGCTGGTAACACTTACCAAGCTGGCCAGCACACGTCCTGCAAGTTGCTCCACTCCTCTGCTATGGGCGCACGCACGGGACGTCAGTGATGTCCCTGCGTGCGCTACCTCCCGGCAGTCCTTGTGTTTTTAACCCCTTAAGGACGCAGCCCATTTTGACCTTAAGGACGCAGCCATTTTTTTTGCAAATCTGACCCCTGTCACTTTAAGCATTAATAACTCTGGGATGCTTTAACTTATGAATTTGAGATTGTTTTTGTACAGTGAGCCGTAACACCCCACAGGTGTTTGACAAATTTTCACTAATGTTGGACGTGAAAATGAAATTTTTTTTTTTTCACTAAAATGCTGGTGCAACCCCAAATTTTTCATTTTCACAAGTAGTAATAGGTAAAAATGTCCCCCAAAATTTGTAACCCCATTTCATTCGAGTAAGAAAATAATACCTCATATGTGGATGTAAAGTGTTCTGTGGGTGCACTAGAGGGCTCAGAAGGGAAGCAGCGACAATGGGATTTTGGAGAGCGAATTTTGCTGAAATGGTTTTTGTGGGGCACGTCACATTTAGGAAGTCCCCATTGTGCCATAACAGCAAAAAAAAAAAACACACATGGCACACTATTTTGGAAACTACACCCCTCAAGGAACGTAACAAAGGTTATAGTGAGCCTTAACACCCCACAGGTGATTTATGAATTTTCGCTAAAGTTCGACGTGAGAATTAAAATTTTTATTTTTTTCACTAAAATGCTGGTGTTATCCCAAATTTTTAATTTTTACAAGGGGTAATAGGAGAACCCCCTCCCCTCCATAAAAATAATTTGTAACACAATCTCTTCTGACTATGGAAATACCCCATATGTGGATATAAAGTGCTCTGCAGGCAAACTACAATGCTCAGAAGAGGAGCGCCACATGTGACCCCATTTTGGAAACTACATTCCTCACAGAATTTAATAAGGGGTGCAGTTAGCATTTACAACCCACTGGCATTTGACAGATTTTTTGAACAGTGGGCTGTGCAAATGAAAAATTTAATTTTTCATTTTAATGGACCACTTTTCCAAAAATCTGTCAGACACCTGTGGGGTATAAATGCTCATTGTACCCCTTATTACATTACATGAGGGGTGTAGTTTCCAAAATGGGGTCCATTGTTCTGGCACCATGGGGGCTTTGTAAACACACATGGCATACAATTCCAGCCAAATTTTCTCTCAAAAAGCCCAATGGCGCTCCTTCTCTTCTGAGCATTGTAGTATGCCCGCAAAGCACTTTACATCCACATATGGGGTATTTTCTTACTCAGAAGAAATGGTGTTAAATTTTGGGGGGCTTTTTCTCCTATTACCCCTTGTGAAAATAAAAACACCAGCATTTTAGTGAAAAAAAAAAATCAGATTTTTAATTTTCAAGTCCAACTTTAATGAAAATTTGTCAAACACCTGTGCTGTGTTAAGGCTCACTATACCCCTTGTTACATTCCGTGAGGGGTGTAGTTTCCAAAATTGGGTCACATGTGGGTGATTTTTTTTTTTTTGCGTTTATGTCAGAACCGCTGTAACTATCAGCGACCCCGGTGCAAATCACCAATTTAGACCTCAAATGTACATACTGCGCTCTCACTCCTGAGCCTTGTTGTGCGTCCACAGAGCATTTTACGTCCACATATGGGGTATTTCCGTACTCAGGAGAAATTACACTACAAATTTTGGGGGTCTTTTTTTCCTTTTACCTCTTGTAAAAATGAAAAGTATGGGGCAACACCAGCATATTAGTGTAACTTTTTTTTTTTTTTTACACTAACATGCTGGTGTAGACCCCAACTTTACCTTTTCATAAGGGGTAAGAGAAGAAAAAGCCCCCCCAAAATTTGTAGTGCAATTTCTCCCGAGTACGGAAATAGCCCATATGTGGCCCTAAACTGTTGCCTTGAAATACGACAGGGCTCCGAAATGAGAGAGCGCCATGCGCATTTGAGGCCTAAATGAGGGATTTGCATAGGGACGGACACAATAGAGTTCCCCAAACAGGGTGCCTCCAGCTGTTGCAAAACTCCCTGCATGTCTGAACAGTCAATGGCTGTCCGGCAATAACTGAGAGTTATTTTGCAACAGCTGGAGGCTCAGTTTTGGAAACACTGCTGTATGAAACATTTTTAAATGGGGGGGGTGGGGGGCAGTTTAACAGGGTGTACTTGTAATGTTTTACACTTTATTTTGTGTTAGTGTAGTGTTTTTAGGGTACATTCACACGGGCAGGTTCACATAGAGGTTCTCGCTGGGAGTTTGAGCTGCGGCAGAGAATTTGCTGCAGCTGAAAGGGAAACTCGCTTTAAGCCACCACCCGTGTGAATGTACCCTGTACATTCACATGGGGGGGGGGGGGGCTAACCTTCAACTGTTGCAGAACTACAACTCCCGCCGAAGGGAATGCTGGAAGTTGTAGTTTTCAACATATGGCCCTTCAGATGTTGCTGAACTACAACTTCCAGCATGCCTGGACAGTCTTGGCATGCTGGGAGTTGTAGTTTTGCAACATCTGGAAGTGCACAGTCTGGAGACCACTATACAGTGGTCTCTAAACTGAAGCCCTCCAGAAGTTGCAAAACTACAACTTCCAGCATGCCCAGACAGCCTTTGGCTATCTGAGCATGCTGGGAGCTGTAGTTGTGAAACTATGCAGCAGTGAAGATCACTCACCAGATTTTCCATGCTGCATTCTGCTGCCGCAGGTCCCCCCGCTGTCTGCCCCCGTCTGCTGCTGGTCCCCTGCTGTCTGCCGCTGCCATCTTTGCCCCGCTCTGCCCGGACACTTCCAGAGCGGGGATCTCAACTTTGACCCCCCACCCTTGCCCTGCGATTCGCCAATTGGCCAATTGCAGGGGATAGGAGGTGGCACCCCTGCAATCTTACTCCTATACTTTAGGATGATCGGAGCTGTCTCTGACAGCTCCGATCATCCCTATTTTCCGGGCTATCGGGTCACCAGAGACCCGATCAGCCCGGGAAAGCCGTGATCCGCTGGTCAGAATTAACAAGGGGCCGACAAGGGGCGATGTGCCGGGATGGCTGTTGATAGATATCAGCAGCCATCCCATTCCGATCACCGTGTCCGGAGACGCAGTGATCCAGGAAAGCTACGCCGTAAATGTATGGCGCTGTGCGCTAAGTACTTCTTAGCAGTGCCGCACATTTACGGCGCTTGTCCTTAAAGGGTTAAAGTAAACGTGAGGCTGCAGAGAGTTAACAGGGGCATCCCTGTGTCCCGAAAACATATTTCGGGACACAGGGATGTCCTTAAGCAGCGGCGGCAAAAACACCCGGCGGGCCGGATAGATGTCCTCGGCAGGCCGCATGAAGCCCGCGGGCTGTAGTTTGCGGACCCCCTGGGTTAAACAAATGTGTCCCAACAGGGAATTTTAGATGTGGGACTTGCTCTGTTTGCTATCAAATGTTTACTGACAAGTCTGACCGTTTGGGCGGTGTTCACATTGTGGTAAGACAATTCTCTTGTAGGATTCCCTACGTGGTATACGCCCTCATGTGCCCATACGGGCTGTGCTATGTAGGGAAAACCAAGAGATAACTTGCTGTAAGAATAAAAGAACATCTGCGCACCTTACGGACTGGAGTGGGAGCAACTAGGCTTATTATGCACATAAATACCTGTCACTCAAGTGACAGTTCTTTGGTACGGTTTCTCAGCATCGAAAGGGTGGAACCTTCCCCTAGAGGCGGAGACCTGCACCAAAAGTTTTAACAGCGTGAAGCGCTGTGGATATCCCAATTGTTTTTTTTCATTGAGGCCGAGGGGCCCTGTTGCAACCAAACTAAATGCTTTTTTATAATTCCATTTAGCTACATACCACTTGCTACAAGTACAAGTTTAAACAAATTTGAATGTTATAGCTGGTATTTCACTTTTGTATGCATTACTTACCTGTTGCAGGGATGTGGAAATCCTATCACCCGACACCAGGGACATGTAGTTCCGGGCACCGGGCAGTTGAATTTTTTTTTATAGATTTAGCCCTGTATCGGGCAAGCAGGGCCGGACCGACTTCCCCCCCACCCTCTTTTTTTTTTTTTCATAATGCCGGTGTGAGGTGCGGGAGCGGATGCAGACTTGCATGTGACACAAGTCTGCACCTCACACCGGTGCTCAGTGTGTATGGAGAAGGCTCCTGACTCCTGCTCGCTCCATACACCCAGAGCGCCGGTGTGAGGTGCATGGGACATAAATCTACACCTCACACCAGCACCCTGGGTGTATGGAGCAGGCTCCTGACTCGAGCCCGCTCCATACTCAGTGGCCCCCAGCTGATTTCAGTACCCAGGGGCCGCCGCTAATAGCCCGGCATGCGGCAATCGCCGCGGCCGGCTATTAACCCTTTGGATCACCGCTTTCAAAGTGGACAGCGGTGTCTAAAGGGATATTTTAACCATCCCTGGTGGTCTAGCCTTGAGCAGGTTCTATCAAATGAACACAGATCAAATGGAGTTCAATAGAACTGCATTGATCTGTAAGAGGAATCTAAATGATTCCTCCAAAAAAAGTGTAAATTTTTTTTTTTAAAGTTTAATAAGTTTAAAAACACCCATTAACCCCTTCCATATTAGAGGTACATTCACACGGGCGGATTTAATTGCGGGTTTCCCTGCTGCGTATTTGAAAGGGGGTGGGCTCTTCTCGGCTGCAGCGGCAGACCCTTCTAACTTCAATGGGGCTTGCGCCAGATATTCCACAACGTAAATTACGCCTCGGAAAATATGCTGTGGACAGCCGAGAAGAGCCCGCCACCTTTCAAATACGCAGCGGGAAACCCGCAAATAAATCCGCCCATGTGAATGTACCCTAAAACTTCATATCACCCACCTTTTCCATATAAAAATATGCAAACATAATAAAAATAAGCATATTTGGTATTGGCGCGTGCATAATTGACTGAACTATTCAAAAATAACATTTTATATCCCGTACAGTAAATGGTGTTAACATAAAAAAATGAAAAATACCAAATCACAAAATTGCGTTTTTTAGATTTATAACATCATATCCCAGAAAGTAAAAAACTGTTTAAAAAGTCTGATCAATGCCAAAATGGTACCGATACAAACAGCATATTACGGCCCAAAAAATAGCCCTTATACAGGCCAGTATACAGAATTTTTTTTTTATTAAAAAGTTTAAAAAAAATAAAAAAATTATTAAAACAAGACTGAAACTAAACAAATTTGGTATTGGTGTAATCAATTCGACCTAAAGTATCAAAATAATATGTAAATTTGACCACAAGGTGAATGGCAAAAAAAAAAAAAAGGAAACCCCAAAACTAATAAAGACCTTATTTTCGTACTATTTTGGTTGAATTAATTTTATCTACCAGGACAAGTGGATAGTCATGAGGGACAAGTGGATTGTGTTCTGCTTTAGTCCCTTGGACAAGAATTTTTTTTTAAATTTCCACACCCCTGTGTTGTAATGGCAACACCCATTTCCCCTCCCTCCTTCCTGTACTTAAGCAGGTAAAGATGACTGACGTCATTGAGAGCTGGAGAAAGCACCGCTAGGTGTGAAACGTCGCCCCAGTGTCAGTTTTGTTCCCCTGCATTTTACCACCCTGATTCTCCATCCCTTTTTGTACCTTTTAGCATGAATAAAGTCTAAAGGATTACTTTGCTACTGGACACGGTGAGTGCTTTTATCTACATTTCTTCTATTTCAATTGTTTCTATGTGCTCTACCTGTATAAAATTGCATCACCTGAGCATGTCCACAGGGTTTGGAGTTTACAGCCGAATTGAGTGTTAACCAGTTAGGAGTAGTGGTGCTGAAGTGTTTATTCCTTGTTCAATAATAGATAAAAGAACAAAAGTACCCACCTTTTGTCTTATGTAAGCTGCCATCTCAATATGCATCTCAATATACGAAATTGGTGAACAACCTGAGTGCTATTGAGATGGCAAAGAGAATGGCAAAACTGCAGGTGTACTACCCCGATTTCTATTTTACCACCATTCCAAGAAATTGTTGGTAATCTTGATGTATTGGAACATGAAGTCCAGGGATGACATAATCTTTTGGTAACAGATTTAGGCCAAGTTTCCAGCCTATAGTAATCTAAACATTGTAAATATCACCAGTCTAAAATAACCATCTGATCACCTGTAGCCATACTAATGCATTGTTGAGCCACTAACAGCGCTTTGTTTACATATGCTGTCAGCAGAGCCGGTCCTACCATGGGACCTGGAGGGACCATTGGTCCCAGGCAGTACTTTGCGCCAGAGATTTTTTAATACATTTTTTATTACCACATCATGGTCCCGGACTATGATGTGGTAATAAAAAATAATAATAAGGAAAAAAAAATGGGTCCCACAACTCCCACCGGGACCCGTGGTACAGCCAGTCCTGCTTCAGGCCGGCCCTGGCTGTCACAGCACGCCCTGTAGGCAGAAAGGGGCGGTGCTTCTGTTGCCCGACATGTGTACAGGGACCTAATCATACTTAACATAGGAGCTGCTGTGACACTTCTCAATGCTCCGAGAGCTCGGGGGGGGGGGGGGGGTTTGGTGGACGGTATCCGATGACCTCAGACGCCGCCTCAGCATGCGCTCATAAGCGCTGCTACAGCGTCCTTTATATTGCAGAGATGCAGAGTGGCTCTCTACAGCGCTCGCATCTCTGCTCTGAACTCCGGGCCGGCCAGTGATCTCAATAGAAATTCACATCACTTATTCATATTTGCCTGTCAGAGCGGTGATTGGCTGGATGGTGCCAGCCAATCACCGCTCTCGCGGGAGATATGAATCAGTGATGTGAATTTCTATTCACATAACTGGCCAGCCATATAATGCAGAGATGAGGAGCACAGAAGAAAGCTGCTCCACATCTCAGAAGGATGAAGGACGATCGCAACGGGAGTCAGAAGTGACACCTGGGGGATCTGTCTATTAGTACAGGTACTACTACTCCCAGCATGGAACAGTATGTTCCATGCTGGGAGTAATAGTAGTAGTACCTAAAAAAATGTAAAAAAAATTAAATAAAGTTAAAAAAACAAAAACATAAAACACACAATTAAAATACATAACTAATTTTACAAAATTTATTATAAAAAAATATATATTATTTTTACAATTAAATGGCCCCTTTATACATTTTTAATATTGCCGGCTACCCTTTGACGTCCCTGCCCACCCACATAAATTGGTCCCTGTTTAAAAATAAAAATGTTGATCTAAAAAAATAAAAATTTTCCATCCCAACTGTATTTTTTTTTATTTTTATTTTTAATGGTACCCTACGAAATTTAATAATAATAAAAAAAAAAGGTATCTCCATCTCTTTTTTGGATCGCTAAAGCCCCAAAAAGAATAAAAACCGCCTGTAAGAACACCAAAGTTAACACCCACATGGCGTTTTTTCACTCACATAGGCGTCTATGGGAGAAAAACGCCATGATTTCAGTGAAAAAAAACACCGTAGTCCCAACATGCTGCAATTTTGAAAAACTGCCTAGGAGCCAGAAAACGCCAAAGAGGAGTGAAAAAACGCCAAACTGAAAAACGCCAAGTGGAAAAGGCATTTTGTGTTTTCCTATTGACTAGCAGCTAACATCTGACCGCAGCATTTTTTCACTGAAAAAAACACCATGCAGCAGATTTGGCTTTTTATTGGCATTTTTGCAAGTAAACTTACCCTTATGGTATATTTGATCAGCTACATTTTGAATTTTCCAGTTCTTATTTTTAAGATTATGTCAGATAGAATCCTAATTTGTATGGCATTGGAGGATGCCTTGCCTAAAACATTCATAACATTATTTCACAATTCCGCCACTAAATTGTAGGTAAAACTAGAAAGTTTGATGGCCACCCCTCCACACACAGGGGATCTCCTGGCTTCCTTAAAATGTAGACCAGTGGACACCCTCTGTCATCTCTGTTATGTCCTCCCTCCTCAGAGTATGGGACAAGTCAGCTTTTAGATTTCAGCAGGTCTCTATACCAGGTCCTCTTACCCTTCTCTTTGGCAAGCGCTCTTTTCTGTTGACAGTATTTGGTTCTCAGTCGTTCTTCCCTCAGGAAACATTACCCACGCTATAGCAAGTTATGTCAGGATCTGGAACATGCGAGCCCCGTTCTCCTTTGTTACTTCAGGCTCATGGCTATGCTACTTTCAACTCTGTAGTTTAATCACAGACCTAGTCCCCTTCTTCCCTCTGCGCAGTTGTTACCATTTGATCTGAGGAGCTTTGCTTTACCTCAAGTAAGCCAACTTGCACTACCATCAGCTATATAGTTGCATGAGGTGGCGGAGGACTCTACAACTAGCTTCCTGCTTCCGCTACATGTGAATAAAATAAACAATTTTTCAGTGGTATAGAAGAACCCTGTTCAAGTTGAATAAATACTATATGTCTGCTGCTTGCTGGTGGGCGTCTTGGGGTCCATAGTGCACATTTTGTGGGAATGAACTGATTTTCAGATGCTCCTACTATCCTTTTTTAGATGTTTGGGGAACCAGGGTCACAAAGCTCCATAGGCCTAGTCATACTTGCTTCTTCTTAGGTATGTAAAAAATGTTTTCCTCTATGGATATTGGCTGTTGCATTGTTCTTGTTTTCTTATTCTTGCTGGCTTCTTATTGCAATATAAGACAGCACTGGAATTATGGCAACAGAGGATATGATACCTAAAGTAGCCAGGTTGAATAAACTATTCGATTGCCTTGCATCATATTGTCTTCCAAATGCCTTGTATTAAGGTAATTAAAGAAAAGCAACAATTCCAAATTAAATTTTAGCATGTGGCAATGCCATAAAAATTTTTTCTATTCTAATTTAAACCACTTCTGCCATTTATACCTCAGATACTTGGAGTATAAGGGAAGGAGGGGGGCTTTGGCTATGGGTCGGTTCACACCGTTCACTTCTATTAGCCGACCGAATTCAAATGCTAATTTTTGTCCTGTATACAGTTCTCTAACTGGACCTAAAACCGTGGTATACCACGGTTTTAGGTCGGGTGGGAAAGCCGCATACGGGGCAAAAATGAGCCGACCGGAGTCAGCGTTTAAATCCGGTCAGCTCATTGAAGTGAATGGGGTTCGGGCCAGGGATACGGGAGTGGTCAGTTTTCACTCGTACCAACCGAATCCGGCACCTGTACACTACAAAGGTAGTGTGAACCGGCCCTAAGATGACATGATGACTTCACCTCCTTTCGCTTAACATTTTTGTACAGATTGAAATCAGTTGGCTATATCTGCTGTAACAGGAACAGCTCTTGCTTCAGGAACCCTGGGAATTGTTGCTCCAAAGGGTCCCTCCTGTGAATGGAAAAATTAAACATGGATTCTGTACCTCTGTGGAACAGTGCCATATAAACACACAGGGGGAGATTTATCAAAACCAGTGTAAAGGAAAAGTTGCCCAGTTGCCCATAGCAACCAATCAGATCACTTCTTACATTTTTGCAGAGGCTTTGTTAAAAATGAAAGAAACAAGCTGATTTCCTTTTCCTCTGGACAGGTTTTAATAAATCTCCCCCACAGAGTTATAGGTCACATAATCATTTAAGTATCGACTTTGTTCCATTATCTATTATAGTGCTAAAGAGATTGGTGCAAGTTCTTTCACACTTAGAGTATCTGCTTTAACTGGTTTAACTGCATTATCAAAATCTAAAAAAAATTATTTTTTCTTAACTGTAGCAATTAAAAGGTAAACCTGGACTCACTTGAATTATAAATTCTCATTTCAAATGAAAAGAGAATTGCATATTTTTAATTTCTTAAGCCTGTATTCTATTATATTACTTACCAAGGTCAGTGTCTCCACTTTCAATAGCTTTGCCAAGAGCAAGGTTGCTTCTCTTCATCTTCAAAAGCAAAGGTACCTGATCCTCAGACTTCGGCTCATATTCCAACAGCTTAAAAATCAATAAATAAATTAAAAGTCAATTTTATAATGTACATTATAAATTTTCAATTTCATTCATTAAGGCTGGGTTCACACTGTCTCTTTAAATTATAAAAATGTTATGTACAGCAAAGTATGCATATTTGTGCTGTATACAATAGAGCTATAACGCATACCTAAAAGAAAATTTGGCACCATTTTATTTTTTTAATGAATAAAATTGTTCAAGTTAAGTCTTGATCAAGTTAAAGCATTTCATTTATGTATTTAATTTTAGGACAATGCAGTTTTCATGCGATTTATTAATAAAGTGTGTATTGGGGGCTACCATTAGTGTAGCCTCTGTGTGGTGTAGCACATCACAACACCTACACAGATGCTTTATTGCAGGCAAAGAGCATAAGAAAGTCAAGACAGAGAGACTCACAGGAAAGCACGGACTGCTTACTGCACATATGCATAGCACAAGCTAGGTGAAATGAAAGGGGGAGCCGGCGCTGTTTTCTTTAAAACCCTGAGGAGCAGTGACCTATCAATGGAGCAGCCAGGGAAAGAATCAGAAGAGCAGGGAGAGAGGACAGAGCATCGGAGGTGGATGTGGGAGGGGGAACCTCAAAGTCACACACATTACACAGTACGATCCGCTCTTCCCTAGTCTCCTCACAGCTCCCTCTACAGACATTGGGCAGGAGGAAATAAGGTTTATACAAAGTTTATAACAGCAGTAGAGGCCACTTCCCTTCCCTATGTAAAATTAACAAAATACAGTGGTCCCTCAACATATGATATTAATTGGTTCCAGTAGAACCATCATATGTTGAAACCATCATATGCCGAGTACATATGTCTATGTAAAAATGGTAATTGGTTCTGGGGCCTTGGAACCATTGTATGTTGAATACATATCTCTATGGGAAACTGCTAATTGGTTCTGGGATGACCATTGTATGTGGAGTGTATGGGGAGTGTTTAACAAACCAGGGTGCCTCCAGCTGTTGCACAACTACAACTCCCAGCATGCATGTACAGCCATTGACTGTCTGGGCATGCTGGGAGTTATAGTTTTGCAACAGTTGGAGGCACACTGATAGGGAAACATTGATGTATGGGGTGTATAGTGTGTATATGTATTGTATGTGATGTGTGACATCGCATACAGTACTGTACAGCTCTTTAAATACCTTCAGGGGGGACAGAATGTCCTCCATTACGATCCTGACGACTACAGCTCTATAGGAAAGGAAGGGGAGGGCAGCCAGCAGCTCATTGGATGCCTGCAGCAAGATGCTGCAGGCTATTGGCTATGGCTGCACTGGGGGGCGGGGCTTACACGGAGCTCACAGTGGAAGCCTGCGTGAGTTAGCAGGACAGCATGTGAGTAACAGGAGGCAGAACGGGGCACATTAAACAACTGTTAGTTGCTGAAGTTGTCAGCGCTGTCAGATAGCTGTTTGTACTATGGCCCCGACACACAGCAGCATCATATGTCGATGCTGCCTTCAACATACGATGGGCTCTGAGAGGCCATCATAAGTTGAAATGATCATATGTCGGGGCCATCATAAGACTGGGGGTCACTGTATATGTAAAAATAAAAGAATATGAAAAACTTGATATAAAAAAAATGATTACAAAAGACTATAAACTTGTAATTATCACCCCTTACATACAAAGGATAATATTACCTAACATTCGCTATTGCTTCATTAAGCCCTTGAGGAACTAAAGTAGCCAGCTTAAAAAACCAATAAGATTCATGATTAAACGATTTCTGGTAAGGATTAAGGATTTTTCTGGTATTGTTTCTAAAATAAGGTGTAAATCATTATTATTGTTATTGTGTATCATGGTAAAATGGCGAGACACACTATATAATGCAAAACTTTTTTTAATGTTGGATTTGTGTTTGCACATACGCGATCGCACCGTCTGAATGGTGCGGCCCACGTATTGCAAGCAGCAATTGCAGTATGAAAGATATACCGCTAATGAGTGTCACAACGGACTATGAGCAATAGACAATGTTTTGTCGGTTTGAAAGGACTTAAATGTAGTGTTGAGTGTTCCGATCATTGAACAGCACAAACAGCGAGCTTTATTGCAGGGATAACAGCCCAACTCAATCGGGCTAGAAGGTACTCAAATGTTGTCAATACTGCATTTTAATCTATTAGGAGTTACTAAACTCTATAAATTCCTAGATCGCCTGAACGTCACTCCAGGAGTAACAGGTACAATGTCACTCAAAATAGGGTCACTGTGAATAATGGGCCAATTACCTTTCAAGATTTTCCTGATCTCAGTTGCTCCACAGTTATAATTAGTTATGAAATTATATTTCAATCTATTATCATTTTCTCTTTTATAATAGTATTATATGAATTTTCATTTTTATTTTTTGGAGTGACAAGGTGAATTTGTTTAATATTCCTTACTTGTTGGTATGCCTTACTAAGAAGGCCTCCTGGGTAGCCCTTGGCTGAGAAGCGGCCCCTAAGAATAGCAGCTTGATGGTGAAAATCAGCATACAGTTTTTTCAAATCCTCAGATACTAACCATAGGGGACGCCTCTCAGTCAAGTAGGATAATGAGCACTTTCATAATTCAAAAAACAAATAACATCTACTAAGTTCTAGTAGAAATATGTCCAGAATGATTGAGGATTTCTAGGTCTAAAAATTGAATAGCTCCTGTAGAATAATGTAGTTAAAATTGTAATCCCCATGTGTTAGAATTTAAATGGTCAACAAATTGAAGGGCTTGTTCATATGTACCCGTTTTATTTGGACGTGTACATATGAGGTTCAAGCCCTTCAATTTGTTGACCATTTAAAGGGGTACTCTGGTGAAAACCTTTTTTCTTTTAAATCAACTGGTGGCAGAAAGTTAAACATATTTGTAAACTACTTCTATTAAAAAATCTTAATCCTTCCTGTACTTATTAGCTGCTGAGGTAATTAGCTGAAAGGTAATTGCCGATACCGATAATGCCCAAAATCGTGATTATCGGCCATACTGATAATCGGCCGATCCCTATTTATTTAGCATTCCATGGGACCACCCACTGCAACTCCCCGTGAAGGAAATGTGACTTGTGACATTGTCTCACGGAATGCTGGGGAAGGTCAGAGACTACAGTAAAATAAAAAGACTTGTACTACAGAACTTCTGGGTGTGAGTCCAGTGCATGAAAAGACGACAAAGTAGCACACGGCAGTAATAGAAGCATATTACACAGTAATATAACTCCAGTAATATAACTCCTGACTTGAACCAAATCGAAAATCTCTGAAAATGGCTATCCACCAACAGATTAAGAGGATCTGAAGAAACATGACAGAAAATCCTAATATCCAGGTGTACAAGCCTTGCAGCATCAGTCTCCTTGTGGAGGCTGTAATTGTTGCCAAAGTTGCTTTAACTAAGAACAGAGTAAAGGGTCCGAATATTTATGTAAATGCAATATTTTAGTTTTTCCTTTTTAACAAACTAGCAAAGATTTTTAACATTCTGTTATTACTTTGTAATTCTGCGGGGTTGAGTACAAAATGTTCCTTATGCTGGGGCAGTGGAGTACCCCTTTAAAACAACTATACTTACTTTGATTGCCAGTTCTGTTCTTCCACAGTCACATGCTTTTGAAGCAATCTCTGAATAAGAAATCCCAGCAGTGTCACCGAGTTTCTGATTAATAGCTTGGGCTACTTCTTCATCTGATTTCTCTTTCTGTTGAACCTAAAAACAAACAAATATGTAAATATAACTACACACAAAAAAGGGAAAAAAAATTATATCAATACTTATATCTAATTAAAAATAATACCTTGTAACATGCCCAATGAGCTAAAATACGACTGACACCTTGAAATTCTGGAATCTTTAGGTGTTCACAAATTTTAACAGCAAGTGGATAAAGTCTTCTCAAAACTAATCTGTGTTGAAGTAAAAACAAATATTATATGGTTTCTGTAAGCAACAAAGAGGACATAAAACAACTTTATAAATGAAGGACACATATAAAAAGGAAAAATAGACGTCTGTTTTCAAATCTATTCGTGTTTTTTTTTTCAATAACTGCAATTAAAAACCAGAATGTATGAACACAGCATTAAAGCGTACCTGTCGTTAAAAACTTTTGATATAATGTAGATACAATTTTTTTTTCCAATTAAAGTTTTATTCAGTTTCAAATAAAAACAAATAAACAAACAAAGTACAATCACCGTACAAGTATACTGGTGCAGAACAAGTCTACGTTCAGGTGTTACATCACACCAAACTCCCGATCAGGGAACAATAAAGCATCTCAGTAAACCTCAAACTGAGAAAGAGAAGTATGCCATACTGGAAAATTCAAATTACATTAACCAAATCGTGTCCAGCCAAACACGTACGCAACATGAGTAAGGAAACTGATAACAAATTCCAGGTAACAAGATGTTCACAAGAAGGGCACAAGGGTAAAAACATAAGGGGACAAGACAAGTGAAAGGAGAAAAGAATTAGGAATCCTCAGATGGGAGAGAACAAAAGAGATAAGAAGTCAGGTAGAGGTGGAGGGGCCAGGAACAGGAGCCACTGGGTTCTGAGGGGAAAGCAGAGTACGATATTCAGGAGTAGACTGGAAAGACAGACAGTCAAACCAAGTTTTAGTATAGCGATCGTTCTCTGCAGGGGTCAAGGCAATTAGTTCCTCCATACGTTGGAAGTAGTTTACCTCCCCTATCCATTCAGCAATCGTGGGGGAGACAGTAGATCTCCACTTACGAGGAAAAAACGACTTCGCCGCCTGCAGTAAATATCGCAAGAGAGACTTCTTATATCTAGAGGAGGACATATCAAACATAAATAAGAGAGTGGCCTCAGGAGAGTCCGGAACAGCCACACCAGTGATCCTACCCACTACCCGGCGGACCGTAGTCCAAAAGGGACGCAGAGAAGGGCAGTCCCACCAAATGTGCAACATGGTGCCAGCTGAGAGGTCACTTCGCCAGCAATTCTCAGAAACAGAGGGGAACCATCGGTGTAGCTGCTCCGGAGTACGGTACCTCTGGGAGAGGATCTTGTAGTTAGTTTCTTGAATTCTATTAGCAATAACCGACTTGTGGGACAGGTAGAAGCATTTCCGCCATTGCTCAGGTGTGAATTGTGTATTAAGTTCCGACTCCCAGGCAGCACAAAAAGCAGGCAGTGAAGTGGAGTAGCGGGATAGTAGCATCCTATAGAGAAAGCCTATGGTGTGAGGTGGTAGGGGAGGCTGAAGACAGAGCTGTTCAAACTGTGTCAGTGGTCTGTGTAAGCGCGTAGAGCGCCGTATGGTAGTATAAAAGTGGCTCCACCATGGACCCACTAGTCAGGGAGCCCCGAAGGGCAGAAAAGGTATGCCTAGAAGTGAAGGATAGAAGAGACAAGCGGGTGGGGGTGGAGGCCACGTCCAAGGAAGGCCAGCTAAAGAAAGAGGAGAAACCCGCGTGCGCGATACGCACCGAGAACTTGGACTCAGAATTGTGCAAAATGTCTAATAGGCGAGTGTGCATCGCCGCCATATAATACAGGCGGCAATCAGGCAGGCCCACACCCCCAGCCTCCTTAGGGCGATAAAGTGTCTCCCTTCGAATGCGTGACCGACCCAAAGCCCAAGCAAAAGAGCCAAACTTGCTTTGCAAGTCCCTCCAGAACGTAGCAGAAAGTTTAATCGGTAATGTTTGGACTAAGTACAATAATTTTGGTAGGAGGGTCATTTTTAAGATAGTAATCCTGCCAAACCAGTAAAAGTTCTTGAGGCGCCATGACTGCAGGAGAGTGTCAAATTGTGTTAGCAGAGGAGTGAAGTTGCAATGGAAAAGACAGGATAAATCTGCAGGGATCTTCGTGCCCAAATAGGAAAGGCCTCCTGAAGGCCATGCAAAGGGGAAATTCAACTTAATGAGATCGACTGAGGATTGACGGAGGGAGACATTAAGTGCCTCTGATTTAGAAACATTGATTTTAAAGTTGGACCATACCCCGAATCCCGACAGCTCCGACATCAACACAGGAAGTGAGACATGGGGATTAGTGATATATAGCAAGAGATCATCAGCGAATGCTGAGCACTTGTACTCATGACCTCCAATGTTGACACCCGAGATATCAGGATTCCGACGGATAGCAGTCAGGAGATGCTCCATGACCAATACGTATAGTAAAGGGGATAAGGGGAAACCCTGACGTGTCCCATTATGTATGCTAAAGGATTGGGATAGGGAACCATTAATTTTAAGGCGTGCTGAGGCGGTTTGGTAAAGAGACAAAATCTTTGAAGTGAGAACGGGGCCGAGACCTATAGAGGACAAGGTTTGATGCAGAGAAGGCCATGATATACGATCAAAGGCCTTCTCCGCGTCCAAGGAGAGAACCATCAAAAGGGATCTTACGGGACTTAGCATAGTGAATAATGTCCAGGGTTTTAAGCATATTGTCACGGGCCTCCCTATCCCGTACAAAGCCCGCCTGATCAGGATGGATCAAGTTCGGAAGGACCGGACCCAATCGTGAAGCGATCAATTTAGCAAAGATTTTCACATCTACATTCAGTAGAGAAATAGGCCTGTAGCTAGGACAGACCTGGGGGTCTTTGCCCGGCTTAGGGAGGACCGTGATATGAGCTAAAGTAGTCTGTGGGGGAAAGGGAGACAATGGGGACACCTCGTTGAAAGCTTCCTGCAATAAGGGGGCAAGGCGCTCAGCAAACCATTTATAGAATGCGGCAGTAAAGCCATCCGGGCCCGGACTGTTGCCCCCAGGGATGGAGTCAATAACTCCAAGAACTTGACTCAAAGAGAAGGGAGCCTCCAGAAGCTCCATCGCCTCCTCAGGAACACGAGGGAGACCAACCTGGGGGAAAGCGTCCATCCGGGGGCTAACTGAAGAGCTAGGGGGCAGATTATAAAGAGCAGCATAATAACTCCAAAATATAGAGGCAATCTCCGGAGTGGTGTGAACTACGGATCCCGATGGGGTCTTAATACAGGGGATGTGAGACCTAGCCACATGTTCCCTCAACGCCCTAGCCAACATGCGCCCACTCTTGTCACCGAACTAGTAGAACTTACTACGGCAGAGTTGAAAAATGCATTTAGAAGCAGCGCCCAGCAGGCGACGAGCCTCCTGGCGCGCCAACAGAAGGTCACATAAAGTAGGGGGAGAGAGTGCACACTTGTGGGCCAGTTCCAAATCAGCAACCCTCTGTAACGCCTGCTTAAGGGCATGAGCCTTTTCCTTTTTAAGGCGGGTGCGGTGCTTAATAAAGACCCCCCCCCCCCCCCCGCAAGACACACTTGGCAGCCTCCCATTTCGTCATAGGGGAAGTGGAATCCTGGGCATGATCAATAATGAAATTAGAGACCGATTGTTCGACATCTGCAACACATACAGAGTCCAATAGAAGGGATTTGTTTAAACGCCAGGTCCACTCCCCCCTAGAAACGGCAAGTGCAGATCACAGGGGCATGGTCAGACCATAGAATATTCCCAATAGTTGAGGATGTCAACCCCGGGAGGGCGTTATGTTTTAAAATGATATAATCTATCCTGCTAGAAGAACCGTGAGGGGCCGAATAAAAGCAATAATCCCTATCCGCTGGATGAAGAAGCCGCCAGGCATCGCAAAGCTGCAATAAGGAAAAGGCCCGCTTAAGGCGATTTATGGCCAAGTAAGACACACTAGAGCGGCCCATTGAATTGTCTAGCGTGGGATCTAAAGTGAGGTTGATGTCGCCACACAGGAGAACAGTGCCCTTGACTAAAGGGAGGACAGTGTCCACCCAATTCAGCAAGAAAGAGATTTGGTTATGGTTAGGGGCGTATACGTTTAAAATCGTGATCACGTGGCCACTGACTGACAGGGTAAGGACAATGTAACGGGCGTCCGGATCAATTGTGCAATCCAGAACCTTGTGAGGAAGCGACTTGTGAATGGCAATCGCCACCCCACAAGACCTGGAGTGCCAATTGTCCGCACAATACCAAGTGGTGTAGTGAGGGTGTTTAAGAGAGGGTGCATGGCCTACCTTGTAGTGGGTTTCTTGCAAGCACACCAGGTGAGCTCTCAGTTTGTGGAAGTGGTGTAATACTTGAGCTCGCTTTTCCGGAGTATTGAGCCCCTTCGCGTTGAAGGAGACAACTTTTAGATCCGCCATAACCAAGACCAAGGAGAGGAGAAAACAAAAAGCAAAATTAGTACTGAGAGAAAAGAAATGGTAGAGGGGGAGTAAAGAAAGAGGAAAAAAGAAAAGAATAGAACCCAGTGGCTATAGAAAAGAGAAACAAAGAGGAAGAAAGAAAGGAAGGAAGACGGGGGAAGACGAAAACGGGGAGAAGCTGGAGGGAAAGAAGGAAAAAGAAAGAGAAAAGAGCAAGAAGAGGGAAGTAGGGAAAAACCAAAAGGAAGGAGAAGGAAAAACTAGAAGCGAATCCGGAGGGGGGAGGGAGGATGGGGGGACAATCAACAAAAAAAAGCAGTAGAAAAGGGGAAGGGAAGGGGAAAGGTGGGAGCTACTGCTGCGTGAACTAGCAACTATGTGTAAGAAAAAAATACCCGGCACTGCAAAGGCCCAGGGTACCCTGCACCTATTGGGGGGTAGAACTAGCCAGGCAGCAAAAGGCCGGGGCTCCGACACTGCCAATAATAAGGGGCAAAAAAAAATGTAGCGTGGATGAGGAACAAGGGACCAGGTGCAACCAAAAATATACTGAAGTAACCTCAAATGGGGAGCTCTGGAAAAATTGGGGAAGATGGGAAAACAAGACAGGGACCAGGGAGGAAGACATGAGGGCAGAAGTATGCAAAGAAAGGACACCCCAAAGTACCAGATTACGGCAATATAAGGATGGGTACATGACATAATGAGAAACAATTTATGCACTGAATGCAAATCAAGCCGGCATCAGGTCAGCCCCTCTCTCAGCATGCCCAGTAGGGGAGCGTTGTGCAGGATTAGGCTCAACAGCAACATGGGCTCCTCGGGCTCAGGGACTCCTTGGAGGTAGGTTTGAATGAGGAGCCAGTGAGGAGGGGGAAGTGGATGGGGGCATCGGCCTTCTGGAAGTGGGAGTGTGTAGCATAGGCCAGTCCGGGAGCATGACCTCCGGCAAGTCCAAGTCCCTCAGAAAGCCCGGGAGGTCATCATGCGAGCGTAGGGTGAACAAACGTCCTTTCTGCCGCACCACGAGTGAAAACGGAAACCCCCAGCGGTACGGGATGTCACGGTCTCGGAGGACCTGCAGGAGTGGCTTTAGCGCGGCACGCTGCGCCAAGGTATGACGGGAGAGATCCGGATAAAGTTGAATAGTAGCGTCCTTGTAGGTAATACGTCTGCGGCGTCTCGCACATTGCAAAATGTCCTCCTTGAGCGTGTAGAAGTGAATCCTGCAAATGACATCTCTTGGGTTCCGGTCATCAGTGCTAGGGGGGCACAACGCCCTATGTGCTCTGTCCATTTCTATATGTACATCAGGAGGACAGTCTAAGAGGTCATTAAAGATGGTAGTCAAAGCCTCCCACAGTTCATTAGGGGACACCGCCTCCGGCAACCCCCGAATTCTGATATTGTTCCTGCGGCTGCGGTTTTCAACGTCATCCAAGTGTTGTTGGAGGCAGAACAATTGCTCACCACCGACTGTAAGGCTTGAAGTGAGGTTTGAGCGGACTCCTGAGACACATCCATTGCATCCACTCTGGCAGAGACCATAGAAAGTTCATTACGTAACTGAGCAAATTCTCGCTTACATTCATCTACCACCTGTCTAGTGAGATTAGAGATGTCGGTCTTAGTAGGCAGAGAGCAAACCAGAGATTGTAAGTCGGCCAAGGTAATTGGCGTAGCGGCCACCTGGGCCTGGCAGGGACCGACTTCACAACTCCTAGGAGGATGATAAAAATTCGTCTCCATAGATATTGATCCAGGAGGAGGCAGGCTAGGTCTGAAAACCGAAGGGGTATTTTCCAAGCTTCATGCAGGAGCAGGAGAGGTAGGAGAAGGAGCTGGGTGCAGGGGAGACAGAGTGGTGGCAGCGACCCTGAGATGTTGAAGCCCGGGAAGGGCTTACACAGTAGGGGACATAGCCACCTGAGTCAAAGCCGTGTCCCAAGAGGATCCCACAGACCACTGAGGGGAGGGTGGCACTTCCACCACAGGGGGACTGGCTGAGAGGCTGGTGGGCAGAGAGCTGAAAGCATGCCAGGAGAGGGTGGCGAAGCGACCCCAGGGAGTCTCAGGAGAGTGTCAGCAGGGGGCTGTGATCCAGCTGGGAGCTGGCTGGGTGAGGTGGTAGGGCCCAGAGGTGGTGGCAGCAGCGGCACTCGAGGGGTTAATAGAGAGTCCCCAGTTAAGAGGTCCGGTGGAGAAGGGCCCTTAGGGGAGTGAGGGGCTGGCGGAATCTGGGTATCGCCCGCACTCACCGGTCCTGAAAAGCCTGGGAGGTCCGGAGCAGGCACTGAGGATGAGGCCGGGGCGTCAGCAGCCAGGACTTGACGCGCACCGCCGGAACTTGTAGAGGAGGAGACTCGGCCCAGTCCTTGCAGGGGAACGAGCGGGTCTGCAGGAGAAGCGGCCCAAGGAGCACAGGACCCTGTCCGGAGGGCACAGGTAGGATCCGGGAGCAGGGAGGCCGGGGAGACTGCAGGGACCACCTGCGCAGGCTGTCCGAAGCGCTGTGCAGCAGCGGAGCGCTCACGTGGCTGCGGCTCCAAGATGGCGCTGGCCTCCAGCGCGGGCTTCAGGGTCTTGGAGTGGGGCGTCTGGGACCTTGTAAAATAGGACTCCAAGTCCAGCAGCGGGGTCTGGGAGGCAGCGGGGGGCTTCACCTTCCCCTTCTTGTCAGATTTCCCCATAAATGCGGCACTGGTAGCAGGTATAAGCGAGCGGCAGGCCGGAGCTCCAGGCAGACACGTCCTCACACCTCCATGGCTAGACACGCCCTCATAATGTAGATACTATTTTATGTATAATTGTAATATACATTGATTAAAATAAAACTGTATATTTTTGTGTGAAAAAAATGCTGTCCCTGCAGCTATGGCCTGTAGGTCTCTTTGAGGGGTCCAAATACAGGTTAGGGCAGGACACACAGGGCTCTGTGCAGGCTCCTGGCTTATCAATTGTCCTGCTGCTGTGTGAGCCGGGAGCGTGTCCTCAGTGCACAGAGTCCTGCTTGTCCACCCACACTTCCTGTATTTTGTCTCCTCACAGAGACACACAGGCAGTAGCTGTAGGGACAAAAATGTTGAATCCAACTTTTGTTTTTCAATAGGAAGAGGGTCATGTGACACAAACTTATTGGGATTTTCACAAGAAAAACAATGATGTGCTTGGTTTTAACGTAACTTTATACTTTCATGAGTTATTTACAAGTTTCTGACCACTTATAAAATGTGTTCATTGTTCTGCCCATTGTGTTGGATTGTCAATGAAACCCTCTTCTCCCACTCTTCACACACGGATAGCAACACCGCAGGAGAAATGCTAGCACAGGCTTCCAGTATCTGTAGTTTCAGGTGCTGCACATCTCGTATCTTCACAGCATAGACAATTGCCTTCAGATGACCCCAAAGATAAAAGTCTAAGAGGGTCAGATCGGGAGACCTTGGGGGCCATTCAACTGGCCCACGACGACCAATACACTTTCCAGGAAACTGTTCATCTAGGAATGCTCGGACCTGACACCCATAATGTGGTGGTGCACCATCTTGCTGGAAAAACTCAGGGAACGTGCCAGGTCCAGCACACTGGAAGCCTATGCTAGCATTTCTCCTGCGGTCTTGCTATCAGTGTGTGAAGAGTGGGAGAAGAGGGTTGCATTGACAAACCAACACAATGGGCAGCACATTGAACACATTTTATAAGTGGTCAGAAACTTGTAAATAACTCATGAAAGAATAAAGTTACATTAAAACCAAGCACATCGCTGTTTTTCTTGTGAAATTCCCAATAAGTTTGATGTGTCACATGACCCTCTTCCTATTGAAAAAACTAAATTTGGATTCAACATGGCCGACTTCAAAATGGCCACCATGGTCACCACCCATCTTGAAAAGTTTCCCGCTCACATGTGCCACAAACAGGAAGTTAATATCACCAACCATTCCACCATTCCCATTTTATTAAGGTGTATCCATATAAATGGCCCACCCTGTATATTAAACTAGACAAAAGGAATAGCCATACTGTTTACAAACAATAGGAAATATCCAGAACCAGGATGGCAGGTAAAACGTCCAATTTATTGAGGCATGTAAATAAAACAGGTACATAGGAGCGTAGTCGCCTACGCATTTCAGGCTGGAGTGCCCTTAGTCATGGCATGGCTAAGGATGCTCCAGCACGAACTGCGTAGGAGACTATGCTCCTGTGTACCTGTTTTATTTACATGCCTCAATAAATTGGACATTTTACTTTCCATCCTAGTGCTGGATATTTCCTATTGTTCGCATTCTGCTTTTGGAAGGGTACACCACCCTACTGTTCAGAGCACGGGAGCATAGGCAAGGATTTGAGCGGATATCCTTTGAAAGAGTTAGCCATATTGTTTACACCTTTTTCTAAAATATCATGCTTGACAGAGTTGAGAGTCATAGACCACTGGTGTACATAATTTCAGTTTAAAAAAAAATATTAAAAATAAATGACAACATGATCCTCCCAACATCGTGCAATGCGCTAGTTAAAAAATAAAATCTAATTCCTTTCACCCATAGATTGATAATTGCCCTCTATAGTTTTCAAATAAACTGTGCAGTTAATGCATGTTTATTAAATGCGAGACCAAAAGGCCAGAACAGTCTACACAGCATTGAACCACCACATATGAATTTAATTTTGCTGCATATACCAATTAAATGCAACACATGCTCACACGTTTCCACTGTAGCTGTGGCAAATAAATGATGTCACATATAAATAGCAATAAGTAAGCAATACCTGTCTAGAAGAACTGGAATAGTAAGTTGTTTATATCTGCAGAAATGTAAAGGATAATAGTTCAACATTTCAGAGGTCCTACAAATTACATTGCCCGCAGGTTACAATATCTTCTATGTATTACAGTCTTTTCTAGACCAATGTACAGTAACCTAAAACCCATACTTAACATATCTGACTGGCAGGAAGATATATCCAGTCAGCATGGTCCTTTTATTGGTAAAACACCTGTATTACTGACATGCATGTAATGACTGACTGTCTAGTAGTGCCCTTATACAGTACAGTACGTACCATATTTGCTCATAATTGCTCTTCCCCTGTGCCAGGGTGGTCTGCTGACCAAGTAAAGGTAGTTCCATAATGATGTTGGTTTTTTTTTTTTTTACAAGCTTATGTTTTTTTAATCTAAAATGTTTCCATTACTTTGGTTTAAAAAGTTGGGGGTCTTCAGGACTAATTACAATTTTTTTTTCACAGAGTTACGGTCAGAAGATACAAGGTTATTTTCTTCTGGGTTGACTATTGTTAAGAATATTGTAACTTGAGGAAATAACTACGGTAACTAGTAAATACCTATATTTAATGTGTGTTCTCATTATTAGCTGTGGGTTTTCAACATTTCTGGCAAAATTCCCAAAATCTAAAATAAATTACACAGAAATGGCTAAAATGTACTCGGTACTGTAACCAACAAGAGCTGTAGAAATCTTGCTTACAAGAAGGGCTCTCGGACCATTTGAAAGGGCAGCAATTGATCAAGACAGGTGAGTATATAGTATTTTTTTTATTGATTTCAACCCTTAAAAATGAGAGACCCCAATGCCAGCAAAATATTACTTCCATCTTATATTCTACTTTTATTTTTCTACAGTTAGTTAAGCCCATTTCCTATGTCTCAGCTTGACAGGTTTCATAGCTTTTTGCTTAAAGGGGTACTCTGGTGAAAAACTTTTTTTTTTTTTTTTTTTTAATTAACTGGTACCAGAAAGTTAAACAGATTTGTAAATTACTTCTATTAAAAAAATCTTAATCCTTCCTGTACTTATTAGCTGCTGAATACTACAGTAGAAATTCTTTTCCGTTTGAAACACAGAGCTCTCTGCTGACATCATGAGCACAGTGCTCTCTGCTGACATCTCTGTCCATTTTTAGGAACTGTCCAGGGTAAAAGCAAATCCCCATAGCAAACATATGCTGTTCTGGACAGTTCATAAAATGGAAAGAGATGTCAGCAGAGAGCACTGTGCTCGTGATGTCAGCAGACAGTTCTGTGTTTCAAAAAGAAAAGAATTTCCGCTGTAGTATTCAGCAGCTAATAAGTACAGGAAGGATTAAGATTTTTTTTTTAATAGAAGTAATTTACAAATCTGTTTAACTTTCTGGCACCAGTTGATTTAAAAAAATATATATATATATTTCACCGGAGTACCCCTTTAAAATGTGTGTAGGTAGAAAGCAGTCAATCAGCAGATGGTGGGTGAAGGGAGCATCTGGTCATAAAAAAACAGGGCCATGAATATTCTGGGATACCAAGCACAGTAATAGAAACCTTAATTTCAGTAATGAATTGTTTACACCTCATGAAGCATACAAAACTCACATCATTGGCAGGACTGTCACTAGCTTATGCTGCCCTCAGCCAAAGTAGTGTCAGTCTGTCACCACCATGTCTACGCTGCCCTCTTTGTTACATTTGGTCTTGCTTGCCCTATGGTGCAATGATGAAAGTATAGTTATTATAGTTACAACAAATATGGTTATTTGGGTGCTCCTAACAGAGGAATAAAAATCTTGGAGGTTACAGACATTTAATCACTGAAAAGGATACTGAACAATAGTCAAAGGTATGCCAATCTGGTAATCATTGATTGCATTAAGTACACGGAGATCGTGACATATTGTAACAAAATCTAAAGGCGAATATGAATCTAGAAAACATTTTCCAAATGATGCAGCCTGTAATACAAGGAATTTGAATTTAGAACATGTTAAAATTAACTGTACAGTAGTGTATGTGGTAATGGGATGACAAAAAAATTGCCTAAATTAATTATATTTTGAAATATTTTAATATATTTTGGAAATACCCCACTAATGCATATGCACAAATAAGAAATATTCTAAATAAAAAAAAAAAACTACAAACAAAGCAAACTATGGTTATTGAAACACACTGCACATATTTGAATCATTCTCTTTAATACGCTATAAGGCAATATTCTTCTATTTAAATGTTCTTCAGTGTATTAGTTCATTGCATTAAAAACCAAAATAGAACTTGAAAGGTTTTGAGAGGAATGCTTTAAAAATTAGACTACAGCACGTTAGATATGTCTGTACAATTTGAAATTAGACATGCTTAATGGCATAAGGACTGCACCGCCCTTATGCCATCATAGAGCCCCCAGCTTCTGAAAAGAGTACCTTTCACATGAATGCAAGTGAGAATACAAAGTAAGGGTGTTATAAGTCAGGCAATGCTCCCTGTGAAAACCAGCATGTAGCCCTCCTTCAAAAGAAAGCCCCCCAGTATGAAGGCTCTATAGACCGCTTTCTTCCTCCTGGAGCAGAGCAAACTGACATACCTGTTCCCCAGGGAGGTTACATAGCCTGTAAGACTCCCTAAGCCAGTCTTGGTGGTCTCACCAAGCCTCACTTCAGATCTACAAGGACCCTGCTCGGTACAGACAAGGAAAAGAACCCTAAAATAGATTTTTACAGGTAGGTCCTCATCCTTTTTGTTCCCCAGATAATACCTAGTCATATTTTGAGGCTCTAATGATTTCAACACTTGACCTACAGGGTAGCAGCTTCTCATAGGTGGCACAAGAAGGGGGTTTCCAAATAAGCAATGTTGGTAAAAGCAGCTTTGTACCACATTCATAATGTATAGGAGTAAAAATGTGCCTTTTTTGTGCCTCACTGAACTGTGGCTTTGCAACAGTAGACAAGCTTTCCCACAATCCGCTTTGCTTGCATGCTCAGTGGAGACTAACTGCTTATGCTTCCAGGACAGACCAGAACGCTGCAATTACACTGAAAATGTTTGACCACCTTAGCAGGTTTTCTAATGTGGGCATAACCAATGGCGACAGATGAGCAAAAGAAAGTAGGCAGATGCAGGATTAGCTAATATAGCTCTCAAACAGAAATTTTTTTTTAAATACCTGTAGATCTGAAAGATGTTTAATTTCTCATTATGTATTATTTTAGAGCTGTCATTTTAAAAGAAATTTGCGAATGGCGATTTTCGTGCTCTAAATGTTACAGAGCTCCTGAGAGCCCCCTCCAAGGTGTACACCTATTTCTCATTCTCTCCATTTAATGGGGGGGGGGGGGACCAGACGAGACCTGTTTGCTAGTGGTACATACATAAACAGAAATGCAGAAATGCAGGAAACCGCAACATAGCAAATAATGGATTACACTTTTAAAGGAAATCTGTCACCATTGTCACCTGCACTAACCTGTCGGTACCGGCACTGGTGACAACAGCACTTACCTTGTCCGGGTCAGTGGCAGGGATCTCCTGTAATCTCCTCCGTTAGCTCCAACTCCAGGCTTTAGGCACGGGCAGAGCTTAATGATGTCACCGCTGCTGTTCCCAGGACCTGGGAGCCAGCAGGGAGCAGCAGCGGTGATGTCACTAAGCTCTGCCCATGCCCCAAGCTGCTGCTGTTTTCTGCTGGGTCCTGGGAACAGCATTGGTGATGTCATTAAGCTCCACCCGTGCCCCAAGACTGTGCCCGGAGCTGGAGCTAACGGAGATTACAAGAGTTCTCCGCCACGGACCGGGACAAGGTAAGTACAGTTGTCATCAGCGTCACCTGCACTACCCGTTGGTACCGACAGGTTAGTGCAGGTGACACTGGTGACAGATTTCCTTTAACAGTGAGCCACCGCCAACACACTTAATGGTGGATGAAAGGGAGATTTAATACAGAAGGCAGCACAGTTAGGAAGGGTTACACTAGG
Source organism: Hyla sarda (assembly GCF_029499605.1). Taxonomy (NCBI): domain Eukaryota; kingdom Metazoa; phylum Chordata; class Amphibia; order Anura; family Hylidae; genus Hyla; species Hyla sarda. The sequence continues at coordinate 141,509,126 of NC_079196.1, forward strand.
CACTGAAACATCTGCTCAGATAAGGGTGTAGCCTTGCTTTAACTTTTAGGCAGCGACGTTGCTAGGGTTGGCGTCACCCGGTGTGGTAGAAAATGGTGTCACCTTATATGAAAACTCTCTAAATATAATACAACCACACACTGCTCCCTCTGAATATAACCTTGCCATACAGTGCACCCTATGAATTCAATACCACAACATACTGTAGCCTATAGAAACTTTACCACTTAAGAAATGTTTTATAAACTACACCATAACTCTGAAATGTAAACGTAAAACACACAGTGCCCATGAATAAATAGTGCCCCATATTATATAACTTGCCTCACTGCCTCAAGCTTCATTTTATATATTGTACCTCACCACCTCAGACTTCATGCCTGCCCCCTCCCATTTTATATACTCTCAAACATGCTCCCACCATTACTGTGTCTCATGTCAGCAGTATAACCAGGGCTGTGGAGTCGGAGTCGAGGAGTCAGAGTAAAAAAAAAAAGCAAGTTTAAATGTCCCTATTCACAAAAAGTTATAATTAATGACTTCTCTACTAAAAGAATAAAGACCAATGCATGCAGTGCCTCACGTAACTGCAAAACAAACATTAAGGGACCATGAAGAAGCATGCTTTTCATGTGCTTCACTATACAGTGACCCCACCCCCCCCCCCCCCCCCGACCTACGATGGCCCCGACATACGATCATTTCAACATACGATGGCCTCTCAGAGGCCATTGCATGTTGAAGGCAGCATCAACATACCAGGGGTGTGGAAATTTTATTAAAAAACTACTTGTCCACAGGACTAAAATGGAGCAAAATCTACTTGTCCCTCTTGACGATCCACTTGTCCGGGCCAATTTTCACTTTTACGCTCTAATTTTTTTCCTCCTCGCCCTATAATAGCCATAACTACCTACTATAATGATACCTTTTCATTTTTCAATAACATATTCTCTGAACCAAAAAATATATATATATTAAGGGAAGTGAAATTGAAATAGTAAAAGATAATTTAGCAGATTTGATGGTTTTCTTTTCTACGCCATTTACCTTGTGGTCAGATAACAACATGTTAGTTTTATACTTTAGGCCGGCCTGATTACAGCGATACCAGATTTGTATAGTTTACGTCATGTTTTACTAATTCTGAACTTTTTCAAATTTTTTTAATTGCCATTTTTTAACCCCTGTAGCTTTATTTTTTCTTCCGCATATCAGGCTGTATGAGGGCTAATTTTTTGCGCCATAATCTGTTTTTGTATCGGTACCATTTTGGTATTGATCTGACTTTTTAATCGCTTTTTAACTTTTTTTCTGGGATATTATAAAAATTACAAATCTGTGGTTTGGTATTTTTTTTACATTTACCGTACGGGATACATAATGTTATATTTTAATAGGTTGTACAATTACGCACGAAGTGATACCAAATATGTTTATTTTTATTATGTTTACGTGTTTTTATATAGGAAAAGGGGGTGATTTGAACTTTTAACATGGAAGGGGTTAATGCAGCGGTCTTCAAACTGTGGCCCTTCAGATGTTGCAAAACTACAACTCCCAGCATGCCCGGACAGCCAACAGCTGTCCTGGCATGCTGGGAATTGTAGTTTTGTAACATCTGGAGGGCCACAGTTTGAAGACCACTGGGTTAATGTGTGTCTTTCAAACTTTTATTAAAACTTTTTTTTTTTTTACACTTTATTAGACTTATGAGGAATCATTAGATTCCTCAGACAGATGAACTCCATTGATCTGTGTGCTCTGTGATCCATTGATAGAGCCTAGTCCAGCCAGGATCTATCAATGACAGAGCGGGACAGCAGGAAGCAGAGGTAAGTCCTCCGGCTACCTCCATAGTGGATCGCCCCCCTGCGATCGCGCTGCGGGGGGGCGATCCACCCCACTAGCCCACCAGGTGGCTATCTAAAGGGCTAATAGCCAGCCGCGGCGATCTCTGCATGCTGGCTATTAGCGGCGGCCCCCGGCTACTGAGAACAGCCGGGGGCTGCAGAGTATGGAGCGGGAACGAGTCCGGAGCCCGCTCCATACTCCCCTGTGAGCGCCGCATGCAGTCTCCCCGTGCAGACGTGCGACCGCTCCTCCCCTCAGCTCTCTGAAGCTACAGCTGGGGGGAGTGAAGGCAAAGGACGCAGGTCTGCACGGGGAGCAAGAAGCCACGCCCCCTCATCTCCCCCTGCACGTCTGCAGAGCAGGGGAGAGAAGACAAATACACAGCTTCTCATCTCCCCTGCTATGCTTCGGAGGACACAGTTTTTTACAGCCGGGTGCTGCAGAGTATGGAGCGGGCAGGAGTCGGGTGCCCGCTCCATACAGACTGCAGATCGCCGCCGTGCTTGTCAGGTCCGGCCCTGCTTGCCCGAAGCCGGGCTAAGGGCCAGGCAAATTCACCTGCCCGGTGCCCAAAACTGCATGTCCCGGGCATCAGGCGATAGGAATTCCACATCCCTGCATACAATGCTTTTTTATGTCGGGCCATCGCATAAATGGCTATCCGGCAGTGCAGACTACTTCAGCTGCCGCCAGATAGCCGTTTACGATGCCCCGTGTGGTCCGCTGACAATCACTCAGCTGTCTTCGGGGCTCCCTGCATCGCCAGCGCTCTCCTTCGTCGTCATCACGTCGTCGTGCACGCCGTCCCGTCATCCAATAGGAGCGGCGTGTGCAGTGACGTGATGGCGGCAATGGAGAGGATCCTGGGCAGCAGAGACCTTCCCGGAGCGTCGGGGACACCCCGGGAACGTGGCAACAGCGATGGAGGGCAACATCCAGGACAGCGGTGATGGTCCGGAGCGGCGGGGACACGAGAGTATAACCTCCAATACTAGTGGTCTTCAACCTGCAGTCCTCCAGATGTTGTAAAACTACAACTCCCAGCATGCCCGGACTGTCAACGGCTGTCCGGGCATGCTGGGAATTGTGGTTTTGCAACATCTGGAGGTCCGCAGGTTGAAGACCACTGTCCTATACTTTACATTGCACGGATCCCTCAACATACGATGGTTTAAACAAACGATGGTTCATTTGGAACGGATTACCATCGTATATTGAGAGATCACTGTATGGCACGCAACGCACAATTAGGAGCGGCAATACTTATACTTTCCATAGTGTTGTGTTCTGCTGTTACAGGGAACCCATGGGAAACCTAGCCTCATACTGATAAGGGATTAAGTAAATATGTTTTTTTCAGGACTAGAGACACTTGTATAAGTGAAGGGAATGGAGGGTCAATAGTTCAAGACTGAAGCTGTAAACCATTGGAAAAACTGTTGCCATTCAGCTCAGGCTATAAAAACTTGTAAACTCAGATTGTTAGCTTAACCCCTTAACGACCACGGACGTAAATGTACGTCCTGGTTTGGCGGGACTTCCCACACCAGGGCGTACATTTACGTCCTGTGTATGACCGTGAACATCGGAGCGGTGCTCGCATCATACACAGCTGATAGCAGCCGGGGAGCCGCCGGTAATGGCCGACATCCGCCATTAACCCCTCAGATGCCGTGATCTGTACAGATCACGGCATCTGCGGCAATGCGCATAATAAAATAGATGATCGGATCGCCCGCAACGCTGCCGTGGCGATCCGATCATCTGTAATGGCAGCCTGAGGTCCCCTCACCTTGTCACCTTGCTCCGGCCGTCTCCCGGCGTCTCCTGCTCTGGTCTGAGATCGAGCAGACCAGAGCAGGAGATAGCCGATAGCACTGAACAGTATTCGCAATCAAAGGATTGCTATAGATAGTCCCCTATGGGGACATAAGTGTAAAATAAAAAGTTGAAAAATGTAAAAATAAAAAGAAGTTTTAAAAAAAAAGTAAAAAATCCCCTCCCCCCAATAAAAATTGTCAGTTTTTCCCATTTTACCCCCAAAAAGTGTAAATTTTTTTTTATAAACCTATTTGGTATCGCCGCGTGCGTAAACGTCCGAACTATCAAAATATAATGTTAATGATCCCGTACGGTGAACGGCGTAAACGTAAATTTAAAAAACTCCAAAAATGCAGTTTTTTTGTCACATTTTATTTTAAAAAAATTTTATAAAAAATGATATAAAAGTTTTATACAAGCAAATGTGGTATCGATAAAAAGTTCAGATGACGGCCCAAAAAATTAGCCCTCATACCGCCCTATATACTGAAAAATGAAAGTTATAGGTGATCAAAATAGGGCAATTTTAGATTACTGATTTTGTACAAAAAGTATTAGATTTTTTTAAGCGGTACAAAAATATAAAAAGTATCTAGCCATGGGTATCATTTTAATCGTATTGACCCACAGAATAAAGAACACATAATTTTTACCGTAAATTTTACAGTGTGAAAACGAAACCCTCCAAAATGTGCAAAATTGTGGTTTTCATTTAAATTTCCTCCCTAAAAAATATTTTTTTTTGGGTTCGCCGTACATTTTACGGTAAAATCAGATGTTTCATTACAAAGTACAATTGGTCACGCAAAAAACAAGACCTTATATGGGTCTGTAGAAGGAAATATGAAAGAGTTACAGATTTTAGAAGGCGAGGAGGAAAAAACGAAAATACTAAAATAAAATTAGCCTGGTCATTAAGGCGAAAATAGGCTTGGTCCTTAAGGGGCTAAAGGGGTACTCCGGTGTAATTTTTTTATTTTCATTTTTTTTTTAAATCAACTGGTGCCAGAAAGTTAAACAGATTTGTAAATCACTTCTATTAAAAAATCTTAATCCTTCCAGTACTTATTAGCTGCTGAATACTACAGAGGAAATTATTTTCTTTTTTGAACACAGAGCTCTCTGCTGACATCACGAGCACAGTGCTCTCTGCTGACATCTCTGCCCATTTTAGAAACTGTCCAGAGCAGTATATGTTTGCTATGGGGATTTTCTCCTACTCTGGTGAGTTCTTAAAATGAAGAGAGATGTCAGCAGAGAGCACTGTGCTCGTGATTCAGAAGGGAGATCTGAGTTGCAAAAAGAAAAGTATTTCCTCTGTAGTATTCAGCGGCTGATAAGCACTGGAAGGATTAAGATTTTTTAATAGAAGTAATTTACAAATCTAGTGTAGACAACAGAAAGATATAGTAGCCAGGCACTGCACTAAGAGTTAAATTCAGACAGGTGGAAAGATAATGATGCTATTTCCAAACTACATACGGTTATGTTCTCAAGTCATATAACTGCTGTATGCTGTAATCGGGGGTGCGGACTTCAAAAGGTATAGTAGTATATACAATATCTCATAGGAAGAGAAGAATCAGTCGCACTCACCCGTTGATGCAGCAGTAAAAAGCGTTTTTATTGCGAGATTCCAGCAGTGTACGAACAAAAGTCCATGGCGGGGAGCGAGAGTCGGCCGACCCTCTAGACGCGGGACATACCAATAGGAGCGACTAGTTTCGCGTCATGTGATTGACGCTTCTTCCGGCTCAAGGTACGCCCCTCACAGGTAATGTCGGTCTTTTTATCCTTGCAGGTGAACAGCCATGGACAACACAAACGGTGTTATATAAACTTTCACCATAATAAAAAATAAGGATACAAATAGGAAAGATAAAACCAATGAGATAAAAAGTGACTTACAAAAATGCAGAATAATCATTACGCCCATTCATTCCTAAATTTCCAGTCGCATTCAGTTTAACTATCCAGAGTGCTTCTCTACGTAATAGATAGCGGTCTTTGTTTTCAAAGGTGAAAGTTTATATAACACCGTTTGTGTTGTCCATGGCTGTTCACCTGCAAGGATAAAAAGACCGACATTACCTGTGAGGGGCGTACCTTGAGCCGGAAGAAGCGTCCATCACGTGATGCGAAACTAGTCGCTCCTATTAGTCCTACCTATTGTCCTACCTAGTCCTACCTATTGGTATGTCGCGCGTCTAGAGGGTCGGCCGACTCTCGCTCCCCGCCATGGACTTTTGTTCGAGCACTGCTGGAATCTCGCAATAAAAACGCTATTTACTGCTGCATCAACGGGTGAGTGCGACTTATTCTTCTCTTCCTATGAGATAATTTACAAATCTGTTTAACTTTCTGGCACTAGTTGATTTAAAAAAAAAAAATAAAAATTAAAAAAAATAAAAGGTTTTCCACCGGAGTACCCCTTTAAACTAACTTTATATTACTGTGCCTCATGCCCCCAAATTGTTGTGCCATATGCCTCCCCAAGCCCCCACTCAAGCCCCCAAATTCCCCTAACTTACACAGCACACACACAGCTCTGCTACATACACGGCATGCACACAGCTCTGCTACATGCACTGCACACACAGCTCTCTACATGCGCTACAACAACACAGCTCTGCTATATGCACTGTACACACACAGCTTTGCTATATGCACTGTACACACCCAGCTTTGCTATACGCACTCTATATTCACAGTAGTCAATACCTGTACACTGTGCCCTACCTAGGAGTAGGAGGGCTGTCAGATAGGAGAGTTCCAAGGTCAGCAGGGAGCAGGAAGGTATGAATGTAAGTATGATTATTAATTACTGTGGGTATGGATCAAGGAGGTGGAATAGCACATGGGTCAGTCATGATGTCACCCAACTGGGGTGTGTCATCTGTTGTGGGCTGCACCTCCCTAGTGACGCCAACAGTACTGTACGCTCTCTCACCCCAGTACCGAGAACATGCTAAGCCCGCCCCCACGATTTGTCTTGCTGTGTTTGACTAGTGAAAGAATTTCCCTAACATGCAGGGAACAGCAGAATGCAGAGAAGCGAGTCACCTAGTGGCCTAGAATTTAGAACAGTTATTCTGGGGTACGGAGTCATTTTTAGTAAATTAAGGGACTTACAAAAATATTAGGAATTACATAGTATATAAAATAGAAGGAAGCTGAAACAACAGTAACCATTTAAAACTGGACTTCTCACATTGAGCAAAGGGCCTAACTGGTCAATTTCCTGAATTTGTGGATGAGCAGAAACTGTGCAAGCAGTCAAAGACAGAAGAAAGAGCTATCTTCCAGTTTTGTGAGATACTGGACATCAGCTGCTATTGACTGCTAAAATAAGTACTAACAGCAAGGTAATTTCAACAAAAAATTTGCATATGAAATTAACATAATGCACGGCATTTGCACTTCAAAGGAATGTTTCATGAGAAAAGCACTTATTGTTTAAAATGAAGTTTCATGTTACTCAGTACCTAATCCTGATCATGTATATATTTCTCTAACACCTTTATTTCTGCAAAAAAGACTTGCATGTAGCTCCCTTGCATGAAATCCTGTCAAAGGGAGGGGGTGTGTGCGCATGCCTCCGCTTCCTCCCTTAGTCTACTGTTAACATCAGCCTGCTCACATCTCACTGAGCATTAGCATAACTTCAACTCCCAGCATGCCCTGACAGTGTGGACATGCTGGGAGTTTTAGTTTTGCTAATGCTAGGAAGCCACAGGTTGGAGACTCCTTTGCTAGGATACAGCAATTCCCAACCTATGACTCACCAGCTCTTGAAAAAACTACAACCCCAGCATGTCTTCACTGTCAAGGTGGGTGAAGACTTCCAAAGGGCGGAGGGGGATATCTAAATTCCTAACCCCAAGGCCGTAGCCCAGGGTGCAAAAACACCTCTAATTTAACCCCCCTTTTTAAAATGTAACTTTTATTATATATACTCTTAAAAATGAGAATAACCCAGCAAGGTGATGATTAAAATTGGGATGTCAGGTAGGATAGTATAAATGTGATTAGAGCAGTATGGCTACCAAGTCAAGGGCTCTGCAGCAGCCCAACATTCCTACACTGACACCAAATTAAAACACTAAATTGCCGAGAGGCGGCAATTTAGTGTTTTAATTTGGTGTCAGTGTAGGAATGTTGGGCTGCTGCAGAGCCCTTGACTTGGTAGCCATACTGCTCTAATCACATTTATACTATTCTACCTGACATCCCAATTTTAATCATCACCTTGCTGGGTTATTCTCATTTTTAAGAGTATATATAATAAAAGTTACATTTTAAAAAGGGGGGTTAATTAGAGGTGTTTTTGCACCCCGGGCTACGGCCTTGGGGTTAGGAATTTAGGTTTGACTTTTGGACTTAATAGCCCCCCCCAGGGGTCATTTTTGGAGCTTTGGAGGGGGATATCGGCACTGGCCAAGATCGGACACGTCCGGTAAGTAAAATGGGACGTCTGGGCAGTATATCTGCACATATTCACTTATTTATTTCTTTTTGTCTCACTGTGTCACTTTTTACGTGTTGTGTGTCCACTGGATTTGTCAGGATGCGGTAGCCCTTCTGGGTGTCCCTCCTGGTGGTCTAGGGGAGGTGTGTGTGGGAGGTTCCGCACCTCCCTGCAAACACCCCGGGTGCTCCTGCTTTGGCAGGGTACCTACCGTTAACGGCTCTGCGGGCAGATACCTTGGCTAACGCCAAGGGGGATGCCGGGAGCATTTGTGGTCCCTTCGTAGCTTCGGCGAAAAGGGACATCGAACCTGGAACCTCGCAGGAACCTTTTGGTCCAGAGGCGAAGGGTAAGGTTTGTCGGGGGGCCTCACTCCTTTTGGAGAAGGGCTTGCAATAGACCGCATCCTCTGTGCACTTTTTTTTAGTTTAATACGTTTGCACTTTTTCTTGCACTTTGGGTGATTGGAGAGCACATTCCTCGGCTCTTAGATAAAAAAAAAATGCAACGTGTTTCACCGTGCTTGCGCGGCTTCATCAGGCATCCTATGATGCTACGAGTTGTCGTTATGGTAATGTTAGGGGCGATGCGGGCAGAGGAAGAGGTGAGCCTGGTGGAGGAAGATGTGAGCGGCACAGGCGGAGATATGAGGAGAAGAGTGCACTGCCGGAAACTCCGCAATAGCCGCCATTAGCTGCTACGAGCCGCCACCCCCCCCCCCCCCCCCACTCCTAGCATCACTGAGGCTGTAAGTGACAGGAGCACACAGGGGAAAAACAACAGCTGATGTCGGTAGCTGGGGAGTTCCCGGCAGTGCGCGCCGCTCACATATATGCTTGTGCAAGACTTCATCCATCAACGGATGGTGGAGTCGGACGGTGGGAGGGGAGGGCATGCATAGGGCATCAGTTATGGTGGTCATCTTACCTTCAGCCGCCGGGTGAGCACTGGCAGGGCAGCCACATGGACTCCCATGCTGCGGTGAATGTGTGTGTAGGGGGCAGGGGGAGGAGGGCCCATGGTTATGGAGGGGACGGGGGCAGTCTCATGCAGCCTTGACCATGAGTCATCTTTTGGACAATTGCTGCAGGGGGGCTCGTTTATGTCCTAATAGGAATGGGGACCTTTGTCCATTTAGACCAAGTGGGGTTCATTATGGGGCAAAAAGCCAAGGACACCACCAGGTCCATTGATTTAATCCAGTTCGCCAGGTCGAAAAGGATCCCAGCGATGTTATTATCTACAGATGCCGAGAAGGCGTTCAACTGGGTGAACTGGATTTATATAGTAGAAACACTTTTGGGTATCTAAAAAAAATTCCTAAATTGGGTCCTAGAGTTATATAGGTACCCGTCGGCAAGGATACAGGCTAATGGGATCGTTTCGGGTGAACTGGAGTTAAGGAATGGTACGAGACAAGGGTGTCCCCTTTCACCTTTCACCAGTGCCCACGGGGGGGAATGACCCACTGGCAGAGCGGCCCCAATGCCACTCAAACCAGTCTATGGGTCGCAACTCCCCACAGACACGGCGCCACGGCAGCAACAGACGCCGCATAGCACCACAACCAGTGTGAACAAGGTGTAACAGCACACTTACCAAGCTCTCCCAGTCAGACTGGGAGGCTGCTAGGAAAGAAATGGCCCTTGTGTATACTAACAACCTGTTCGTTTTTGATACTATGCTGAGAAGCAATCAGATCATTATACAAGATTGTAGATGTGCACCATGTCTGTTTTCTACCCGAATTCACACTGTGTTTTCTATCCCCTCCTTTTTTTTTTGTTTGAACATGTGTCTGCACTCTTCCCCACCCCCTCAGCCCAACCCTATATAAGTAGTAGTTAGCTACACAAGGGCCATTTCTTTCCCAGCAGCCTCCCAGTCTGACTGGGAGAGCTTGGTAAGTGTGCTATTACAGTACACCTTGTTCACACTGGTGTGGTGCTGTGCGGCGTCCATTGCTGCCGTGGCGCCGTGTCTGCGGGGAGGTGCGACCCATAGACTGGTTTGAGTGGCATTGGGGCCGCTCTGCCAGTGGGTCATTTGACCCCCCCCCGTAGTCGCCGCCCAGTGCTACGCCATTTTATGCTAGGGACGTTAGGGACCCACTCTAAATAGGTGGCCTTGACGTGGCGAGTGGGCTTGTACTTTTTGATCAAAAATGTATACTAACAACCTGTTAGTTTTTGATATTGTGCTGAGAAGCAATCAGATCATTATACAAGATTGTAGATGTGCACCATGTCGGTTTTCTACCCGAATTCTAAACATTACAGTAAAGAAAGATACGGTGCTGCAACTACAGAAGAATTCTAGTTTTAGTTGGGCAGAACAGCCAGTGAAATTATTAGGGGGTGTGGATTTCAGTAGACAGGAAAGAATTATATAATTTAAATATTTCCGAACAACTAGCACAGTAATAGGGTGGTGTAGACAACCACCCAGTAAACCACCCAGTTGGCAGAAACCAAAACACTGTTAAAATGTCTGCCGTGGTGTAAAGGGAGTTTGAAAGAACATCCAACTATAGGGGCTACTCATATGATTTGCAGTGAGGAAAGGGTACGGGAACTCTTTTTACCAATTAATTAACAACAAATGCCTCTAATAGGTCATCCAGCTTTTCCCGCAAGTTTGGAGGATACAGTTTATAGACAATGGATTACAGCAGATAGATTTAGAGTTATACACATGAGGAATGAAGATTCGCTTAATATAAGTTATGGATGGCGCCAAAAGACCAGAATCTACCTGGGTTTACACAAAAATGGGAAAGAGAATTAGATAGACATTTTTCAACAGAAGAATGGTCTAGGATGTTTAGTCTAGCACATTGTACAGCTATTTCCACACGCATGCAGGAGTCAAACTACAAGATAATTTCCAGATGGTATAGCGTGCCGAAAGGGCTAGATAAAATTCAGGGAGGCTCTGATACATTATGCTGGTGTTGTGGGGAGGAATTAGGTACTTTACTACACATTTTTTGGCAATACCCATGAATTGTGAGCTTCTGGGTGCAAGTCCATAGGATTATATGTGAGGTAACGAGGCAAATGATCCCAATTTCCCCAGAATTCTTTTTATTACAATATAATGATTTACTGGTGAAGAAGTACAGATACTCCCTACTTAGTTTTCTAGTAGCTATGGTTAGAAGCTGTAGCCCCCTTTTCTGGAGACAGAAAGGGGTTCCATCAATAGCACTTTGGTTTAGTAGGGTGAATGATGCCATGTGCTTGGAAAGCTTGCGTTTAGCAAATAGGGTGAAAATGATGAAAATTGGTGTACTCCCTCTTCTTGTCGATTATTTATATTGTCATGCATAGGAACAGAGAATTAAAAAAAAAAAAAGCACAGAAGGCAGGGCAGTGATCGGGAAAGAGAGATACAAAAGCAGGTCATCCGCATACAAAGCCCAATTTGCATACCTTGTATCGTGGGATTGTTCCAGAAAGCCACCACCAGGTGTTCCATAATAATAAAGTAAAGAAAGGGAGAAAAAGGGCACCCCTAATATTTTTTTTTCTTTTAAAGGTCACTTCATGACCTTCAAAATCTGGCAACTAGGGGTCTCCCTTCTGTTTAAAACCAACCATGTATGATTTCCGGGAACAGCCCTATTCAAGATCATAATTAATGAGAGATTGGGCGGCAATTTTGGCGATAGGCAGGGTCTTTGCCTGGTTTTGGCAAGACCACCAATGAGCCTCCAATGCCTGCTGTGGGAAGGGACAAGAAGCAGATCCACTGTTGAAGCACTTAAACATAAAAGGAGGTCTTGAAAGGTCTAATAAAATACTGCCGTGAAGCCATTGGGACCCAGACTCTTGCCACGTTTTAAGGTGGAGATTGCACAAACAGGCTTAGACTCAGAAAAGGGGACTTCAAATGCCTCAGAGTCACTTATGTCCAAAGTGGGGGGGTCCGTATATACAACATACTCCCAAATGTGCACCGCTATCTCACACTCAGAGATCAGCATGCCTACCCTTAATGATATAAAGAGAGGCATAAAAATCTTTAAAGAGATCTAAAATGTCATTAGGGTTATGCACCTTGACATTGAGCCTGTTGCGCAAGTGAGGGATGATTGCGTGGATGGATAAGCCTAGCAAAGGCCCCCCCCCCCACTTATTGGCATATTCATACAAGAAATTGTGGTACTGTCCCTGCTGCTACGAGTCCCATGAGTACGTCCCTCCCTAGTTGCTCCCTAGTAATGGTGAGTGCAGTCAAATTCTCAGCAGTCATAGCGCTTTTGTGCTTTGCATTTTAAGGCCTCCCATTGGAGGGTTAAAGCAGTGGGATCAGAAGCATGGGTAAGGAGGAACTCCCTAATGGACTGGGACACAGCTTCCTTACAGACCAGGTTGTTCCCTAAGGTTGTCCGGTAGGGGCGGAAGGGCACGGCGTTGGAACAGCGTGGTACGGGATAAGTCCTGCAGAAATTGTAGACATTCCCCATCAAAGTCCACACAATCCAGGTTCCGAACTGCCATCATCATTTCCTCTTTAACCCAGTGATGATGCAGACGACATCAGCTTGTTAATGATGGTGGAAACCCAATCAATATCAAATTCATCCCCTGGGGGACGCTGCAGAAGCGAAGAGGTCACAGAGATTAGATGTGTGGTTTTGGTCGCTTCTGGCAAGCCTTGAATCCTGATATTATTAAGCCTGTTCTGGTTTTCAGCATCTTCATGCAAGTGAAAGAGAAGACAGATATGGCATTGTTGAGAAGCGACAGTTTCCTTAAAGCCCTCTGCTGTAGTAAGCAAGGAATAGTGGTCAGAGGCCAGGTTAGTGACTATCATCCAGAGTGTGTATCTCAGCTTTCAGGGATGAGAGCTCCTGCTTATATGAAGCTTCCCGCTCAACAAAGTTCTCCAATTCAGAGAGAGTAGGGAGCTGCTTTCCATCTACCATGAGGTAGATTGAAAGCAGGTTGTGGTAGTAACTTTGTTCAGAGTTTGAGTCCCTTTGTTCAGAGTCTGCATCCCTAGTCATGCTAAAATGGGAAGGCAGAGGGAAAGAGGGAGGATAAAGCTCTTAGACCTGAAGCTGCCTGTGTAGCTGTAGGGGCACAGAGTAGATGTCCCTGCTTGAATGAGTGACCTGCTGTAGCCCCCAAAGGAGAATGCAGGAGAGGGATCGGAGAACTTACCAGTTCCTACTCCGCCATTGCCAGGCCACGTCCCTACATTTAGAAATTAGAAGTTTGCCTATTTTATATAATTTGGTATTAAAGTGTACCAGTCACAACAAAAAGCATTTTACATATCCTGGGGACATGTCAAATGGTTTTATTTGTCTGTGTCAGAGTTTTTAGATTGGGGCTGCAAAAATTAAAAAAGATATATTAGTTTAACATCAACAATTGAAATAGCTGTCATTGATTTCTATTATCGATTAGTTGGTAGGTAGGGGCGTGGTCTCAACCACTAGAGGCATGGCCTACCAACCAATAGACACTGCTGGCCTGTGGCATGTGTGACAGTCTGGGAGCCGGCGCCAGCTTCATCAGTGAGCACTGCTTCCTGTCAAAGGAAGCCTTCTTCCTGCCAGAAGCTTTGTTCTTCATAATCTCTGCAGTGTCCTGGTGCAGGGAGGATGGCCAATGTCTGAACTGCTTCTTCTCCCTTGCAGAGAGCATCTGGTTCATAGGTAAACCCCTCAGGTGCTCTCCCTTCTATTTCTCCCATGTTAACCCTTCAGGTGCTGTCCCTTTAACTCTTCACAATGAGGTTCCCACTTCCTCCCGTCCTTCCACTAACCCCTTCCCACTATAGGTATGGGTACACCTGGGAAGGGGTGACCGCAGTCGGAGTGGGATTGTGACGGCATTCAGCTTGACGGTTCGGCCCTCAGCTGGAATAGTTAGCCAGGGGCCTCAGCTGAAATAGTTAGCCAGGGGCCTCAGCTGAAATAGTCAGCCAGGGGCCTCAGCTGAAATAGTCAGCCAGGGGCCTCAGCTGAAATAGTCAGCCAGGGGCCTCAGCTGAAATAGTCAGCCAGGGGCCTCAGCTGAAATAGTCAGCCAGGGGCCTCAGCTGAAATAGTCAGCCAGGGGCCTCAGCTGAAATAGTCAGCCAGGGGCCTCAGCTAAGTCTGCAGCGGGATCAAAGTTGATTGCAGGACCAAAAGTCGGTTGCGTTTGGTGGGTGTAATTGATCGGGACCACCGTGAGGTAATTGCGGGGTCCCGATCAGCTTACATGACTGGAGTATCCCTACCTGCCTCAAATGCTGCCTATAAAAACTACAGATCAGGGCGCAAAAAATTAGTCCTCATACAGCCCCATATATGGAAAAATAAAAAAGTTATAGGGGTCAGAAAATGACAATTCTAAGCACATACCTTTTCTAACAAAAAGAGTTAATTTTTTTAAACTAGTAAAACAAAGCAAAACCTATAGAAATTGTAATCATTGTAATGATATGGACTTACAGAAAAAGGATAGCTTGATAATTATAGTGCCCTGTGTAGAAACTATGGGGGAGATTTATCAAAACCTGTGCAAATGAAAAGTTGCCCAGTTGCCCATAGCAACCAATTAGATAGCTTCTTTAATTTTGCAGATGCCTTGTTAAAAATGAAAGAAGCAAGCTGATTGGTTGCTATGGGCAACTTTTCCTCTGGACAGGTTTTGATGACTCTCCCCCCTATATCCCCTAAAAATTGAATAACTGGGATTTTTTTTGCTTTCAATTTTAAACACAAAATTTACTTTTTGTGTCAAAATGAGTGACTTCATTACAAAGTACAATTAGTCTTGCAAACAACAAGCCCTATAAATGGAACATTGAAAGAGTTAAAGAGTACCTGTCACCAAATAAACTTTTCTAAACTAACCCAGGCAATGTTCCCTAACTACGCCTAACATCCCTTCCGCTGTTAATAAAAAAAAAAGCTCTGTATCTTATCGTTCTTCTTCCTGAGTAGCATAAAGCAGCTGATAAGTACAGATTTTTTAATAGAAGTAATTTACAAATCTGTTTAACTTTCTGGCACAAGTACCCCTTTAAAAGGTTAAAGGAGTAGCCTCATGGAAAAAAAAAATGTATCCCCTATGTGCAGGATAGGGGATAAGTTTTAGATCACGAGGGGGGGGGGGGGGGGTCAGAGCCCCCACGATCTCCTGTACGGGCCCTCTGCTCTCTCCTCTTCCTGAGCTGCAGATTGATGCTTGGGTCTGGAGTGACGTCAGCTCCCAGAGAGTCATACTGCTGCTCATGCAATGTCCAGCTTGGCTAGTGTTTGGTTGGTCAACAGTATGACACACTGGGCCGCGACATTGGCAGGAGTGCTGGAGGTATTTATTTATTTTTTAAATACTGTAGAATGGGCATTGTTATATAATACAGTCATGGCCGTAAATGTTGGCACCTCTGTGCCCTATTCCCTTTGTGTGTATTGGAACTAAAGCAAAAGAAAAAAAAAAAGGGATGAAAAAAAAGGAAATTGGACATAATGTCACAACAAACTCCAAAAATGGTCTGGACAAAATTATTGGCACCCTTAACTTAGTATTTGGTTGCACACCCTTTGGAAAAAACTTAATGAAATCAGTTGATTCCTATAACCATCAATAAGCTTCTTACACTTGTCAGCCAGAATGTTGGACCACTCTTCCTTTGCAAATTGCTCCAGGTCTCTCTTATTGGAAGGGCGCCTTATCCCAACAGCAATTTTTAGATCTCTCCACAGGTGTTCAATGGGATTTAGATATGGACTCATTGCTGGCCACTAAAAGAACTTTCCAGCACTTTGATGCCACCCATTTCTGGGTGCTTTTTGACAAATGTTTGGGATCATTGTCCTGCTGGAAGACCCAAGATATCGGAAGCAAACCCAGCTTTCTGACACTGGGCAGTACAGTACGACCCAAAATCCATTGGTAATCCTCAGATTTCATGATTCTTAGCACACATTCAAGGCACCCAGTGCCAGAGGCAGCAAAACAACCCCAAAACATAATTGAACCTCCACCATATTTCACAGTAGGTACTGTGTTCTTTTCTTTGTAGCCGTCATTTCATTTTCAGTAAACAGTAGAATGATGTGCTTTAACAAAAAGCTCTATCTTGGTCTCATCTGTCCACAAGACATTTCCCATAAGGATTTTTGCTTACTCAAGTTCATTTTGGCAAAATGTAGTCTTGCTTTTTTGTGTCTCTGTGTCAGCAGTGGGGTTCCTTTTGGTTCTCCTGCCATAGCGTTTTATTTCATTTAAATGTTGACAGATAGTGCTTGCTGACTTTTGTAGAGCTTGAATATCTATGGAACTTGTTTGGGGCTGCTTATCCACCATTGACACCTTTCATCAATTCAACCATTCAATTTTTCTCTTCCATCCACGCCCAGGGAGATTAGCTACAATGCCATGGGTTGCAAACTTCTTGATAATGTTGCACACTGTGGACAAAGGCAAGTCTAGATCTCTGGAGATGGACTTTTAACCTTGAGATTGTTGATATTTTTCCACAATTTTGGTTCTCAAGTCCTCAGACCGTTCTCTCCTCTTTCTGTTGTCCAAACTTATTGTGGCACACACAGACAGACAATGCAAAGACTAAGTGAACTTCTCTCCTTTTTATCTGCTTTCATGTGTGATTTTTATATTGCCCACACCTGTTACTTGCCCCAGGTGAGTTTAAAGGAGGATCACATACTTGAAACAATCTTCTTTATCCACAATTTTGAAAGGGTGCCAATAATTTAGTCCAGTCAGTTTTTGGAGTTTGGGGTGACATTATGTCCAATTTGCTTTTTTCTCCCTCCCTTTTTTGGTTCAGTTCTAATACACACAAAGGGAATAAAAATGTTTATAGCAAAACATGTGTTACAATCCTTTTCTGTGAGAAATACATTTCCGGCCATGACATAGATGTAACACACAAGCACATATATATATATATATACACATACACACACATACATATTATATATTATATACACACACATACATATATATAATGGAAATAGATATTGGGGCTCAGGGTTTTGGATATTTGGTTAAAATAATTTATTAATTTAATAAATATATATAGTGTATGCCAATCTCACAGGGCCCTTGTGAGTTAGCAATTATACAATAAAATCGAGGTAATAGCTTATACATTGCAGAAGGCAAAAAAAAGATAAAATAAAATAATATAAAATACAATAAGTATGGTTAATATATAAATGAGGTATATACTTGACATTCAAATAAGGTGCATTTAGTCAGTGACTTCGCATCTGTAATCCAGCCAAATGTCATAAATGAATGAGAGGACCGCACTTTGTAATCCAAATGGTGATAGTACAATGGTAATAAGTATCCTTTGTAGAAACAGATACTCTGTATGCACTTGTGATGATGTGTCTCTGCTTAGTTCTCTATGCAAGAGGTTCGCTGCTAGAGACTCTGCCGTCTCAGCGGTATGCAGCGATATTACAGATAAGTAACTGTTCTTCAAATTTGTTACAATACGTGCATATAGTTAATGGTGGATGGTAACACAATCACTTTAGGCAAAGGGTCCACTGCTAGAGACCGTGCAGTCTCAAAAGTATGCAGTGGAATGCGGCTGACAATCCCGACAGTGGTAGAAGGTGACTTACTGTTAGGCTGGGTCCACACTACGTTTTGTCCCATACGGGAGCGCATACGGCAGGAGGGAGCTAAAACCTCGCGCTCCCGTATGTGACCGTATGCGCTCCCGTATGCCATTCACTTCAATGAGCCGACCGGAGTGAAACGTTCGGTCCGGTCGGCTCATTTTTGCGCCGTATGCGCTTTTACAACCGGACCTAAAACTGTGGTCAACCACGGTTTTAGGTCCGGTTGTAAAAGCGCATACGGCGCAAAAATGAGCCGACCGGACCGAACGTTTCACTCCGGTCGGCTCATTGAAGTGAATGGCATACAGGAGCGCATACGGTCACATACGGGAGCGCGAGCTTTTAGCTCGCCCCTGCCGTATGCGCTCCCGTATGGGACAAAACGTAGTGTGGACCCAGCCTTAGAGACACGGCCGTCTCATGTAATACAGCAAGGAGATGGATAACGGTGGGTCCGGTAAGTGGAAATGTCTTTTGCGGTCCTGGCAGTTTAATCAATATGGCGTGTACTCGTAGCTGCGGCCCCGTACTCAAGTAACGTATGCCGTAGATAGGATGGCTCTGTATCCAAAATAGGGCTGGGTGATGCGGCACTCTAAGGTATAAGCTGGACGCGTTTCAAGTCCTCCATAGGACTTTTCCTCAACAGCTAAAGTAATGTTCAAGGTCAATTCCATAGGATATTTATATAAATAGCTCCAACCACTTGGGTAACAAAAAAATGGAATTTCATGGAAAACGTGGTAAAAATCCATGTACTGATTATGCAACAGTAAATAATTAAAATATATTATTTTTTGCCTTCTGCAACATATATGCTATTACCTTGATTTTATTGTATAATTGCTAACTCACAAGGGCCCTGTGAGATTGGCATACACTATATATATTTAATAATTTAATACATTATTTTAACCAAATATTCAAGACCCTGAGCCTCAATATCTATTTCCATTATTTATTTTCAGAAACAGGAAACAGAAAAAAATGGTGCGCACCTCGTGCAGGTAAACCCGAAAGTTGGATGGTTACAGTAGAGAAAGGATAATGAGGCCAGTGAATTGGACCCTTACCTTGGTGAGTTATGCTGAGAGCATAACACCTAAATGCGCATATCTTAGAGAAGTGCAGCCTCCTGGTCCCTCCGATCAACAGGCGGAAATCGGCAAATACAAAGCAGGAAAGAAGGTCATCAACCTCAGGCAAAATGGGACATCGATATGGGGCACAGACTTCAGGAAGGATGAATTCTTTTATTGATGTAGAAAAAGATGCAACGCTGTAGTCACAGAGCGTTTCCAGCCCGAACCGGGCTCTTCGTCAGGCAATACATAATAAAATCAAAGTAGCATATTTAAACCGGAGTAAGAACGTCTTCTGGGTCTGGTAACACGCCGGTACCACCGGAAATAATAAAAAAAAAACATGACAGAGAAATAGTCATTAAAACAATTTAAAATTTCACAAATAGACTGTAACATCATATTAAAAGCTTAGGTGATGAAATGTACATAAAATTGTATATAGATGTAATGGTGCAGGTCCGACTCACGTAACATTGCTGTGACATCATGTATGTGAGTCAGAAACAGATCTGGCTAGTGATGTGGTGGACAGATGTGAATAGTGCGCAAGCATACAAGAGTCTGTCTATACAGCATGTGTGGGAATGGCGCATACCCTTATGTCCGTGACAAAACAATGGGCACAAAACCCAGGTACTGCAGATGTTGAAAATGACCAGTATTGGAGCTTGCGGAGTAAAAGAAGGTGAGTGTTATATGTTATGAAAAAATTTCTCTGATCTCATTCAAATCTGAGGTGATAATGTATGCATCTTATATATCCAGAATATTTCAAGTCTCTAATTTCTCAAAACGGTTCCAGACATTGGCTAGGACAAAATCAATGGGTGTGATTCTAATTGATGGTACATTGTCAGGGTGAGTAAGAGCAATATGTTTTGATAATCCATGGAGTAGAAATTTCTTTTTGATATTCAGACGATGCTGGTTTAGTCTAAGATGAAGAGGTCTTGTGGTGCGGCCGATATACTGTAGGGTGCAGTGGAGACATTCAATCATATAGATTACATAATTAGTAGAGCAAGTGAGCCGATATTTAATTTCAAAGATTTCTCCTGTGGTAGAGGACACAAAATTCATTTGATTGTGATTAATTTGTGAACAGCATAGACATCGTGGTCTCTTGCACTTGTAGCTTCCTTTTTCAAGTGATCTACTGAAGGGGTCCATAGGAAGGCTGTATGATTGCTGTTGGCGTTTGACTTGCTGGGTGCCAATATGGTTTTTAAGGAAGCTGCTCTCCTATAAGTACAACGAGGTCTTGGGGGAATAATAGATCCAAGAAATCGATCGGCTTTCAGGATATGCCAGTGATTAGTGATGATATTCCTAATTTTAACCCCTTAAGGACTCAGCCCATTTTGGCCTTAAGGACTCAGACAATTTAATTTTTTACATTTTCGTTTTTTCCTCCTCGCCTTCCAAAAATCATAACTCTTTTATATGTTCATTGCCAGACTAGTATGAGTGCTTGTTTTTTGCATGACCAGTTGTCCTTTGTAATGACATCACTCATTATATCATAAAATGTATGGCGCAACCAAAAAACACTATTTTTGTGGGGAAATTAAAAAGAAAAACGCAATTTTGCTAATTTTGGAAAGTTTTGTTTTCACGCCGTACAATTTACGGTAAAAATGACGTGTGTTCTTTATTCTGAGGGTCAATACGATTAAAATGATACCCATTATTACATACTTTTATATTATTGTTGTGCTTTAAAAAAAAAATCACAAACTTTTTAACCAAATTAGTATGTTTATAATCCCTTTATTTTGATGACCTATAAAACTTTTTTATTTTTTCGTATAAACGGCGGTATGAGGGCTCATTTTTGCGCCATGATCTGTAATTTTTTTTGATACCCCATTTGCATATAAAAAAATTTTAATACATTTTTTATAATTTTTTTTAAATAAAATGTATTAAAAAAGTAGCAATTTTTGCCTTTTTTTTTTTTTTTTTTTTTTTTTTTTTTTTAACGTTCACGGCGTTCACCGTACGGGATCATTAACATTTTATTTTAATAGTTCGGACATTTACGCATGTGGCGATACCAAATATGTCTATTAAATTCATTTTTTACGCTTTTTGGGGTAAAATAGGAAAAAACTGACGTTTTACTTTTTTATTGGCGGAAAGGATTTTTCACTTTTTTTTTACTTTAAAATTTTTTTTTTTTACACTTGAATAGTCCCCATAGGGGACTATTCATAGCAATACCATGATTGCTAATACTGATCTGTTCTATGTTTAGGACATAGAACAGATCAGTGTTATCGGTCATCTTCTGCTCTGCTCGATCTCAGACCAGAGCAGAAGACGCCGGGAGCCGGACAAAGGCAGGTGAGGGGACCTCCGTGCGGCGTTCTGAATGATCGGATCCCCACAGCAGCGCTGCGGGCGATCCGATCATTCATTGAAATCGCGTACTGCCGCAGATGCCGGGATCTGTATTGATCCCGGCATCTGAGGGGTTAATGGCGGACGCCCGCGAGATCGCGGCCGTCGCCATTGCCGGCGGGTCCCTGGCTGCGATCATCAACCGGGATCAGCCGCGCATGACACGGGCATCGCTCCGATGCCCGCGGTTATGCACAGGACGTAAATGTACGTCCTGGTGCGTTAAGTACCACCGCACCAGGACATACATTTACGTCCTGCGTCCTTAAGGGGTTAAGGGCATCTCTGCTGTAAGTGGTAATAAGATTGAATGCAAACGGGTGTCTCACTCTGTCTTTTATATCCTAGGTTTGTCACCTCATCACTCCCCGACACTCTAACGGACCAATCCTAGATTCCGATCCTTATGTCCAATAGGTACCTTCCAGCTCACTTACCTGTGTGAGATATGGCCAACCAGGTTGATGTTTACCTGTTATTGTCTGATGACGTGAACTGCTGCCATCACGGAGCGCCACTGTTGTGATGTCCCGATCATGTGTGTGATCACAAGACCGGTGGATCGCTTGTCCTATTGCTGCGCATGCGCCCGGACTTAAACATCGCCTCGCATTTTATTGTGAGCAGGCGCGGGGACTTAGAAAATATTCCGCTTGCTTTCAGTGTATAACTCAATCACTAATCCGGCGCATGCGCTAGGACTTAGAAATCCACAGTCCATTCATATTCTATGTATATTGCTGTACCAGGACATAGACGTGCAGTCACTCAGACCTTTACGTGTACCTTGTACCGGAATATATCAGGTAAAGTCCTCCTTTCTCAGAAATGGGGCTCTAAGGTGACAATATTATATTACAGCTTATAAACAGCCTAATGGCTGTCACTGACATTTTACCATTCCGATATGTATCTTCACAATATTATCACTATAAGCAAATATGGCTGATATTAATTATGTATTATGTATAACATAAGGTAATGAATTCTATATCATAAGATAGAGATATCATAATTAGGATACATAATGTACAGTTAATATTTATTGTACGTTATATATACAAAATGATGAGTTCTGTTCCTAAGATGGAAAAATGGTTACACAAACGATCGCTAAAGGATCGATTTGTTATTCCCTATTAATCCAGAGAAAATATCAAGTAGATATGTCAATCACCATCAAAGTGGATATGTAACATTTAGTCATTTTTAGTGGTTGTTAGTGGAATATATAACAAATATACCTAAAAAGATGTGTATCCCACAGAATGTGATCCCTATATATAGCATTAGGAATGGTTAGCTAGTATTTTAAGTTACTACCTGCATTAGATATTCCTATATGTAATTACAAAATCAAATGATCATGGTCCTATAGTTAATTGACGGTATCATGTCATCTTCGTATATGGTCATCCCATCATTTCTAACCTAAAAGGTAGGCGATATCCATGTTGTTCAATCAAATTTTAGTACTGGGGAGATAAATATCCAGTGACAAACAAATATAGTACAGAATTGTGTAGCTCCTACTTCATTAATTTAAAGTCCCTAATTACTATAGGACCTACCATCATATTATCAGAGTGGACATAATATACATGAAGGGTATTTTATTGTCATCTCAAATGTGCTTTAAACCATAATAACTTTTTGCGGATCTAGAAAAGCGGCAAAGGAAAACCCTTCATTTATATATTAGTCAGCCATTTTTTATAATGGCCACTACCAAAATCTAAGTAGCTATTGGCGTCCACTTTTTAAAAAAATGTGGACGTCAGAAAAGATGTGTCATTATGCGTGATGACAATATCAAGGAAGTTAATGCGATCCTTATCAGATTCAAGGGTGAAATGTTGTCCCCATTTGTTGTCATTCAGGTATAGGAGAAAGGTGGAAATTTCTTCCAAACAAAAAACAGATCGTCGATGTAACGATAATAAACTTCAATATTTTGCATTATGGATGAATTATGCCAGATGTATTGCGTCTCAAAGAAGCCCATGAAGAGGTTAGCGTAAACCGGGGCGACTTTTGAGCCCATCGCATTACCGAGTTTCTGATGGAATGTTTTGCCATTATATAAGAAAAAATTGTTATGAAGAATATATGAGAGTGAATCAATCAAAAACTTCCGATGACCAGGAGAAGTATGAGGATCATTTTCAAGTGCTTGTTGTACGCATTGGATGCCCAGATCATGTTGTATATTGGAATACAACGATGAGACGTCACAAGTGATGAGCGTATATTCGGACTTCCATTGGAGTGGAATGAGATGCTCGATTAACTGTGTGGAGTCTTTCAGATAATTTGGCAAATTTACGGCATACGTTTGGAGATAAAGATCAAGATAGTGGGCAAGATTACTGAGTGTAGAGTTGGTGCAGGCTACAATTGGACGTCCTGGAGGTGAAGTAGTGGATTTATGAACCTTTGGCAAATGATAAAAATACGGCTTATTGTGGTTCATTTGAAGAATGAATTTCTGTTCGTTTTGTTAAAGGATGCGTTCTTCTGTTGCTATATTGACTAATGTTGAGAGATCCTTTTTGATATTTTCGAAAAGGTCTGAGGTCACGGTGGCATAATAATTAGTATCCGATAAGATCCATAAGGATTCACGATCATATTAGTCATAGTCGATAGAGATGAGCGAACTTACAGTAAATTCGATTCGTCACGAACTTCTCGGCTCGGCGGTTGCTGACTTTTCCTGCATAAATTAGTAAAGCTTTCAGGTGCTCCCGTGGGCTGGAAAAGGTGGATACAGTCCTAGGAGACTTTCTTAGGACTGTATCCACCTTTTCCAGCCCACCGGAGCACCGGAAAGCTGAACTAATTTATGCAGGAAAAGTCAGCAACCGCCGAGCTGAGAAGTTAACGACAAATCGAATTTACTGTAAGTTCGCTCATCTCTAATAGTCAAGCAAAACTAGACCTCCACCCTTATCTGCTGGTCGAATCAATATTTCAGTGTTAGCTGGCAGCTTTTTTAATGCTTGTCTTTCATCAAGTTGTCTTTCGTATGATACAGAGTTTTGGAGAGTTGACTGATAAAATCACTCACTAATTTTTGAAAAATCTCGATGTTCGTTCCTTGGGATTGTATGGGATAAAAATTGGACGTTGGTATCAATTGGGTATATTGCGCCTCAGAGATAGTTGCTGGATGAGAGATGGATGTTCCCGACACATGTTCTTCAGCAGGGATCTTATGTTTTTGAATTGCAAAATGCCGCTGCAGTGTAAGTTTTCGTAAAAATTTCTGAAAATCAAGAAATAGATCAAAAGGTTTGCTGGAAGTATCTGGGCAGAAAGACAACCCTTTACTCAAAAGGCTCGTCTCTGCAGCTGTAAGCTTGTGTTTTGAGATATTGAAGATATACACTGATCTATTTATTTCTTGTTGCTGTTGGTACGTACTGGGTCCAGGGGCCTTCCTTTTTTGGCCACCCCTGCATCCTCTTTTTGTTCCTTTTTTTTCTTTTTCCTGTTTGGGGTGCAAAGAAGTCTGGGATCTTCCTGGTTATCACTGGGCTCAATTCTAAAAAATAGGACTGTTTCTCTGTTTCAGATGATGCAGTTAGTCCATCTTCAGGCCCATCCGAGATACTAGGATGTTTACTACAGACAGGTATATCTTCCAGTAGTATGAGGGGGCTTAAAGAGAGATCTGAAATATTCACAATAGTGTCCTGATATGTAGAAAAATTTAATGAGGCTGGTGTGAGAGGTGTTGACATAGTAGACAGATCAAACGAAATAGCACTACCAGATGTAGACTGAAGGACTGGATCGTGCTTGCGATCGGCATTGTCTCCAACTGAATGGTGACTTACTACTGGAGATGGATTAGTCAAACAGAATTTTTTGGATTCAAGTAGCTGAATGCTGTGTTTTAGCCAAGGCCAATGATGCTCTCAAACGCAGCATTCAGCTACTTGAATAAAAATAAAAGTCTCAGTTTGACTAATCCATCTCCAGTAGTAAGTCACCATTCAGTTGGAGACAATGCCGATCGCAAGCATGATCCAATCCTTCCGTCTACATCTGGTAGTGCTATTTCGCTCGATCTGTCTACTATGTTAACACCTCTCACACCAGCCTCATTGGATTTTTCTACATATGAGGATACTATTGTGAATATTTCAGATCTCTCTTTAAGTCCCCTCATACTACTGGAAGATATACCTGTCTGTAGTCAACATCCTAGTATCTCGGACAGACCTGAAGATGGACTAACTGCATCATCTGAAACCGAGAAACAGTCCTATTTTTTAGAATTGAGCCCAGTGATAACCAGGAAGATCCCGGACTTCTTTGCACCCCAAACAGGAAAAAGAAAAAAAGAGGAACAAAAAAGAGGATGCATGGGTGGCCAAAAAAGGAAGGCCCCTGGACCCAGTACGTACCAACAGCAACAAGAAATAAATAGATCAGTGTATATCTTCAATATCTCAAAACACAAGCTTACAGTTGCAGAGAACAGCCTTTTGAGTAAAGAGTTGTCTTTCTGCCCAGATACTTCCAGCAAACCTTTTGATCTATTCCTTGATTTTCTGAAATTTGTACGAAAACTTATTCTGCAGCGGCCTTTTGCTATTCAAAAACATAAGATCCCTGCTGAAGAACATGTGTCAGGAACATCCATCTCTCCTCCAGCAACTATCTCTGAGGTGCAATATACCCAATTGAGACCAACGTCCAATTTTTATCCCGTACAATCCCAAGGAGCTAACATCGAGATTTTTCTAAAATTAGTGAGTGATTTTAACAGTCAACTCTCCAAAACTAGGTATCATACGAAAGACAACTTGACGAAAGATTAAAGACAAGCATTAAAAAAGCTGCCAGCTAACACTGAAATAGTGATTCGACCAGCAGGTAAGGGCGGAGGTATAGTTTTGCTCGACTATGACCAATATGATCGTAAATCCTTACAGATCTTATCGGATACTAATTATTATGCCACCGTGACCTCAGACCCTTTTGAAAATATCAAAAAGGGTTTCTCAACATTAGTCAATATAGCAACAGAAGACCGCATCCTTTCACAAAACGAAAAGAAATTCATTCTTCAAACGAACCACAATAAGCCATATTTTTATCATTTGCCAAAGGTTCATAAATACACTACCTCACCTCCAGGACGTCCAATTATAGCCTGCACCAACTCATAAATTTGCCGAGTTATCTGAAAGACTCCACGCAGTTAATCGAGCATCTCATTCCACTCCAATGGAAGTCCGAATATACGCTCATCACTTGTGACGTCTCATCGTTGTATTCCAATATACAACATGATCTGGGCATCCAATGCGTACAAGCACTTGAAAATGATCCTCATACTTCTCCTGGTCATCGGAAGTTTTTGATTGATTCACTCTCATATATTCCTCATAACAATTTTTTCTTATATAATAGCAAAAGATTCCATCAGAAACTCGGTAAAGCTAGGGGCTCAAAGGTCGCCCCTGTTTATGCGAACATCTTCATGGGCGCCTTTGAGACCCAATACATCTGGCATAATGAATCCATAATGCAAAATATTGAAGTTTATTATCGTTACATCGACGATCTGTTTTTTGTTTGGAAGGGTCCCCCGGAAGAAATTTCCACCTTTCTCCTATACCTGAATGACAACAAATGGGGACAACATTTCACCCTTGAATCTGATAAGGATCGCATTAACTTCCTTGATATTGTCATCACGCATA
Source organism: Hyla sarda (assembly GCF_029499605.1). Classification (NCBI taxonomy): domain Eukaryota; kingdom Metazoa; phylum Chordata; class Amphibia; order Anura; family Hylidae; genus Hyla; species Hyla sarda. The sequence continues at coordinate 141,536,090 of NC_079196.1, forward strand.
ATGACACATCTTTTCTGACGTCCACATTTTTTAAAAAAGTGGACGCCAATAGCTACTTAGATTTTGGTAGTGGCCATTATAAAAAATGGCTGACTAATATTCCTTTTAAAAGTAAGAAAATTGTGTCGCTCACCTATGATATGAGATATAGTACTCGAGGTTAACGGTGTTGCCTTCACCCTAAAAGGCCTAAAGCTATGTAGTATTGTAGATATGTAATTACCAGTCCTCTAAAGTACTAAAAGTAATGAAAAATAGAGAAAAAGATTGGGAGATGATGTTGTAAGTATAAATGTTTAATATATGTAATCTGCCTTCACCTCAGCAGGGCCCTTGCATAAGGTGAACGGCAATTTAATAACACTTTGTAAAATTGTGTCGTTAAAATAATATATAGAAAATATAAAAAGATATATATATAAAAAAAATATGCTAGTTGCATTTAATCCGTTGGTGATATAGTTCGGATATGTAAGACTTGTAATTGTCCGTAGGTGATATAGGTGCACTTATAACATTTAGTTCAAGATTATTTGCAGAAATATGCTAACCAAATATACCATAAGCATTCCACCCATCTTTCTCTACTTTCTCCATTTCCTCCTTTTCTTTTCCTTTCCTTCTTTCTTACCTTTTCCGTGTTTTCCTTTCCTCCCTCATGAGATGAATGTTACATCACTGTTCAGACACTACAAATAGTGAGACCGTTCCTTATAGACCAGATAATATATCGCTACTGAAGAAAATGCCCGAGGCATTGAAACGTGTTTAGCATTTATGTAATATTCCATGCAGTTTGCACAATAATCCAAAACTTTCATTTTGCTATTTGAAACTGCTGGATGCCCCTCGTTTGGAGACCACCGCAACACGCGCGCGCATAGCGCCTAGGTCAGACACGAGGAACGCCTTCTCCGATCCAGCTGCATCCACCATCCACAGCCCCGGCTTCTCTGCGTGAGCCCCGGACATAACTACTAAAGGCCGGACGCCTGCCGTGCCAGTTTGGGACCCACAGACTGCCGGAGTGCCACTCACCCCCAACACAGACGGGCACCCGCTACAACTCAGGACGCGGCCGCTGACAGCGCAGGACCAAGCCGTGACAGCCACACTAGCCCCGAACACAAGTGTATCCTGCGGGTGGTGAGTGGTGCTGTGCACCGATAACCAATACAGCGTTCTTCTAATACTAAGACTTATTCATACAAGTCAAAGAACTGTTTTTGCAATTATTTCTGCAAATAATCTTGAACTAAATGTTATAAGTGCACCTATATCACCTACGGACAATTACAAGTCTTACATATCCGAACTATATCACCAACGGATTAAGTGCAACTAGCATATTTTTTTATATATATATCTTTTTATATTTTCTATATATTATTTTAACGACACAATTTTACAAAGTGTTATTAAATTGCCGGTCACCTTATGCAAGGGCCCTGCTGAGGTGAAGGCAGATTACATATATTAAACATTTATACTTACATCATCATCTCCCAATCTTTTTCTCTATTTTTTATTACTTTTAGTACTTTAGAGGACTGGTAATATTCCTTTTAGTCAGTACAAGTGAATTAGAAAAAATTGTACTGACGAGGAGAATTTTAAGACACAGTCCAAAATTCTTCAACATCGGTTTCAGGATAAACGCTACCCCAAAAAGATTCTGAATCATGCTTTTAATCAGACTAAAGCACTCTCACAAAAAGACTGCCTTTACAAAAATGAATCAACATCAAAATCTACCACTGAACACTCGTTTGCATTCAATCTTATTACCACTTACAGCAGAGATGCCCTTAAAATTAGGAATATCATCACTAATCACTGGCATATCCTGAAAGCCGATCGATTTCTTGGATCTATTATTCCCCCAAGACCTCGTTGTACTTATAGGAGAGCAGCTTCCTTAAAAACCATATTGGGACCCAGCCAAGTCAAAACGCCAACAGCAATCATACAGCCTTCCTATGGACCCCTTCAGTAGATCACTTGAAAAAGGAAGCTACAAGTGCAAGAGACCACGATGTCTATGCTGTTCACAAATTAATCACAATCAAATGAATTTTGCGTCCTCTACCACAGGAGAAATCTTTGAAATTAAATATCGGCTCACTTGCTCTACTAATTATGTAATCTATATGATTGAATGTCTCCACTGCACCCTACAGTATATCGGCCGCACCACAAGACCTCTTCATCTTAGACTAAACCAGCATCGTCTGAATATCAAAAAGAAATTTCTACTCCATGGATTATCAAAACATATTGCTCTTACTCACCCTGACAATGTACCATCAATTAGAATCACACCCATTGATTTTGTCCTAGCCAATGTCTGGAACCGTTTTGAGAAATTAGAGACTTGAAATATTCTGGATATATAAGATGCATATATTATCACCTCATGATTTGAATGAGATTAGAGAAATTATTTCATAACATATAACACTCCCCTTCTTTTACGCCCACACATGCCGTATAGACTCTTGTACGCTTGTGCACTATTCACATCTGTCCACCACATCACTAGCCGGATCTGTTTCCGACTCACATACATGACGTCACAGCAATGTTAAGTGAGTTGGGCTTGTACCATTACAACTATATACAATTTCATTTACATTTCATCACCTAAGCTTTTAATATGATGTTACAGTCTATTTGTGAAATTTCAAATTGTTTTAATGACTATTTCTCGGTCATGTTTTTTTAACTATTTCTGGTGTTACCGGACCCGGAAGGCGTTCTTACTCCGGTTTAAATATGCTACTTTGATTTTATTATGTATTGCCTGACGAAGAGCCCGGTTCGGGCTGGAAACGCTCTGTGACTACAGCATTGCATCTTTTTCTACATCAATAAAAGAATTCATCCCTCCTGAAGTCTGCGCCCCATATCGATGTCCCATTTTGCCTGAGGTTGACGACCTTCTTTCCTGCATTATTTATTTTCAATTGACACCGTGGGTATCAGGTGCCATTTGGGCTGCTCGGGTCATTGGAAAAGGTGATTAAGAGCCTCTCCTATACTTTGTAATATATATATATATATATATATATATATATATATATATATGCCTGCTTTAACTTTGGTCCCAGATTTTTCCATAAAATCTGATTAATCGTACAATTAATCGGGCAATAATTGTTAGTTACAGCCCTAGTTCAGACCCTGACTGACCACTAGAACATTGGCCACACGCTTCTGTCCTTGCTCTATGTCTGTGAACCAGACAGTACCATAGACTTGTATTGGTCCTTAAAGGGGTACTCCGGTGGTTAATTTTTTTGACTATATGGCATCTTCTTTGTAAGTTTTGTTGTTTTGCAATATACATGTGTTATATGTTTTGGCAGCATGTGTGTGTTTTGCTTACCTGTTTGTTGGGCAGGAAGTTCTGTAGTTCAGAGTGTTTTCTTTTACTATTGTCCACAGTTCTGAGTCTGCTGTAAACAAGAGGTCATAGCTTTTTTTTTTCTTCCTCTGTCTGCATGAGAGAAATAAACCACGCCCCCTCATCTCATCCAGCTGAGTACAAGGACGCAGGTTTGCACAGGAGAAGGACCTCACAGAGAAGAGGAGTGTTATCTTAAGGGGATATCTGAAGGGGAGGATGAGAAGGTGCATGGGCTGGGGATGTATGGACTGCAGGGGAATAAATCTCATACTGGGAATGATCTCTATACGTGAAGGGGGGGGGGGGCAACTGAATGACACATGCTGGGAGTTGTAGTCCCTGTTGTGTGTGTATGCTAGTGTTTACAAACCAGTGTGCCTCCAGCTGTTGCAAAACTATAACTCCCAGCATGCCCTGACTTTGGGCATGCTGGGAGTTGTAGATGTGCAACAACTGGAGGCATACTGGTTGGGAAACACTGTTCTAGCCTATTTAGCATACACATCATGTTACACCAGTGTTTCCCAACCAGTGTGCCTCCAGCTGTTTCAAAACTACAACTCCCAGCATGTACTGACAGACCGTGCATGCTGGGAGTTGTACTTTTGCAACAGCTGGAGACACACTGATTGGAAAACCTTCAGTTAGGTTCTGTTACCTAACTCAGTATTTTCCAACCAGTGTGCCTCCAGCTGTTGCAAAACTACAACTCCCAGCATGTACTGATCGCCGAAGGGCATGCTGGGAGATTTAGTTATGCAATAGCTGGAGGTACGCAACTACAACTCCCAGCATGCCGAGACAGCTGTTTTCTGTTTGAACATGCTGGGATTTGCAGTTTTGCAACATCTGGAGGGCTACAGTTTTAGAGAACACTGCAAGGTGATCTCCAAACTGTGGTCCTCCAGCTGTTGCTAAACTACAAATTCCAGCATGACAGCAAATATATAGTGGTTTCAAACTGTAGCCCTCCAGCTGTCTGGGCATGCTGGGAGTTGTAGTTTTGCAACATCTGGAGGGCTACAGTTAGAGACCACTGTATATTGGTCTCAAACTGTACCCTCCAGATGTTGCCAGGCAACTCACCGGCCTCCGTCGGATCCAGCCGCACGTCATCGCCGCCCGCCGATCTCAGTCGCCCTCAGCCTCCGTCGCCCGCCCGGATTGGTAAGTGGATCTTCAGCACCGGTCCCCGTCGTTTCCCGTCCTGCCCCGCCTATTGTGGGTGGGCAGGATGGGGAAAACGAAAGTTAACCCCTCCGCCCCCGATCTGCTATTGGTGGTCGCGTCTAGACCACCAATAGCAGGGATAGGAGGGGTGGCACCCCTGCCACCTCACTCCTATGCCTTCAGGGGGATCGTGGGTGTCTTAGACAACCGCAATCCCCCTTATATTCCGGGTCACCGGGTCACTATAGACCAGTAATCGCGCAAATCGCAAGTGCGAATTCACTTGCGATTTGCCGCGATCGCCGACATGGGGGGGGGGTGTCATCAGACCCCCCTGGGTGTTTGCACGGCATGCCTGCTGAATAATTTCAGCAGGCATCCCGGTCCGATCCCCACCCGGTGCGTGGCGGGGGCCGGAATTCTCCATGACATGGGTCCTTAAGTACCAGGGTGTCATGACGTACGCGTACGTCAAGGGTCCTTAAGGGGTTAAAGGGGTACTCCCCTGGGAAAAAATTTTTTTTATATCAACGGGTGCCGGAAAGTTAAACAGATTTGTAAATTACTAAAATTAAAAAATCTTAATCCTTCCTGTACTTATTAGCTGTTGTATGCTCCAGAGAAAGTGATTTTCTTTTTGAATTTCCTTTCTGTCTGACCACAGTGCTCTATGCTGACACCTCTGTCCATTTTAGGAACTGTCCGGAGCAGGATAGGTTTGCTATGGGGATTTGCTTATACTCTGTACAGTTCAGCCATTCCTGAGATACCTTCCTTGTTGCGAATATGCTGATTTTTCCTTCCATGCAATAGAACAGCAAGCTGTTTCCTATCCCCTAGGTCACTCTTTCATTCTCCCAGTCATCAGTAAATATGAGAGTTTCACTCTTACATCAGCCAGATGGAAGAGGAGAGTGCTGAGTGTGCAAAGCAAATGGTGCCAAACATCAACACACTTTTATTGTGTTAATTATGTAAGACGTAACCATAATATAGGTTTGGTAAACTTATGTTTTTTAGGATTTCTTCTTTGTATAGCTCTGTATAACTGCTTTTGGTCTCATTGTAGGTCTCATGTTTTAGCCATTAATTACCATAACACCATTTTGGTCTCTTTGTAGGTCTCATGTTTTAGTCATTAATTACTGTAAACAACATATAGTTTTGCTTAAAATGTCACAGGCATTTATTTAATCATAAAAAAAAAAAAAAAAAAAAAAAAAAAAAAAGGTTTTTGTGAGGCTAATTTTTCTCCTAACTTTTGCTGCACGAGATTGGCTCCGACAATTTGCTATAGTATCAGTCTCCTGCAGCAAGACAGGGAACATAGCAGGCCAGGAGTGAAGCACTGCGATGTGAAAACCTCCTGGCTTGTTCTAAGGAAGGGTGGTGGGCTAAGCACCCAAACCATAAGCAATCAAACTTTTGCCATGTGTCTGACAGGTCAAGAGGTTTTGTTTCGAATGACAGTGACACTTTAAATCTTCAGACATCATGATGCCTCTGTGAAGGCTTCATAGGTTAGGTTTAGTACATATCTGTCAGGATGTAATTGGACTTTTGTAAGGATGCTTGTTAGTGTACCTTCTACCATACAGGGTTGGAATTATGTATATTTCATAAATCTTCATTTAAAAATGGGAAGGTGGCAGGAATAATGAAGTTGCACAATAGCAATGGATCAATGATCGGCACAGTTTAACCCCTTAAGGACCGAGCCCTTTTTCACCTTAAGGACCGGAGCGTTTTTTGCAATTCTGACCACTGTCACTTTAAACATTAATAACTCTGGAATGCTTTTAGTTATCATTCTGATTTCGAGATTGTTTTTTCGTGACATATTCTACTTTAACTTAGTGGTAAAATTTTATGGTAACTTGCATCCTTTCTTGGTGAAAAATCACCAAATTTGATGAAAAAAAGAAAATTTTGCATTTTTCTAACTTTGAAGCTCTCTGCTTGTAAGGAAAATGTATATTCAAAATATTTTTTTTTGGGTTCACATATACAATATGTCTACTTTATGTTTGCATCATAAAATTTATGAGTTTTTACTTTTGGAAGACACCAGAGGGCTTCAAAGTTCAGCAGCAATTTTGAAATTTTTCACAAAATTTTCAAACTCGCTATTTTTCATGGACCAGTTCAGGTTTGAAGTGGATTTGAAGGGCCTTCATATTAGAAATGCCCCATAAATGACCCCATTATAAAAACTACACCCCCCAAAGTATTCAAAATGACATTCAGTAAGTGTATTAACCCTTTAGGTGTTTCACAGGAATAGCAGCAAAGTGAAGGAGAAAATTCAAAATCTTAATTTTTTACACTCGCATGTTCTTGTAGACCCAATTTTTGAATTTTTGCAAGGGGTAAAAAGGAGAAAATTTTCACTTGTATTTGAAACCCAATTTCTCTCGAGTAAGCACATACCTCATATGTCTATGTTAATTGTTCGGCGGGCCCAGTAGAGGGCTCAGAAGGGAAGGAGCGTCAAATGGTTTTTGGGGGGCATGTAACCTTTAGGAAGCCCCTATGGTGCCAGAACAGCAAAAAAACACACATGGCATACCATTTTGGAAACTAGATCCCTCAGGGAACGTAACAAGGGGTAAAGTGAACCTTAATACCCCACAGGTGTTTCACGACTTTTGCATATGTAAAAAAAATAAAAAAAAATTTTACCTAAAATGCTTGGTTTCCCAAAAATTTTACATTTTTAAAAAGTGTAATAGCAGAAAATACCCCCCAAAATTTGAAACCCAATTTCTCCCGATTCAGAAAACACCCCATATGGGGGTGAAAATTGCTCTGCTGGCGCACTACAGGTCTCAGAAGAGAAGGAGTCACATTTGGCTTTTTGAAAGCAAATTTTGCTCTGGGGGCATGCCGCATTTAGGAAGCCCCTATGGTGCCAGAACAGCAAAAAAAAAAACACATGGCATACCATTTTGGAAACTAGACCCCTCGGGGAACGTAACAAGGGGTAATGTGAACCTTAATACCCTACAGGTGTTTCACGACTTTTGCATATGTGAATTTTTTTTATTTTTTTTTTACCTAAAATGCTTGGTTTCCCAAAATTTTTACATTTCTAAAAAGGGTAATAGCAGAAATCACCCCCCAAAATTTGAAGCCCAATTTCTCCCGATTCAGAAAACACCCCATATGGGGGTGAAAAGTGCTCTGCTGGCGCACTACAGGTCTCAGAAGAGAAGGAGTCACATTTGGCTTTTTGAAAGCAAATTTTGCTCTGGGGGCATGCCGCATTTAGGAAGCCCCTATGGTGCCACGACAGCAAAAAAAAAACATGTTGCATACCATTTTGGAAACTAAACCCCTCAGGGAACGTAACAAGGGGTTAAGTGAACGTTTATACCCCACAGGTGTTTCATGACTTTTGTATATGTAAAAAAAAATAATTTTTTTTTAACCTAAAATGCTTGTTTTCCCAAAAATTTTACA